>NC_142063.1:121201908-121519686 GCF_059756535.1 Pantherophis guttatus | reverse complement strand
CAGCAGGTTCTGACCAGTTCTGGAGAACCGGTAGCGGAAATTTTGACTAGTTCAGAGAACCAGTAAATTCCACCTCTGACTGGCCCCACCTCCATCTATTCTCTGCCTCCCGAGTCCCAGCTGATCGGGAGGAAATGGGGATTTTGCAGTATCCTTCCCCTGGAGTGGGGAGGGAATGGAGATTTATTTTTTTAAAAAAAATTTGATTTATATGCCGCCCTTCTCCGGAGACTCAGGGTGGCTTACAATGCGCTAAGCAATAGCCTTCATCCTTTTGTATATTTATACAAAGTCAGTTTATTGCCCCCACAACTGGGTCCTCAATTTACCTACCTTAGAAAGAATGGAAGGCTGAATCAACCTTGAGCCTGGCGAGATTCGACCCTGCAGTAATTGCAGGCAGCTGGTCTTAATAACAGGGTGCTTTAGACCACTGTACTACCAAGGCTCTTATTTTACAGTATCCTTCCCCTGCCACGCCCACCAAGCCACGCCCACCAAGCCACACCCACTAAGCCATGCCATGCCCACCAAGCCATGCCCACAGAACCGGTAGTAAAAATTTTTGAATCCCACCACTGTTCTGAAAGTGAGTTTTCCGATCTTCAGTGGTGGGTACATGTCCATCCCACGCTTACAACACCTTGTCTTGCTTCCTGGGCACTTTCTACCATCGATGGCATTTGACAAGTATCTTCTCGTCACAAAAAGTTTTGCTTCTGAGTCCCTCCTAGCAAAATCCAGAAAGACAATTCATATTCCATGCATTTATGGCCTGATGGATAAGAGTGATTATTTTTTTTTTCACACCAAGGAAAAGGACTTCTGAATAAACAGAGGTCTGGGTCTATTTTATACTTCTCTTACACATCTTACTTGCCAAGTGATGAAGAAGATGATCTTGGTGTAATTTATCAGCAGAAATCTACTGCTGATGCTTTTCTCAGCACAAAGATACGCATTTTCAAATCATTCCTTGAGGCAGAGAAGGTGTAGCCGCCTCCTGCATCAGCTGATCCTGCTGTCAACCTGGTTTTGATGCTGAGTGGCAGTTTGGCCATCACACTGTGATTGATAATACTGTTTGATCTGCTTTAGAAGAAGGATGTGTTTCTTTAAGCAGACATTGGAAATATGAAGCTTCCCAGATGCTTGTCTTCATTTCTCATAGTCTTTACTGAACATATTTGGTGGCAAAGATGGATGTTAGGAATCCCACTACATCTATAGAATTACATGGCAGCTTGGAGGACAGGGGAGTTCTGAAACTTTTGAATGGCATCCATGAATCTAAGTAGTGGTGAAATCTGAACCGGTTTACTACCAGTTCGCTGGCTGTGCATGCGCAGTGCGCACCACACACCAAATGTGTGTGCGCGCTGTGAGATGCAAGGCGCATGTGTTAAGTAGACCAGCGCAAGGGGGGGGTGTGATTAGCTGTGGCACGCAAACTTTTTTTTTTACTTTTAAAAGCATTGCTTTTAAAAATAAAAAAAAAAGCCTCTGATGATCGCGCTGCTCAGCTGGGATCGTCAGAGCCTTTTTTTTTTACCTTTTAAAAGCATTTTTACTACAACCTAGAGGTTGTAGAAAAAATGCTTTTAAAAGGCTCTGACGATCCCAGCTGAGTTGCCTGATCGTCAGACGCTTTTTTTTCTTTTAAAAGCATTTTTTTCTACAACCTCTCCGGCCAAAGAGGTTGTAGTAAAAATGCTTTTAAAAGTAAAAAAAAAAAGCCTCTGATGATCGTGCGGCTCAGCTGGGCATGGGGGGGGGCAGGGATTTTTATACACATTGTAAACACATACAATGATAATAAAGTTTGTTTGTTTGTTTGTTTATTTATTTATTTATTTATTTATTTATTTTTTATTTATTTTTGCTACCGGTTCTCCGAACCACCTGCTGCCATCACTATCAGATCGGGCGATCTGGTCCAGACCGGGAGCATTTCACCCCTGAATCTAAGCACCTGTATCAGCTTTGGTTAGAGTATTTGCCAATCAGTATCAAATCTGCCCATGTTCTGCACGCAGGGGTAATTTCCAGATTAAATTGCTGTGTCCTGCATTGGCTTAGTACCTCTGCATATGTTGGACTCTAACCACTATCAACTCAGGCCACACTTCCAGAAGCCAAAAGATGGGATGGGATGGTTTTGAAGAAGTTCCAGACCTCAGAATTTTTTCACCTCAGGGTACTGTCAAATTCAATCTGGTGTCCATCTCCATCTTTTAAAAGCTACAGTAGAAGTACATCAAAAGTGAAAAATGTGCAATCCATTTACCAATACCTCTTTGCAATATCAAAAGGAAGGGGCCAGGAATTCAGGATTTTCCTGGAGGATATGTTGGGTTCTTGTTCCTCCAAGTAAGATTAACTATGAGTTCTGACTCATACTCTTCTTTTGGCATATCACACAGCCCTTTATCTTGTTGGAACTCATGACGTTGCTAGCGATTCTCATTTGGAGAAAGGCCTTCTGAATTCATTAGAATTTACTTCTGAATGTATAGGATTACATTGCTAGGATGTCATTAATTGCATTATACTGACCCGCTTTCAGGAAAACCTTTTTATCGATTGGAGATAAAAGAACTTTCTTGATGGGAGTCCCATCATACATTTTAATGGGTGGGGGGAGGGATCTCATTTGTCAGAACTCAAGCAGATGCATTAATACAATCGATTTTGATCCAAGAAATAAGAAGTTATTTTTTTTTCATAACATGATCCTAAAATTGAAGCTGTTCCATATCAAAAGCTTTTTTGGCATCTAAGAAAGCAACAGTCAGTGGCTTTCAAGCTTTTTAAACTGAGTTGTTAAAATATCCACTATTAGTTTCAAGAGTGAAGTTGTTCTAATTTTAAAACCTTTAAATATTTATTTTCACTGAAACCCATTAAAAACCATTTTACATTTTTATCTCAGGTTGATCTTACTTTAAGAGCGAATGCTTCTGCTTATACAGGTGAGGTAGATGTAAATCCTATGCACCAATGCATATGCCTCAATTATTCTACAGAAATACAGAAGTGAAAACTGGACTTCTTTGGTAAAGGACTTTTGTCCTGATCTATTTCTAGTTGGAAACTGGAAAGGAGTTTCAGCATTTGTTTTTCTTTACCACTCACTGAGGCCAGATACAGTACTTGCTGTCTGGAATAATAGGACTGAATTTAGTGTTCTGTGTATTGCATGAGCCGTCAAGGTGGATAGGTCTCTAGATAGTTTGTTCATTATTGTTGCTTCTGAATACATGACTGGAGTTCAATGCGCCACTTTGTAACCTGTTTTGTAGGGTAACAAATGAAAGTTTTAGCTTTGCAAATTCAGATGAAGAGATATTGCATGTATTTGCCAGAAATTTTGAGTTGATCTGTATTCAGGGTCACGAATAAAGATAGATGACTCAAGGATAAGAATTGATCTTTTCTGAAAGGGGTGTGTATGTGTGTTACAAGGATACTTCTATAAGCAGAAGTAAAGAAATGATAATTAAAAACAAAACATGGTAAATAAAGTTTTACACACCTAAGAAAGACTGATCATGCTTTTTTTTTTTTTAAAAAAAAGCAAGGATGATGTTTCTTAGAAACTTACATGCCCCTCATCTGAAATATCAGAAGGCAATGCCAACAAGTGAGAATGAAATGAGACAATGATTAGGAGAAAATGAATAAGATTTTATTGGCTAACCAAATTCAATTAGTTGATGAAAGTGGAAAGGAAACAAACAGATTGGCATTTATTTATTTGTTTTCAGTCAGTGTGGTCCTAGATCTCACGTTACAAGGTCAAAGACAAAGCACCAGCCTCAGAAATTGAAATCCCATCCAATCCTCCTTCTGGGAATAATCTGACATTATGCATTTAAAATCCCCTACAGCCTTCCTTGTTGTTTCTTTCCAACATCAGAAAACACCCATGTTGGAAAGGCCAAAGGCAGACATGGTGGGAATTGGCCATTGCTGGATTCTACCATAGTCTCCAGTTCATTAAAATATAGTCTAGTTTTCTACTACTTTAAATGTGTTTCCTCTCATCATTTGTACTAGGAAGGATTTTTCTTAACAACAATCCCCCCAAAATATCATGAAGCATACACAATATGACCCCTCCTGGCTATCACATACAGTATCTGTTCTGTGGCTGGCAAGGTCATGGGAGGCTTAATGCTGCTGGCATGGGAGCTGTTGAATGAGTGTATCTGGATAGCTGCTGTATGAATACAAAATTGACTAAGATGTTTTAGAAGCTGGCCATCTGCCTTGTTACCAAAGAGATCAATGAAAGGATTGCATTGAATGTACTGAATCAATCAATACATTCAAAATGAGATGCATTAAAAGACATCTCATCTTTAAAGGGAACTAGGTAAAAGTAACCATTGTTTTCAAGAAATAAAGAACACAATATCTCCCTCTCCTTCTATCTTTTTCACACACCACACCACACCACACCTCTCTCTCTCTCTCTCCATGTCTCAATCATCTCATATATATGTGTGTGTGTGTGTGTGTGTGTGTGTGTGTGTGTGTATAGTTAATATTTCGGGTTTCTTCCCGTGTAATTGTGGATATATCCCTAAAAGGGTAGAAGCGACGTTTCGACAGAATCTCATCTGCCATCATCAGGCTTATGTGAGGAGTCTTTTGCAGTAACTGCCGTTACTATTTCAAATCTGGTGCTGGTAGTCTGGGATGGCTGGGATACCAGCACCAGATTTGAAATAGTAACGGCGGTTACTGCAAAAGACTCCTCACATAAGCCTGATGATGGCAGATGAGATTCTGTCGAAATGTCGCTTCTACCCTTTTAGGGATATATCCACAATTACACGGGAAGAAACCCGAAATATTAACTATACACACATATATACCCGTGAAAACTTACATAGACATATATATATATTATATATATATATATATATTATATATATATATTATATTATTATATAGTATATTATATATATATATATAATTGCTGATAAAGAAATAAAGGGAGACTAGTATAGATCTATTTCAAGCTATTTAGCTCTCATCAGTTAGCCAAACCCTTACTTCGCGTAAAATTGGAGGTTTCTTGGCAACGTTTCGATGAAGTCTCATTCGTCATCTTCAGGCTGGTGTTCTCAGCTTCGTGCTTCTAGGAGCACGAAGCCGAGAACACCAGCCTGAAGATGACGAATGAGACTTCATCAAAATGTTGCCGAGAAACCTCCAATTTTATGTGGGAGAAAACCCGAATAACCAAAGACCTACATACAAACACCCGCGAAAACCTCAGAAAACAGCTCAGTAGAATCACATCTACTCGGTTCTGGGCTTTTTTCTTTTATATATATATATATATAATCTCTCTATCATCTGTCTGTCTATCCTATCTATCTATCTATCTATCTATCTGTCTGTCTGTCTGTCTGTCTATCTGTCTGTCTGTCTGTCTGTCTGTCTATTAATCTAATCTAATCTAATCTAATCTAATCTAATCTAATCTAATCTAATCTAATCTAATCTAATCTAATCTAATCTAAAACTAGAGTCGGGAATGACTAGCACATATGTGCAAGGGGAACCTTTACCTTTTTAATCTAAAACTGTATTCTGACAGTGATTTATAGGAAGCACCCTCAGCTCTGATATGAGCATTACATCCTGCAACTGTCCCACCAAAATGAACATGTTTCTTTTTTTGGGGGGGAGGGGGGTTGGTGGGGAGAGTGATTATGGATCCTTCAATTTAAAGCTGGAAACACTCTGAAAACTTGTCAATCTGGTTTGACTAGAAGCTATAATGGAACAGGTACAGACTCAGGCACCTGTCTCAGAAATGGATATATATACTGTTAGTAATGAATGCTCATCAGTGCTGCCTCCAGGTTTTTAGGGGGAAAAAATGTCTATAATTTGGGGAGGTGATAATTCTGCCAATAGCAGCGTATTTAGAGCTGATGGAGGAATTGCAATTCCTAGATACATTTCTGAGTGACACTGGTGTGACTGCAACGGAAAGGGATATTTTTTTCCTATTCATTTGTGTTCACTTCTCAGAGGCTGCTTGAACAAGTCCCTACAGGTATTTTTTTAGCAAGGTTTTCAGGGCTGAGAAAGAGTGGATGGCCCAAAGTCACTACAGTAGTTCAAGGTCAACCAGCTGGCTTTGTGCCTAAGGTAGGACTAGAACTCACAGTCTCGCGGTTTCTAACCTAATGCTTTAACCACTGCACCAAACTGGCTCTCAGTTGGAAAGGTAGTCTGGCCTAGATGCCCTTAAAACCTGTTTTGAATTGTTCAACTGTATATAGCATTATGCAAACTCAAATAGACCATATACTCTAGCTGCCACAGCTAGTCTGGGCAGAAGATTGGAACTGTATGAGAGAAAAGAGGTCTCCTTGTTCTCCCAGCCATCCAATATAAAAACCTCTTAGAATCTTGATCTGTAAGGATCAGAATTGCACATGGAGCTGATAGGATTGCAGTGGTTCCCCACTTCGGCTGCCAGTGTCTGGAGGGCTGGGTAACTGAAATTAAAATTGGAGAACATGGGCCTCCAACAACATCCCACTTATTCCTGCCATGTCTTGGATAGGAGCTGCAGCTCTCCACATTCATTCCTAGATTTTATCTGGCATAAATCAAATGTTGGAAGTCTCTATTTGTCTGGCGCTCCAAATCCAGCATTTCGTGAGTGAATGGAATCTGCAGGAGTGATTAACATAACCTTCATTTATTTTGGGGTGGGAAAATATTTTCTGAGAGTAAGAGATTTAAAAATCCTCCTTAAATATGTGAGGAACATGAATTCATGAATTAGATAATTTACTCATACACAGAGGCACATTATTATTATTATTATTTATTTTCTTTATTTATTTATTACATCAAGCATGTATTTTATGACAGATACAAGTGTAAACATAATTATAAATACATAAAAAGGTTACGAATAAAAGAAAACATTAGGACAGGGATGATAGGCACGCTGGTGCGCTTATGCACGCTCCTTACAGACCTCTTAGGAATGGGGTGAGGTTTACAGTAGACAGTCTAAGGTTAAAGTTTTGGGGATTTGGGGAAGAAACCACAGTCAGGTAGCGCATTCCAGGCGTTGACCACTCTGTTGCTGAAGTTGTATTTTCTGCAGTCTAGTTTGGATCGGTTTACCATGAGTTTGTATCTGTTGTGTGCTCTTGTATTGTTTTGGTTGAAGCTGAAGTATTCATTGGCTGGTAGGACATTGTAGCAGATGATTTTATGTACTATGCTTAAGTCAGACCGAAGAGGGCAAAGTTCTAAGCTGTCTAAGCCCAAAATTTCGAGTCTGATGGCATAAGGTATTTTGTTGCGAGCAGAGGACTCTTGTTGTGAAATATCTCTGGACTCGTTCGATTGTATTAATGTCCAATATGCAGTGCGGGTTCCAGACAGATGAGCTGTATTCAAGAATTGGTCTGGCAAAAGTTTTGTATGCCCTAGTTTGCAGTTCAATATTACAGGAGAAGAAACTATGCAAGATTAGGCTACAACTCTTAATGCTTTTTTTAATCTTCCAAATATTCAGAATTTGGACATAATTATTTAAAGTCTGTCTTGTATTCATTAAACCTATTAACACTTGGGGGGGAAAGCGCTATATTTTATTGTGCTACAGTATTTTCCCCCCAAAGCAAGAATGTGTTGCATGATACAAGGGCTCCCTTTTCAATAAAGCAGTAGGACTAGGACTTTTGTCTGTGTTTGTTGCAATCATCATGGTCAAGGCTAGGGGGCATCTGGATTCACATCTGCTGCAGTTGGAAATGAGTTTGCATCCTGCCTCACACAATCTCCTCCTCCTCCTCCTCCTCCTCCTCCTCCTCCTCCTCCTCCTCCTCCTCCTCCTCCTCCTCCTCCTCCTCCTCCTCGCATTCTGCTATGGATCTAACCAAGTACAGCAAATGGTGATGACAGCAACAGTTATTCATAATTCATAAGTTTATTTGTCAAGCGTATATAAGATAACAGGTAAAAGTATAAATATAATTTGAATACATGAAAAGAGTAAGTAAAAAGGAATATTAGGACAGGGATGGTAGGCAAGATGGTGGACTTATGCACGCCCCTTATAGACCTCTTAGGAATGGGGTGAAGTCAACAGTAGACAGTTTAAGGTTAAAGTTTTGGGGGCTTGGGGAAGAAATTACAGAGTCAGGTAGTGCATTCCAGGCATTGACCACTCTGTTACTGAAGTCATATTTTCTGCAATTGAATTTGGAACGGTTTACCTTGAGTTTGTATCTATTATTTGCTCGTGTATTGTTGTGGTTGAAGCTGAAGAAGTCATTGACAGGAAGGACATTGTGGCAGATAATTTTATGTACTATGCTTAGGTCAGACTGAAGTCGGTGTAGTTCTAAATTGTCTAAGCCCAAAATTTGGAGTCTGTGTTTGTGCTGCTCAAGGGTCCCCCAGGAAACACTGACTACTGGTGAAGGACTTGGATCAAGGAGTTCATTTCTCAGGTAGTTGGCCAAGAGTGTTGACATTCCCAAAGATCAAATGCATGGTTATAATAAAAAAGTAGATAACCTCAATGACAACAAAAAAACACAATTGGGTTATGATTCTCTCCCCCCCCCCCCATTTTCTCCTATCTCTGTTCCTCTACTCCTTTAAAAGCATATTTCTCAACGTTTCTGCAATCATGGCTCACTAAATAAACATTTGGGAAATGTGAGGACCACCCAGTTTCAAACAAATGCTCCCCTCCCTAAGTTTCTATCTTTAAATGCATGTAAGTTCAGATTTTTTTTGGCAAATAAAATAATGACTGTGGTTGCATCTGTTGCATGATGTCCTCTCCCCCTGATTTTTAAAGGGCTTTTAAAACTATTTTTTTGGTACAAAATTTTTAAATCCCAAATTAAGTGCTTATTTACCACTTCAATCATTTTATGTACCCCATGCCATAAGAACAAGCTCTCTTAGCACAAACCTGATGATCGAGATGTTTGTCAGTAGAAATCGCTGAGTACCAAGGGCAAGTAGTCCTTCAGTCTAATTAAAAAAAATGTTTTTAGGTACTTGTCATTGTGTGTCTTATTCACTCATTTCTTCTGGAGTTGCTTGAGCAAGATCCCAGGGCTACTTAGCACAGCACATGTAGACTTACTATTAATAACTGCACTTGAGCCAGTTCACTTTGACCAGTCTTATGAACATTATTTTCCCCATTGCTACCTGCATTACCGTTAGTGAGCTTCAATGAAACAGTTTTGAGTTACTGCTCCATCTGTATGAATTAGCTTTCAGTGTGCGAGGGAGGTGGTGGAGCTGAGGAGGGAATGGGCTAAGGCAGTGGTGGCGAACCTATGGCATGCGTGCCAGAGGTGGCACTCACAGCGCCTCTCTATGGGCACACCTCAGCCCAGCTCCATTGTGTTTCTCCCATAGGGGGAAGAGAGAGAGGGAGGGAGAGAGAGAGAGAGAGGGAGGGAAAGAGAGAGAGAGGGAGGGGAAGAGAGAGGGAGGGAAAGAGAGAGAGAGAAAGAGAGGGGGAGAGAGAGAGGGAGGGAGGGGAAGAGAGAGGGAGGGGAAGAAAGAGGGAGGGAAAGAGAGAGAGAGAAAGAGAGGGAGAGAGAGAGAGGGAGGGAGGGAAAGAGAGAGGAAGGGAGGGAAAGAGAGAGAGTGTCAGCTTTGGAAGCCATATTAGGCTGGAAGCTTCTATGCTGCCACCTTCTCATGTGTGGGAAAGTAGGAGGGGGGATTTAGTAGACGGGTAAATATCAGCGTTCCAGAAAAACCCCAACTCCAAGTAAAGACTCTGAAGCAAGCATTTTTCAAAGTTCTATTTACTAGAATAGTTAAACTGGGAAAATCCGAATCTGAGAGGGAGGGGAAGAGAGAGGGGGGGAGGGGAAGAAAGAGGAGGGAGGGAAAGAGAGAGAGAGAGAAAGAGAGGGGGAAAGCAAGAGGGAGGGAGGAACAGAGGGAGGGAAAGAGAAATGATATTACAAAAGTTTTTCTTTTTTATTGTTGCTAAACGTAATATTTCAAAAGCAGAAAGAAAATGAAGGGGCATAAAAGTGCATTTATCACGTTTTTCTTAGAACATTTAGCTGAACTCTGCCTTGTTTATTATTATTTTTAGGTAGTAAAACCTCATTATTCAGGTTAAATTGCCATGTTGGCACTTTGCGATAAATACGTGGGTTTTGGGTTGCAGTTTGGGCACTCGGTCTCTAAAAGGTTCGCCATCAGTGGGCTAAGGCCTGTGAACATGGGAAGACTGAGACCAGTGTCTGCAGGCCACACTTTGAAATTCATCACCTTGGAACAGAAGATGGAAAAGTATGGCCACAATATCCATGTAAGATCTGCTTATCACATTCCTCTTTGCCAGGGAAAGTTTCTGAGAGCAAAATCATGGGTAAAATTAAACCATGTTTAATTTTAATTTAACATATGTGCTAATCATTCCTGACTCTAGGGGGCGGTGCTCATCTCTGTTTCAAAGCCGAAGAGCCAGTGCTGTCCGAAGACGTCTCCGTGGTCATGTGGCTGGCATAACTAAATGCCAAAGGTGCATGGAACGCTGTTACCTGCCCACCAAAGGTGGTCCCTATTTTTCTACTTGCATTTTTTATGTGTTTTTGAACTGGTAGGTTGGCAGAAGCTGGGACAAGTAACAGGAGCTCACCCCATTACACGGCACTAGGGATTCGAACCGCTGAACTGCCAACCTTACAATCGACAAGCTCAGTGTCTTAGCCACTGAGCCATCGCGTCCCATAAATTGCTTTATTCTACAACTAAGCATTTGTTGCTTTATTCAAATCATTTTTATAAATAAATAATAAATAAATCATTTATTAAATAAAATCATTTATTTATTATCATTTATATAATAAAATCATTTTATTAAATAAAATATTTATTTATAAAAATATTTTTTTATAAACAAATCATTTGCTGCTTTATAAAGTTGCTTTATTCCACAACAAATCATTTGTCAGCCCAGTACTATGCAGCCAAATATTGTCTATATCATGCATATATTATGCATGTAGTTTGCTGACTCTCGGTAACACTTTGGGGCCTCCAACATGGCCCGCACCAAGTGCCAAAGCCATCATTCATCAAACATTCTTCTTCCATTCTAATTTTGCTGGCTCTTTATTTACTTATTGCTAGGTTGGGAAGGAATATGTTTTCTTCTTGACCTAGTATAGAAGTTTAATGTTGTGACTGATTTGAAAGGTTGTGGGGCTTGTATGAATATCTAAGAGATAGCAAATGAATTTGAAAGAGATGGAGAAATAACAGAGATGTCCTACAACTTCTCTTTTATCCTGCATCGTCGTAAGCCTGGCACTTAGTTCTCTAATTTATGGCTTCCCCAACCGATTTCCCACTGTTCTGCAGTGCTTTAGATAGAAGTCAAACCTACAGGTAGAACCCAGAGCTGTCTCAATGCAAAACAAGTGGCTTTTGCTATTGACTTTGTCTCTTCTCTGAAAATGCATGCAGTATATCAAAGGACTAGACAAATGATAGGAGGCTGTTTTCAGACAGGAGCTAAATATGAACACTCCTGCATCTGAATCCAGCTTTCAAGCCAAGATGGTCTGGAAGTGTCTCTGCAGATGCCCCAATCTTTTATAAAACAGTGCTATTCTGCTGATAAACTTTGGATACTTTTCCATGTTATCAGAAATGCCATATGCAGAGTTTTTTTATAGTGACATGGGCACCATATAAATTTAATAAATAAAATGGCAAATAAAAGGGTGAGGGAAATCATTCTATTTTGAGGAATTTAAATATATAAAAGGCGACATGGGAGGCATTTAAATTTAATAAATAAATTAATAAATACTTTTCTTCTTTTTGGATCAACCAACAGCTGCGTAGCATAGAGTTAAATTAATAACTAAAAAGGTCAAAATAAACAATGAGTATCAAAGAACACATTAGAAAATACTGGCATCATTGAATATACACAGGGAGAGTTCTCCAAGCTAGTGACTTGCTACAGAACAGCAAAGATGAAGCAAAATGTGTAAAAAATATTTTGAAGCAATAGAGTTATTATATTTTAAACTGAAAACTAATTTATTAATAGTATGCAATCCAATTTATATTACAGGAAATAGTACAGAAGTACTATTTGATAATTTTACTATTTTGAATCAAATGTTTTCTTGGATTAGAAACTGTAAAAAAAAAATGTTAAGAGCTTATCCACTTGAATTGTTTCCCTTGAAGAATTTTTGTAAAAAGGTATTGAGCTGATCGATATAAAAATACTTGTAATGAATAAATATTTTAAAAGAAAAGAAGAAGAAGAAGAAAACACTGGCATCATGCAGTGAAAACACCAAGGGACATCAAAAAAACTCAAAACCTACTGCAAAAATAAAGCAGTTCAAAAATGTGAAAGCATTCCAAACATTTCTTTTTAAAAATTTTTTTAATAAACTTTCATAAAGGTTTTGGTACTGAACGAGCCAGGATGTAGATGTTGAGCAAGAGTTGTTTTAGGAGTAGCAAGGCCCAGTGAGGAGACACGATTGAGAAACCAAAAAAAAAAAAAAGTTTGTGTCTTCACCACATTTGACACACAAAAAAGAAGAAGATAAAGGTTTTAAGTTTCAGGAAGGTAAAAATGGGAATAAGTGCTTCTTTGGGTCACCTTTAGATCAAACCGGACTTTTAAACATTAAAAGTCAATTCATGGGATTGAGTCCAGAAATGCATTGGTAGTCAGGGCAAACGTCAAAAAGTTGACACAGTGGTTACATTACAATTGGTGTGATCCAGGAAAACATGGGGCTGTGAATCACAGCTTGCCAAACAACAACTCTCCCCCTTTAGACTATAATACCAGGAAATACATTGTATGCAACTGTGTGGGCTGAGTTGAACTTCATGGGTCACAGGCTCCAAGGTGATGAAGTGATTAGCATGATATATTAAGACTGAAGAAAAAAATCAAGTTTGACTTTGCACTAAGCCATAAAAATAATGTTATTTATTTATTTAACAATTTATATAAGCCACTCATCTATCCAGTGGAGTTCTGGGTGGCACACAGAAATAAAAACATAATACCATTTAACAGAAAAACCTAGAAAAACAAAATATTTTATCTTAGAAGGAAGTTATGTGTAACAGCCCCCCCCGTGACTTCCCTATTAGATTGTTAGAAGAATAGAATAGAATAGAATAGAATAGAATAGAATAGAATAGAATAGAATAGAATAGAATAGAATAGAATAGTTTTATTAGCCAAGTGTGATTGTCTTGGTGCATATGCTCTCAGTGTTCATAAAAAGAAAAGATACATTCGTCAAGAATCATGAGGTACAACGCTTAATAGTCATAGGGTACAAATAAGCAATCAGGAAACAACCAATATCAATATAAATCGTAAGGATACAAGCAACAAAATTACAGTCATACAGTCATAAGTGGAAGGAGATGGGTGGTGGGAACGATGAGAAAATTAATAGTAGTGCAGACTTAATAAATAGTTTGACAGTGTTGAGGGAATTATTTGTTTAGCAGAGTGATGGTATTCGGGAAAAAACTGTTCTTGTGTCTAGTTGTTCTGGTGTGCAGTGCTCTATAGCATCGTTTTGAGGGTAGGAGTTGAAACAGTTTATGTCCAGGATGTGAGGGGTCTGTAAATATTTTCGCAGCCCTCTTTTTGACTCGTGCAGTATACAGATCCTCAATGGAAGGCAGGTTGGTAGCAATTTTTTCTGCAGTTCTAATTATCCCCTGAAGTCTGTGTCTGTCTTGTTGGGTTGCAGAACCAAACCAGACAATTACAGAGGTGCAGCTGACAGACTCAATAATTCCTCTGTAGAACTGTATCAGCAGCTCCTTGGGCAGTTTGAGCTTTCTGAGTTGGCGCAGAAAGAACATTCTTTCTTATGCTTTTTTGATGATGTTTTTGATGTTAGTTGTCCATTTTAGATCTTGTGATATGGTAGAACCTAGAAATTTGAAGGTCTCTACTGTTGATACTGTGTTGTCTAGTATTGTGAGAGAAGGGTTTCTCCCAAAGTCTTCCACCATTTCTACGGTTTTGAGAGTGTTCGGTTCCAGATTGTTCCGGTCATTCCAAGGTGATGAAGGAAGATATACCTATAACAGGTAAATTATGCTTACAAGGTATGTAGGCCTGGCCAGTTACACTGATTAAAATCTCAACGTGATACTATTCAGGTAGTCAGTCACGTACAAAAACACAAAGGCTTCTATCTGCCAAGACACAACATACTCAGTTTGGTTTGTTCTAATCTTGGCTAGGGTATATTTTAACATAATGGGTGGATCCAGCCTGTTAGTTTATTGTTAGACCTAGCATGGAACCAGAAAATTTTGTAACTAGGTTCTGTTTATTGTGCCAACAGACTTGACCTTGTTCAAGTCAACCATCCCATCATCAATTAATTCACTTATATTGTATCAATCAATCAATCACCCCAGGTGATTAGATCAACCATACAGGTTAATAGTTTTTCCAGCTATTAAAAAGGAGGCTGGAAGACACTTAATTTTACCCAGTATTCTATTCTCTCCCACCTCCCAGCTTCCTATACCCTCCCACCTACCAGGAGGAAAATGTAAACAATCTATAGTAATCTGATAAGAAAGCTACAGTTACAGGCATGATAGGTGGGACCAAATACATGCCCATATTTATTACATTATTGTCCCACTTTTATTTTTCAAGCAGTGGTGGTTATTCAGCCAGTTCTATCTGGATCGCGCGATCCAGTAGTGGCGGCTGTGGGAGGCTCCGCCCACCCTCCCGGATGTCATCATGTCCCATTTTTAACACTCTGTTCATGCATTGAAGGCTCTGCACATGTGCGGAGGTGGCGCGTGTGCTCACATTTGCGAACCGGTAGCGAAGGCAAGTGGATACCACTCCTGAGCTCAAGGGTCCATACATGACAAATCCTCCTGCCTCCTATTTTCCTTCATGCCAACAAGCTCCTGAGGTGGGTTGGGCTGAAAGAAAATGACTGGTCCCAAATCACCCAGTCTGCTAGTTCTCTCCTAAGGGAGAACTAGAACTCTCAGATTCCTGATTTCTAGTCCATCATCATCATCATTAGCCTAAACTGACTGGCTGTTTCTGCCCCACTGTTTTTGTTTGTTTGTTTGTTTTTACTGCCCACAAAGACATACGTGTGGCTGCTCTAGGATTTCATCTCGGTCCTGGACCTTGAAAGAGACTATTTATTTGCCAATCAGTCATTTGCACAGCACAGGAGGAATTAATTTAATTCACAAACAAGCCCATGTCTGTTTGGGCTAAGTCTATTTAATTCTGGGTTAATTAGCTTGCCCTTTTTTAGAACAGCAAGATGTACTTACAGTACTGTGTCTCCCATTTCCTCCCCAACCCATTTAAGTGCGTTGTGTGAACAGGACTGGGGTGAAATCCAGCAGGTTCTGACAGGTTCTGCAGAACTGGTAGTGGAAATTTTGAGAAGTTCGGAGAACTGGCAAATACCACCTCTGGCTGGCCCCAGAGTGGGGTTGGAATGGAGATTTTGCAATATCCTTCCCCCAGGAGTGGGGAGGAAATGGGGATTTTGCAGTATCCTTCCCCTGCCATGCCCACCAAGCCACACCACGCCCACCAACCCCCACCCACAGAATTGGTAGTAAAAAAAATGTGGATTTCACCACTGAACAGGACCATAGAGTGGGGACATAATCATCTTCCTCCTCTTCATCTCACTTTTTCATTTGAAACTGCTCCTTTTGTCATCGGAAACAGAAATGCAGCTTGGTTTTCAACTGCAAGGTAGGGAGGGGAACGGAAGAGAAGGGTTGCCGCCATCTGCTGAAGCCACAGAAATGAGCCTCCGCTTATCATTTATTCTCCACAAGGTGAGAGAATACAAACTGGGGTTGAAACTGGCTAGGAAAAAGGGAAAGGACCAGCACCTGAAGAGCAGACAACAGCTGCATCTCATAAAAACAAGCGAAAACTGCTGTCAGCAAACAGCAAAGGATATTGATTTTTTTAAAAAAGGAAGTATAAATCCAGCATGGTCTTCTCCAAAGACAAAGACAGATGCTATAACATCGTGAGTTCTCCAGGCACTGTGTATATAATTTATTTTACCATGCAGGGGACTTAGTAAGGGCATTGCTAGGAAGCTGCTTGATCTTCCTTCCAGGTCTAAAAGAGAGTGTGAAAAGAAACTAGAGAAACAGAGAAAGTAGGTGAATGGGCCTTTTAAGGCACCTCTAGGGAATGAATAGGAACACGAATGAATAGGGATGTGGTGACTCAGTGACTAAGATGCTGAACTTGTCGATCAAAAGGTTGGCAGTTCAGCGGTTCGAATCCCTAGTGCCACGTAACAGGGTGGGCTCCCGTTACTTGTCCCAGCTTCTGCCAACCTAGCAGTTTGAAAGCACGTAAAAAATGCAAGTAGAAAAATAGGGACCACTTTGGTGGGCAGGTAACAGTGTTCCGTGAGCCTTTGGTGTTTAGTCATGCTGGTCACATGACCACGGAGATGTCTTTGGACAGTGCTGGCTCTTCGGCTTTGAAACGGAGATGAGCACCACCCCCTAGAGTCAGGAACGACTAGCACATATGTGCGAGGGGAATCTTTACCTTTACCTTTAGGGAATGAATGGAGTATTCCTGGATAAATTCTTCATTATTATTTATTTCTGTCCATGTGTGTTGCTGTTTACAGAAACAAATAATCTGGTTTTGCTATATACCTTTTTTTAAATGCATTTGTTTATATTTGCTTCCCCAGATTGCAGCAACCAGCTGCCCTTGGGTAATTTAGGAAGTTAAGCAGTGTCAACCCTGGTAAATATTTGAAAGGGAATTCACCTGGAAATCTCAGTTGAAAACATCCTATTAGAAGGTGACAACAAACTACTTCCCTATTATGCAAAGCAATTGCATGGATGCATGTATGTAAGTCATTTCAGGAAGAGGGAAGCATGATTGCTCTATGGTTAAAGACACTGAGTTTATCAGCTGGAAAGCTGACAGCTTGGGTTCCAGAGCTAAGCACTGCATGATGGGGTGAGCTCCCATTACTTGCCCTAGCTCCTGCCCACCTATCAATTGGAAGGTATGCAAGTACCGTATTTTTCGGAGTATAAGATGCATCGGAGTATAAGATGTACCTTAGTTTTTGGGGAGGAAAATAAGAAAAATGTTGATTGGTGGGTGAATCGGCCTCCTGGAATACCACCAATCAGCTGTTCCCAGAGGTGAATTTTAGAAACAGGTTCTTTGGTTGTGAGCTCTGTGCCTTGTTTTTCTTTTGCTTTTTTTTTCTGGCTCTGAAACGTCTAAAACTCCATTTCAGAAAAAACTTTTTTTCTTGTACCCTTGCCAGGTGTCCACTATTTGAGCGGACAGTCTGCTTTTTTCACATTATGTTCACTATTTTTTTTCACAAAATAGCGGACATTTTTTTTATTCAAAAGATTTATGATGAAATGGTACGTAATCTAAAGCTGTACAGTCTAAGAGAATAAGGATAGGAGAATCGCGTTTTGTCTTTTTTTTCATAAGTTAGAATGAGACAAAGATAGAATATCCATTGAACTTGATTCTCCGAAAAAATTAATGATGAGATTAAAATAAAAATATATTATAAAATTATGTACAGTTGACATTTTTAAAATGTATTGTAGCTTGTGTCGACTGACCTAAAATGGCGTCGAGTGATGAGAGTGACAGCGGCAAGATTTCAAATTCTTTAAAATGAAAGAGAGGAGTGTGCAAATACACCAAAGACTGGGAAGCTACTTTTGCATGGATTACCAACAACGAAACCGACAGAACAAATATGACGGCCTACTGTAAATTGTGTCAGAAATCATTCACAATTGAATATAATGGTATAAAAGCTGTCACACAGCATGTAAGCACAAAAAATCATTTAGATAAAGAGAAAATCGCTTCCAGCAACAAGCGAATCAATTCGTTTTTCATTGTTAAAGACTCCCCTTTCAGTGAGAAAGTGACTGTAGCTGAAATGGCTGAAATTTACCATGGGATCAAACACCATATTTCTTTCCTGGCTCAAGATTGCAGTATTAAGTTAATGAAGCAAATTTTTGATGATTCAGAAATTGTAAAAAATATGTCTTGTGGAAGAACCAAATCATCAACTATTGTCAATGAGGTTTTGTATCCTTTTTCTATGGAGTTGGTTCTCAATGATCTTAAAACTGGAATTCCATTTTCTCTCTCCACTGACACATCAAACAAAGGAAATCGCAAAATGTATCCTGTTGTTGCACAATATTTTACTTGTGAAGAAGGACTGTGTGTGAAAATTTTAGACTTTTATGAGGATTCTTTCGAAGATTCTACATCAATAAAAATCAGCTGTGTTGAGTTCTTAGTGATAACGAATTGGAAATAAATAATGTTTCAGCTTACTCAGCAGATAATGCATCGATCAATTATGGAGTGAACAAATCAGTTTACCAAAAATTATTGCTGGAAAATGACAATATTGTAGCTGCTCATTGCAATAATCACATTTTACACAACAGCGCAAAAAATGCTTTAAAGCAGTTATCTTTTGATATCGAAAATGTAGTGCTGAAGGTTTTTGCCGAATTTTCAAATTCTGCGAAGAAACGAGAAGAGTTGAAATCATTTTTTGAGTTTTGCGAGTCAGAATTCCATGAAGTTTTGCGCCATGTTCCAACACGTTGGTTAAGTTTGTTTAAAGCGGTCGAAAGACTTCTTTTAAACTGGATACCTCTAAAATCGTATTTTATTTCTCTTGGACCTGATGAGTGCCATAAGGTTATCTGGAACCTTATTTTGGATCAGGAAAATGAACTCGCAAAGGACGATGAACCTCTTCTTCATGTCAATAATGCAAGACACCCTACTGAAGCTGGAAAGCAAGAAAATTATTTCATGTGATCTTCACATTATCATGTGTAAGCTGCGTGATTCTTTGCAAAAAAAAATACGATGAGCAGTTTTTTGGAATGGAAGTTTTATTTGCCTTACGTAAAAAACATTTCCTGAGAATGCCATGCAAAAGTTCAAGAAAGAAGCCATCAACGTGTACCAAAGAGCCATTGCGTACCTAGAAAAATGGTATAATTTCACCGATTCAGTATATGAGACACTAAGTTGTTTCAATCTAATTGATCGCAATAATCCTCCAACTTTAGAAGAAATGACGAACATTTGGTTATTATCACCATGGCGAGAAGAACTTCCACCCAACACTCTCTTCGATGAAATTTCTGCCTTAGAAGAAGTTTATGTTCATCTGCAGGGCGATTCATCCCTTGATAAGTGGATGTACTTTTTCAAGAAAGAGCCAGCTCCGAGTTTACTGAAACTGTTCCAGTATTGTGCATCAATTCCGGTATCAAATGCAAACGTTGAACGAATTTTCAGCATCATGGGAAATTTGTGGGCTGACGAACGTAACCGACTGCTTGTACCATCAGTTCGAAGTGAACTTTGTATATTTTTTTAATATTTCTCAACGTTGTACTGAAATTAAAGAATTATTCCTTAAACAGAAAGAATTGATCAAAGCTGCGCAGTCAAATAAAAAATACACATGACAGCAAAGTAAAATGTAATTTAATATTTTATATATTATAATATATTTGATGTTTTGAACTTTAAGTAAAGTTTTGAAGTGATTATTTTAATACGTGTTAAAATGTTTTTAAGAAAATATATAATTTAATTGTAATTTTTTTTTACTACTTAACACCCCCCCCCACTTGTCCGCTATTTTTTGGAAGCAGACCTGGCAACCCTATTTTCTTGCCTCTGAAAGCCTCTGAAACAGAGCTTCAAAAAAAAAGCCTCTGAAGCTCTGTTTGAGGGCTTTTTTTCTGAAGCTTCGTTTCTGATGCTTTTTTCAGCCTCTGAAACCTCCATTTGAGAAGCTGGGTGGGGCTCCATTCGGAGTATAAGACGCAATCAGATTTTCACCCTCTTTTTTTGGGGAAAGAGGTCTTATATTCTGAAAAATACGGTAGATAAGTAGGTACCACTTTGGTGGGAAGGTAACAGCATTCTGTGCACCTTACCATGGAGGTGTCTTTGGACAATGCTGGCTCTCTCAGCTAAGAAACAGAGATGAGCACAACCCCTTAGAACTAGACATGACTGGACAGGGGGAATATTTATCTTTACCTTTACCTTTACCTTTAAGTCACTGGGAGCCAAGCCCAACTTGAAGACAACCTGACTTTTCATTTTTACTATTTTTTTATATGGTATGCTTTTTTATTTATCTCCACGTGGCCCATCACAACCCACTATTAGAACACTTCAAAATTGCAGTAAGGAAACAGATGTTCCTGTTCCACTCTCGATTACTTTTTAGAAGTTGGAGGGAGACAAGAAAATGAGTGAAGGAAAGAGAGAAACCTGAGAGATGAATGTGTCTTTCCTTGACTTTGGGCTTTGTTTCATTTGACAATGAGAACTAAATCACCAGAAAAAAAGAAAGATTCCTTCAGGTCAGTCTGCTCTCCAGGAAACTGAACAGGTCATTTTCTCTTTATGAATTGGTATGTGGCAAGAAGAAACATTGGAGTGTTTTGTTGCAGAATGCCTGGATTTGTCTACTCACACATTGTTTTCTTGCTGAAAACTGACAGGAATAAATATGCTGCCTTCCATGACAAGGTCCCAGCATTAAGAGGAGAACCAAAAATCTTTCCAGGCATTCAAAAATGAATGTAAGGAAAGAGGTAGCCCTACTCTCCCCTCCCCCCCATTTCTCATATTACTTCCTCCAAAGGTTACAGTGCCCCACAGTTATAGCCTGTGTATGACAAGCAACATCTGCTGTAAGTATGCCCTCTTCTATATATTTAAGAAATGTGCAGAAGCACTAATCTTGTATGTATGTGACCCGTCTTCTTACACAGAGCTGTCCACGCTGCAAAACTGAATGGCTGCCCCCAAATCATATTGATGCAAGAGGCACATCAGCTGAGTCAATATATAATAGTTAAACTATTGCTTTATTTTCAACACTCGGAAAGGATAAGATCTTCAACTGCTGGAAACTTCAAGGTAGCTTAGCTGCTGTAGGACTCATAAAAAAAGGCAACCATTTGCTGCCTGTTCCACTCCACCTAATGGCAGGACCAGCCCACCTCAACCCTTCAAGGTTATTCAAGCTCTGTAATAAAGCAATATAATAGTGTCAGTACTATAGCACATTTCCTAAAACATACCAACTCAACCACAGTATAAATCGGTATGGAATAATGATGAATGAAGTTCCCGTGCCCCCATGATATCCTGTTGCTGCTCTGCCAGCTGCAGGATTGAAGGTTAATTTTTTTTTTTTTTAACACGCTGAACCAACTCTTGACTGCAAAATGATTAGCTACTGCTGGATTATTGGAATATTGAAGGAGACGCAAATGGAATTGCTGATATCCAGTGGCAGGAAAAGAAGAGGGAGTGTCCTAACCAGGTATTGCCAATGTTCTCTGAATGTCTTTTGTCCATTCTGCTAAAGTGAAAACCTTTCTTCTTTTTCAGCTTTATGGTGTCTCTCCAGCCTACTACAGTAGTGGCCAAAATTGTGGAAACCTTTTGGGAAAAGTGTATTTTCTAAAACTAGCTAATACCACCAAATTTTGGGGGGGGAGTAGTACTATAAAATTATATATCAATGGAAAGATAATTTAATCAAGAATGTAATGCAATAACTTTTATGAAGGATTTGCTATTAGAATAGCAGTTACAGTATAAAGAAGAAAAGTGAAACACGTAGAAAAATCGAGAGATCATACAAAAATGATCACCATAGAAAAAAGTGAGATATACAAAAATTATCATACCAGTTAATACTTGGTTGGGTAACCTTTAGCATGAATTACAGTCTTACAACATCTTCCCATGGAGTGAACCAAGTCTTTTAGTTCTGCAGCTGTTATCATGTGAAACCAAGATTGAACGATTGCTTCTATTAACTGGGTTTTATTGCTGGGTCGCTTCTGACAAACAAGTTTCTTTAGTTGGCTCCATTAGTCAAGATTTTCAATTGGGTTAAGGTCTGGGCTACTCCCAGGCCATTCCAGCAGTGAAATATGATTATCTTGAAACTCACCAAAAAAGTTGTGTTATTAGCCAACAAACCTCAAAAATACACTTTTCCCAAAAGGTTTCCACACTTTTGGTCACTATTGTAGGCTACATTAACAAGCTTGCAAGTCTGATTGCGTCCCCCACCCAATCCCCTATTTTTATTCCCCATTGAATCAGAGAGAAGTCAGACTGCGTCTCTTCCTAATATTGCCTTCTTTTCAAGGATTCAAGGAATGCTTCTGCCCTTTTTGTGTTTTTGCAACAGCTCTGGATGTTTTCTCTCCCTTGCCCATCCATTCTTTCCTCCTGATTTTCACCCATCCTTTGACTTGTACATCTAGAAAGCTTTTCTTACAGATAGTCCTTGACTTATAAGCATTCATTTAGTGACTGTTTGAAGTTACAATGACACTGAAAAAAGTGACTTATGACCATTTTTTCATACATGGGACTGTTGCAGTATCCCTATGGTCACATGATCAAAATTTGGACCCTTGGCAACTGGCATCTTTTTATGATGCGTCCTGAGGTTTTGTAACCTTCCCAGCCAACTTCCAACAAGCAAAGTCAATGGGAGAAGATTTGCTTAATGATCGCATGATTCATTTAACAACTGCAATGATTAGCTTAACAACTGTGGCAAAGGCTCATAAAATGGGACAAAACTCACTTAACAACTGCCTCACTTGGCAACAGACATTTTGGACTCAATTTTTGGTAAGTTAAGGACTACCTGCATTTGGAATACTGTTTAAGTTTCCTAAATGCTCTCATAATTACGGTGTGGTGCTTGATTATTATTCATCACACTTGTCACAAATCTGGAGTGACATGAGACATAATCTAACGTAAAGGCCCCATCTTGATATCCTCTATGATCTTTCTATCATACTACATTTTTATTCATATCTCCATTTTCCTTCTGTTAGTATTCCTTAATGTACATTTATTTTATTACAGTGCTTTGTTCTCTATTGGAGAAACAGAATGTTAAACGTTACACTGGATTTTTTCCTCAAAAATAAATGAAGGAAGCAACTACTGCATGGGTCTTTGAATAATCTAAAATGTCCATTTTTTTTCTTTTTAACAACCTTGTAATCTCTTGCATTGGGGTGGAGTTGGGGCAATTGAATGGAGCTGAGCGTGTACTGACCGGATGCCCTTCCTGACACCTATGCAAAGTTCATAGCAGATATTTTCTTTTTTGCACCCAAAGAAAGAAATATTTGTCACTACCTAGAATTGAACTCGCAACCTCCTGATTGTGAGGCAACGCTTCACCTCTAGGACACCATGCTGCTTACAATCTAAAACTTATATTTTAATCAATTAATTTAAAGATGCTTCTTTTTCCAGTCAGTTGTAAAGCACTGGTTTGGTATAGAGACGTCAGTCTCATGTCAGCCCTTTTATGCACAACCTTCTTCCACCAAAGCATTTTCTGTATGGCTGGGAATTCTGGGATGTGTAGTTCCAAATAAAGTTCTAGGAAGCATGACTTTAAGGAAGGTTGATCACAACTTTACACAATTAGCCTGGATTGAGTTGGCAAGAGGCAATATAATAGGCAGCTACAAGAGGCGTAGGAAACATTAACTTGTAAAACATTTTCAGACATACTGATGGCAGAGCGGAGATGTGCAACCTGATACTTTGCATGTTTACTTAGAAGTAAATCCCAATATTTGACAACACATTGTCTCAGTTAAGTGGGCAAAGAATCACAGCTACAGGATGCTTCCAGATGGTGCTATCCATCAAAAGACGTTGTGAAGCTTTTCTGCCTTCCCCTCGTAACATATTTTTCTCATGGAAAATGATGAGAAAATATGATAGGCTTCCAAGTAGAAAACCATGTTACCTGAATCATATATGCATTCATAAAAAAAGCTGTCATTGAAGCAGGATGACAGCACAACAAATCAGGGCCTGGAAATACCCTGAAAGGAAATTCAGATTTCCATACCGATCCCTCTAGTGAAAGGTCCAGTCACCAAATACATCTTGTATCAAAGGAAACAGCTCATTTATTTAGGAATGGCTTGCTGGATCAGGGGTTCAGTGAGGAAATATTGGGAAACGAACACAGTTTTGCATGCTAATTTTGCTCCTGGAGTCCTTGTTCATGGTGCCTGGAGCCTCATATCTTTACATATGGTGCGCATAAGAGCGAGCTGCAAGGATTGTTCCCTCTCTGCTTGTCTTCATGAAGGCCAATTAGTGGATGAGTCTTTTTTCTTTCTTTCAAGGCATTTAGTCCAGTAGTAAAATTCAATTTGTTTTACTACTGGTTCTGTGGGCGTGGCTTGGTGGGCATGGTGTGGCTTGGTGGGCGTGGCAGGGGAAGGATACTGCAAAATCCCCATTCCCACCCCACTCTGGGACCAGCCAGAGGTGGTATTTGCCGGTTCTCCGAACTACTCAAAATTTCCGCTACCGGTTCTTCAGAACCTGCTGGATTTCACTCCTGATTTAGTCCCATGAATTTTAATGCTGACTCCCTTGAAAATGGAATTCAGGAAATAGGTTCATACATCCTACTAGCCAAAATGCTGCTTGTTTGGTTCCGGGTTAGCATGGGATTTGAACCTAACCCTTGTGGTTTGTAAGCCATAGTTTACAAATTAGCACATTGTACAAACCCAGGCAGTTGTGGATTATTTAATAAATCATGACTGAACAAATGAAGACTTAGCGCAATGAGCAGAATAAGGCAATATGCCCCATTTCCTATCAAACTGTCATGGCCAGAGTATGTCCCCTATCCCCGTGGCAGTAATGTGAGCCAGCAGTTTGGAAGATTCACAAGGTGCATGCAGATTTACAGAACGAAGAGGACCTGTGTGGTCATATGGTAAGTTCAAAGGTCCCTTATTCTGCTGGGCTTCTGAGGTTTGGGAATGGCTTGGCTTTGTGGAATCATAACAGCCTTCGAGACACTAGGCAGAGAGCCAGATGCCTGTAATGTCAACCTGTCATAAAACTGTTTATAGCTACAATCTTTCTTTACTGTAAACCTGCCATGAAGACTCAGCGATTTGGCAGGGTAACAAGTGTAGAGGCAGATGTGAAACATCTGGAGCTGCATGCAAGAGCATAATGTATGTGTCTGGTGTTCTGCACTTGTTGAGGAATTTGGGGAGCTGGCTTCTGGATGGACACATCTACAAGTAAATGGAGAGAGAGACGACATGATGGAAACAGAGAAAAGGCCTGGATTAAAGGAAATCTGAGCAGAGATGGCATTTAGAGTTTAGGTCAGAGGGGAACAACCCCCCCCCCAGTTTTTATCATTATTATTTTTACTTACAGCCAGCAGGAAATGGTGAATTCACAAGTGAAATTCTGGGCACAGCTGCCACAGAATGGACACATGACTTGTTACGTGGAGAGAAATATAAGGAAACTAATAGGTATAAAGGAAAAGAAAAGATATATTAACCACTGGCAGATTTAACAACTCTCTTATGTTGCTATAAATGACTAAAACAAGGTAGGCACAATTTGCAGAGCCCCTGGGTCACATGACCAGGAGGAAGGAGGGAGGAAGGAGGGGGCTTAAAAGTGGAGCAGTTGGCATCATTCCAAGCTATTGCCCATCTGCCTCTCCCAAAGCTACGGCTCTCGGGGGAAATGTTTTGTGCATTTTTTTCCCCCTCTGCAGCCCTGGGTATGATCCGGTCTGTTTTCCAACCCGATCTTTCTTTAGCCAGCTTCTCCCCACAACACCAAGTTTGGTCCTGTTCTATTCTGTTTTCAGAGACTTATCCTGCTGACAGACAAAAGGCTGAGCTCCTTTACATAGTTTCTTTCCAACATTCCATGAGATTGGAAAGAACTTCTAAAAAGTACCAGGGGTAGTAATTTTTATTTAGCATGCACTTCTGTCTAAGTGTTGCACAGTACCAGAAAGCCAGTATCTGTAATAAAACAATATAATAGCGTCAGTACAATAGCACATGTCCTTAAACATACCAACTCAACCACAGTATAAATCGGTATGGAATAATGACGAAAAAAGCTCCCGTGCCCCATGATATCCTTTTGCTGCTCTGCCTGCTGCAGGATTGAAGGTTAAACACTTTTTAAAAACACGCTGAACCAACTCTTGACTGCAAAATGATTAGCTACTGCTGGATTATTGGAATATTGAAGGAGACGCAAATGAAATTGCTGATATCCAGTGGCAGGAAAAGAAGAGGGAGTATCCTAACCAGGTATTGCCAATGTTCTCTGAATGTCTTTTGTCCATTCTGCTAAAGTGAAACCTTTCTTCTTTTTCAGCTTTATGGTGTCTCTCCAGCCTACTACAGTAGTGGCCAAAATTGTGGAAACCTTTTGGGAAAAGTGTATTTTTTAAAACTAGCTAATTCCACCAATTTTTTTGGGGGGGGAGTAGTACTATAAAATTGTATATCAGTGGAAAGATAATTTAATCAAGAATGTAATGCAATAACTTTTATGAAGGATTTGCTATTAGAATAGCAGTTACAGTATAAAGAAGAAAAGTGAAACACATCAAAAAACCGAGATATACAAAAATGATCACCATAGAAAAAATGAGATATACAAAAATTATCACCATGTCAGTTAATACTTAGTTGGGTAACCTTTAGCATGAATTACGGCCTTACAACGTCTTCCCATGGAGTGAACCAAGACTTTTAGTTCTGCAGCTGTTATCATGTGAAACCAAGATTGAATGACTGCTTCTATTAACTGGGTTTTATTGCTGGGTCGCTTCTGACTAATAAGTTTCTTTAGTCGGCTCCATAGATTTTCAATTGGGTTAAGGTCTGGGCTATTCCCAGGCCATTCCAGCAGTGGAATATGATTATCTTGAAAGTCAAAAAAAAAAAAAAGTGATGTTATTAGCCATCAAACCTCAAAAATATACTTTTCCCAAAAGGTTTCCAGAATTTTGGCCACTACTATATGTTTCCTATAGGATGTATGGAGATGAGAAAGTACAGTCACCAAGGGAGTTGAACTCTTTAGCATTAAAGGTAGCCTTTGCTTACCAACCACTCTTTCAATGACTGTTCAGAGTCACAATGGTGGTAGACGAGAAGACTTACAGCAGGTCCACAAAGTTGTGGCCATCATAGCATCCCCACAGCCACGTGATCACGATTTGAGCGCTTAGCAACCTGCATGGAATCGCAACAGTTGCAACATCCCGCAGCTATTTAATCACCATTTGTAACCTTCCTTGCTGGGTTAGTGACAGAATTCCCATTGTTAATTATGGTCATTAACTGAGGACCATCTGTCTTGTGCTTTCACAATAATGCTACCATTATAACCATACCATACATTATAACCATGTGAAAAGTGCAGACCAGCTACTAAAAATATGCATTGCATTCCAAATGAAAGAGAGTAGACGTAATGGACTGGAAATTCTAAGAAAGATACAATGAAGGAAAAAAAGCAATCCACGCTAAACAGAGGGGCAGTTTTGGAACTAGAGAGTTCCAAAACATTAACCACGTATCAAAGACCTGAGGTCTCCACCCCTCTACCCACATTACATAGTCCTATATGTAAAACATTTTCCTAAGATTTTTGAATTCTGAAGTAGTAATTTCTTGGGTGAACTGATAATTCCTAACACTGAAGGAATCAATAAAGGAGAATATTTGTAGCTCGGGGTTGACTTGAGGGGTCCTTGGTGCTCTCTGAGCTTGCTTGTTTTCTTGCAAATATTTCATTACCCAAACTAGGTAACATCATCAGTGCTAGTAAGGAGTGCTATTTGCTGTCAGTTTATATTCTGGTCTCTTGCCACACAGACGTGTGGGTGGGGCTGTCTTAGAGATTCTTTGGTTGGGCTGTTTACTGATGGTTCTTTGGCAGTTTCTTGATTGGGGTATTGCTTACTTCATTGTTGGTTGGAAGTTAACCTTGGTTAACAACATCGCCAAAAAGGCATTAAGAGTTGTAAACCTAATCTTGCGTAGCTTGTTCTCCGGTAATATCACACTATGAACAAGAGCATACAAAACAGTTGCTAGACCAGTTCTTGAATACAGCTCATCTGTCTGGAACCCGCACTACATATTGGACATTAATACAATTGAACGTGTCCAGAAATATTTCACAAGAAGAGTCCTCCACTCCTCTGCTCTCAACAAAATATTTTATGCCACCAGACTTGAAATTCTGGGCTTAGAAAACTTAGAACTATGCCCAGTGATGGGATTCAGCCAGTTCGCACCACTTTGGGAGAACCGGTTGTTAACTTTCTGAGCAGTTTGGTGAACTGGTTGTTGGAAGAAATCATTAGGGCAGAGAACCGGTTGTTAAATTATTTGAATCCCACCTCTGACTACGCCGCCTTTGGTATAACCTAAGCGTAGCTCATAAAATTATCTGCTACAATGTCCTACCTGTCAATGACTACGTCAGCTTCAACCACAACAATACACGAACACACAATAAATATAAACTTAAAGTGAACCGCTCCAAACTCGATTGCAGAAAATATGACTTCAGCAACAGAGTGGTCAATGCCTGGAATGCACTACCTGACTTTGTGGTTTCTTCCCAAAACCCCCAAAATTTTAACCTAAGACTGTCTACTGTTGACCTTACCCCATTCCTAAGTGGTCTGTAATGGGCATGCATAAGAGCACCAGCACGCCTACTGTCCCTGTCCTAATGTTTCCTCTATTTGTATCTATTTTATGTATCCAATCTATGTTTATACTTATTACCCAATACGTTCTTGACAAATAATAATAATAAAAAAAACCTGGCAGCAAACAGCACTCCTTTACTAGCACTGATGATGTTACCTACCGGTAGTTAGGGTAATGAAACGTTTGCAAGAAAACAAGCAAGCTCAGAGAGCACCAAGGACCCCGCACTGAAAGAATCAGAACAGAACAGAATATGTAGAATCTATAGTAATGTGTAGGCAAAATCTCTAGGCGAAAGCAACCGCTTTTCATATGTTTGAATAAGAAAGTTCTGCATCTGTGACTTTCCTTTTTTTTTTTTGGTTTTGTTATGCTATGGCAGGGTAATTTTGCTACTAGGAGCAGCAGTTGCAAAGCTTTAGAAAAGTGGATGTGTTGGAACGTGCCTCACAGCAGACTATTTACTAGTTGTGCTTAAATCTTAGCTTTCCTCCAGGGGCTCATTGGTCTCCCTCAACCATATATTATCCTTACAACCCTGGAAGGTAAGTTAACCCCAGAGATAGTGGCTGCCCCAAAGTCACCAGGTGAGTTTCACATCTGAGGGGAAGGGAGAATTTAAATATGGTCTTTCCGGCTTTAGTTCAACACTCGAACCACTACATCACACTGGACAATTTTCTGCTGGTGTGCTTTGCATTAACTGCAGGGGAAACAGCTTGCCATGTAATGAAGTTATAATGTCCAGATGCTGAAGAGAATGGAGAGGAAGGAAGGGGGGGGGGCATCAGTATGACAGAAGAGGGAGCCTCCAAGGTGCACTGAAAATGTGTACTTTATTAGGCTCCGTAGATTTGGAGCACAGACTTTTTGTTCAGGATACCACACGTTCTATAGTCTTACAGTGACTTTGCAATTAAGGGCGCCCTGACAAGTAGTCTTCCTTCAAACCACTCATTTCCAATGCGCCCCCCCCCTTGGGGACTTCCTTTGTTGCAGATGCAAAGCATCTGTAAAACCATCCCTGCAGACGAGGGAGGTTTGGCTAATGGAACTTACAGTCCAGGAGGATGCTGCTTCTTAGGCAAACAAAAACAAGACACCAGCTTTTTTCTACATAAAGAAGTCTTATGGGCAGGATTGGCAAAAATTGAACCTGTGGCATTACTAAAGATATAAAGTTAGGGTGTTTTCTTGCATGTTTGGTTATTTATTTATTTTTATTTGTCAACTCTCCTTAAGTCATCCACTTAACCTTTTAATCAGGCTTAATGAAAAGGCTAAATAGATTTGTTTTAAATATAAGCCCAGCTATTAGAGTGCCCTTTGGACAAATGTAAAGTGTGTCCCTTTTCAGATTTCTTGCATCCATGATGGCAGTTGTATCTTTATTGTATGATGAGGAGTCAGCTGACACGTTCCCATTTACTACAAATGATTTTTTTTTTTTAAAAAAAAGGACGGGGTAACTGGCCAAAGATGAGAAGTACAATATCAGTCCGTTCATACAACTAAGGTAAAGGTAAAGATTGCCCTCGCACCTATGTGCTAGTCGTTCCCGACTCTAGGGGGCAGTGCTCATCTCCGTTTCAAAGCCGAAGAGCCAGCGTTGTCTGAAGACGTCTCCGTGGTCATGTGGCCGGCATGACTAAACGCCAAAGGTGCATGGAACGCTGTTACCTTCCCACCAAAGGTGGTCCCTATTTTTCTATTTGCATTTTTTACGTGCTTTCGAACTGCTAGGTTGGGAGAAGCTGGAAAAAGTAATGGGAGCTCACCTTGTTACACGGCACTAGGGATTCAAACTGCTGAACTGCCGAGCTTCCGATCAACAAGCTCAGCGTCTTAGCCACTGATTGATGAACACATTGATGAACAACTAGTTCATCCCAAATGATAGATTCAGTGAATGCTACAGCTGAGGGAATGCACGAAAAACCTCTATAATCTTGTGTACCAAAAGATTGGCAAAAGGTTTGCTTTCTCACGCTTTGTGTTCCTCTGAAAAAGAAAGTTCTGTTTGATATTTATTCTCGGGCTACTTGAGAATTGTTTTCAGTTTTTCTTGGTGTGATTCTCTAATGCCTATTTTAAGATCAGTCTGCAGCTTCCTTGGCTGTTTCCCTTTTCCAAACCTTGGATTTTCACTGAAGTGGGGGAAGCCAGAGAGACAGCAGAGGACATGATTGTATAATTATTATAGCATTAGCAATAGCCCTTAGACAGTGGTGAAATGTAAAATTTGTTACTACTGGTTCTGTGGGCGTGGCTTGGTGGGGGGGGTTAATGTGACGGTGGGTGTAGCCAACTTTTTTTTTTTATTTTTAAAAGCATTTTTTCTACAACCTTAAGAGGTTGCAGAAAAAAATGCTTTTAAAAGCCTCTGACGATCAGGCAACTCAGCTGGGATCGCCAGAGGCTTTTAAAGGCATTTTTTTCCCCTACAACCCGTTCGGCTGAAGAGGTTGCAGAAAAAATGCTTTTAAAAGCCTCTGATGATCCCAACTGAGCCGCGGGATCATCAGAGGCTTTTTTTTTACTTTTAAAAGCATTTTTTCCACCGAAGAGGTTGTAGAAAAAATGCTTTTAAAAGTAAAAAAAAAAAAAGCCTCTGATGATCACATGGCTCAGCTGGGCATAGGGGGGTGCAGGATTTTTGCTACCGGTTCTCCGAACCACCCACCACCATCGCTACCAGATCGGGCAATCCGGTCTGAACCGGGAGCATTTCACCCCTGCCCTTAGACTTATATATTGCTTCACAGTGCTTTACAGACCTCTCTAAGCCGTTTACTGAGTCAGCGTATTGCCCCCAGCAATCTGGGTCCTCATTTTACCGACCTTGGAAGGATGGAAGGCTGAGTCAATCTTGAGCCTGGTGAGATTCGATCTGCCAAACTGCTGGCAGCCAGTGATCAGCAGAAGTAGCCTGTAGTATTGCACTCTAACCACTGCGCCACCACAGCTCTTATACAATGAAAAGCAGAACAATCACATGTCCCCGCGGTCCTTCTGTTGCTAAATTAGTGCAGAGACATTCCATTTTACCCATGAGAGCCTCTTTACCCAAGAGAAAAGAGAAAAGTTCTCTTTTCTTCTAAAAGAAAATTCAAAATTCTTTTTCATGACATTGAATGGAAATTGAAAGGAAAAAAAAAAAGAAAGGACACAATTTTTCTGCAGAGCATTAATTTCTGCACTCAGATTGCTGCTGTTTGAGACATGATGAGATGATGTGATGTGTTCAAAAGAAGACCGAGCTAAGACTGAGCTAACTAGAAAGTGGACGTGCAAAATCCAATCTGGGACAGTCACTGGGATCAGAGGTTTAGTCTTCTGAGTTTTCATATTGGAGTTCATCAGAGGTGGGTTTCAGCAGGTTCTGACCAGTTCTGGAGAACCAGTTGCAGAAATTTTGAATAGTTTGGAGAACCGGTAGTAAAAATTCTGACTGCCCCCTCCCCCCCATCTATTCTCTGCCTCCCAAGTCCCAGTTGATCAGGAGGAAATGGGGATTTTGCAGTAACCTTCCCCTGGATTGGGGTGGGAATGGAGATTTTACAGTATCCTTCCCCTGCCATGCCCACCAAGCTATGCCCACTAAGCCATGCCATGCCACGCCCACTAAGCCACACCCACAGAACTGGTAGTAAAATTTTTTGAAACCCACCACTGGAGTTCATCCTCAGGGAATTTCTCTACCGGAATATGTGCTTTGGGCTATTCTATGCTTCGTATTTATGTGGTGCCTTCCTATTGGTAGATTGGCGTGTTGATGGCCAGCGATTGGCTGTTGTTTCTTCGTGCTGCCATTCCTTGGCTCATGCAACCATTTTGTTAGAGTCACATACCGTGGTCGTATTGTACTAAAAGCTGAGATGTGATTCAGCCTTGACAGTTTAACATGAGGTTGGCAAACTCAGGGTGGGGTTAAGGAGAGGGGAAAGAAAGACTTTCTGTGCCTGGAGGAAGAAAGAACAATATAAGATGTTTGTCACAATGGATTAGTGATGAAGGAAAAATTATGTGCTGAAACCGGTATCATGCGTTTGCTTTATAATACATCATGTTCATAGAGATGGCATAACACTGTCCCAAATTAATGAAATATATTGAATCAGTTGAATGCTTCCGTGATGTGCACTTTGTGTTTTGGGATCACTGTCATTTCATAGGGGTATCATAGGAACCGATGACACAATACAATGAGTCCCATCAAAATGAGAAACTCACGAGGAGTTAAGAAAAGAATGTAGGTGTATTTCTTTCCGCCAGAGGATAGTTTAACAAGATTAAGGTGATGGAAGGATAAATTCTTTCTGATGTTGAAAACAATCTACTACATATAATACGGCAGAGTTTAAGGGACAAGGGACAGAGTTGCCACTAATTGAACAAAAGACATTTTGTCCTACACCTCAAACCCAGAAATTTCCTTCAGGGCTTCTTTTCCTGGCATAGAGTTAAGGTTTTACCAGATAGAACATTATTAAGACCAGACAGTGTGAACAATGACATGATGTGTTTATTTTAATGAAAAGCATGAACAGGAATGGGGTAATCTGGACCAGGACTGCAACATTAACTCTTTGGCCTGTTCACAGTTCTCCTGAAAACTGGCATATTTCACACTTGTAGTGCTAGGGATGTGCCTCTATCCGCCCACATACACAGTCAACTAAGGATGCTTGGAAAAAAAGGTGTATACCAGTGGTGAAATTCAAATTCTTTTACTACCGGTTCTGTGGGAGTGGCTTGGTGGGCATGGTGTGGGAAGGATACTGCAAAATCTCCATTCCCACCCCACTCCAGGGGAAGGATATTGCAAAATCTCCATTCCGACTCCACTCTGGGGCCATCCAGAGGTGGTATTTGCTGGTTCTCCAAACTACTCAAAATTTCCATTACCAGTTTTCCAGAACTGTCAGAACCTGCTGGATTTCACTCCTGGTATAGACTTTGATCATCATTTTCTAAGAGAAGCCACTATCAGGAAAGTAACAAACATAGTGAATTCCTGGAACATTTCATTTTTTCCCCTTGATTTCATTGTTTACTATCCACCTGCCTCTTCGCCATGGATATAAATACAATATATTCCTATTTTTGGGTGGTAATTCTGCATCTGATGAAATGACAAAATGTGTTCATTGTTAACATGTAACAAATGATTGTTTGGTTTTATATAAGAGGGGAAATATCCTATTGCCAAGGCTCACGTTCTCTTTCTTGGTATATTGCATGCAGTGATAATATATATACCAGCATAGTAAAGGGTGCTGTTTCTTAGGCAGCACTGTTGTCTCAGAAGCTGGATGCCTTCCTTCTTCACAGGATACATCAGAAACAAAGAAATTGGTCTCCTTCTCCCAAAAAGATGTTGAGATTTTGGAAAAAGTTTAGAAAAGAGCAACTAAGATGATCAAAAGTCCGGAGACTAAAACATATGAAGAAAAGTTGCAGGATTTGGGTTTGGCTACTCTAGAGAAAAGAAGAACTAGGGGTGATATGATAGCAGTATTCCAGTATTTGAGGGGCTGCCACAAAGAAGAGGGGATCAAATTATTCTCCAAAGCACCAGAGGGCAGGACAAGAAACAATGGTTGGAAACCAATCAAGGAGAGAAGCAACCTGGAATTAAGAAGAAACTTCTTAGCAGTGAAAACAATTAACCAGTAGAACAGCTTGCCTCCAGAAATCCTGAGCGCTTCATCACTGGAGGTTTTTAAGAAGAGATTGGACAGTTACTTGTCTGAAATAGTATAGGCCAGGGTCTCCTGCTTTGAGCAGGGGGCTGGACTAGAAGACCTCCAAGGTCCCTTCCAGCTCTATTCTATTCTATTCTATTCTATTCTATTCTATTCTATTCTATTCTATTCTATTCTATTCTGATGGAAGCTGTTAATAAGCCAACCACCCTCTTTAGTACAGGAATCCAAATTATAGCAACTCTAGTAATTTGCCAGCCAGCCTTTGCTGGTGTAAATCCAACCCAGAGAAGCCAATGACATCTCTGAACAACTGGTTCCAATAATGAATTGGTTTTACTGGTAAGAAACATTTTTAACATTTAATTAGAATGTCCCTTCTTGTGCATTTATTCTCTGAATTGGAATCTAGAATGATAGAGAACAAGTCTCGATATTCTTTCACGTATTTCAAGAGTGCTGTTATAGCTTCCCTGATTTCTCTCCGCATGGCTAAACATACTCAGCTCCTACAATCTCTCCTCATTGTTTCTGGTCTCTTCGGTGTTCTTATTACTCTTCTCTAAATCTGTTCCAGTTTGTTTAAATCTGTCTTTAAAATGTGATCTATTGAATTTGACACAGTATCCTAGAAAGGCTTGACTAATACAGAAGAAAGCAGACAAATTACATTCTGTGATTTGAAAACTATATTTCTGTTGATGCAGACTCCAACCGAATTGATCTTTTTTTCATCTACATCACAATATCACCTGATATTCAGTTATTAAACAACCACTCTTCCAAGATTGTTTTCACAAATGCTATTGTTAAGAGTTTTGCATTTAGTTTTACAATGTCATTACAGTATTTATTTCTCAATCTTTTTTTCTAATTCTAGTAAAATCATTTTAGATTAGTTCTGACTTTTAGTATAGACCAATTCTCAGCCAATCCGTTGTTCTAAATATTTGATAAGTATTCCCTCCACCTCCTGAATCATTGGAAATCTTGAACAATCCATATTAGTACGGCTGTTGTTTCCAGGGCTATTTAGAGAGGAGGGAGGGAAAATCCCTTCTCTTGTGTAATATCAACAGCCTCACTCAGAATGGCTGCCCTTGCCACAGCACACATAACTATTAAATCACTAGAGAGGAAAGTCATGCATTCATTGAATCCAGATCTTCAGCACATATACTGTAATTTGCTACATATCCAATTTGCCCTGTAATTCATCATTTGATTCAGTTGGACTATCATTGCGTGTGTATGTGAATGTGAAGCAAGCTCTGGGTAAGAATGTGGTTTTGATGGAGAGCTTAATAGATGAGGTTGTTCAAAACCATTAGACAAGAGGCCTGAGTCAACACAGAGACACAAATACCTTAAGGTACGCTAACAAAAAAAAAGAAAAAAAAAAGGGCCACTTGATTTTCTAGTGACTTGTTTTAGCCTGCTCTTGTATGCTGTTCTCTTTTCACTGATTTTGGAATTGCTTTTAATCACATATTTATTCTATGGATTTGTTTTATATGCTGGGCAGCATATCTATAGAAAGTGGGGGAGAAGTGATTGAATGAGTAAGCACGGCAAAACTATTTCAGCCTTGTAGGTTTGCTTTCTTTTATAAGGTAGGATGGGTTAGTTAGTGTACGTAAAACCTTGCAGCATATGAGTTGCATTATTGCACAATTTGAAGGTAAGGAATCCTCTTTTCCTGACCAGACCGACCTGTCCATTTTTACTTAGCTTTCCTTTTGCAGGGATTTAAGAACAGGTGGAAAATCTCTCCCATTGACTTTTAAAACTAGAGACAGCAATGCTGGAGCTTGGGCCATCCTTCCATGCAACCAGCCCTTCGTCTGTGAGATTCCCCCTCCTAAAGCCAAATGGTATGTTTGGGAGAGCCAAAGCATCTCACCTAAACGTATAATAAAAAAGAGCTGTGCAAAACTGCTGCGAACAGCCCTGGAAGGCGAGATGACCTCTATACCTCATTAGCTCTAACTGTTGTTATATGCACACACACTCATGTGAAAGAAACTTTTACCCAAAGACATGGAACTTTGAGGGTTTTTTAAAAAATCCACTTTTTACCACAACCTTCCCATTTGAGAGATGAAAATGACAACATCCCCAAAAGCAAAAGTAACTCCTCCAGCCCCCCCTCCCTTCTCAATGAACGTCTTGGTTCACAGAGTTCAAGACATCAGCTCACTCCTCAGAGTTAAGGCAGTTTCAGATAAGTTCATTGCCATCTGCTCGGCTCCATAGAGTGGCTTTAAATATTTCTAATGATATGGGGTGCCAGACTCACTGGAGCCAGCTTTTCCAGAAAAATCCTGTTGCATACAGGCTGCATGAACTATATAATTTGCTACTAGCCTTTTAAAATCTGAAGTCAATATCTATAAAGGCAGTGGTGGCGTGGGGAGGGGTGGGGAGAAACCCCGTTGGAGTCAGGGTGATACCATCACACTCCCTCTGCAAGGAACCGATTTCCAAAGAACGAGAAGAGGAAAAATAGCGCTGATGTTCAGAATGACCCTGGCTTCCGATCTCTGAATCATTTTATGGCAGTTGGATGCCTTTTAAAGTGGGTATATTTATGTGGGTTTCATTTATGCTGCTTTTTTTCCTCCTCCTGGATACTTAAACTTCTTCTTCTTCTTTTTTTAAAGCAGGAAAATAATATGGCAGTTGCAAAACCATTGCTATGTTGGCTCCAAAAGTGTGCTGGATCCATACAGTCCTAGAAGAACCACAGAAATTGACTTGAAACCATGACTCTTGGGGAAATGCATGGCATCTTTCCAGAGTGTTGTCCTTCTAGATTATAGCACTTGGAATAGCCACCTTAACACAGCATGGCTCATGTGCCAAAGAAAAAGTTCCTGACTTACACTCAAAGCAAAGCAAAAGACAGCATTTCTGTTTTAAATAGCCACATAACAAGACAGGGTTTTCTTGTAATTGGGGCAGGAAGGATTTGAATGAAACGTGGGCACGGTCTTTCCATTAAATTCTACTTTCCAGTTTCTTAGATGTGTTTTCCTTTGTGAAGAGGCTTCTATTTATCCCCTTCTTAAGGTGTTTGGAATTTCAGTCAGCTTTTCTTGTGTATTTTCAAGCTTGTCGGAGATGACAGTGAGCACAACTGTTGCTGGTTTTTATTATACATCTTCTCACACTGAAGCTTCTCTGGCTTTCCACAATTCCTTCTGGAAATGTCCCATCGAGGGAATTTCCTTATGTTGTCTTTTTTTTTTTAAGCTTTTAATTAAAGTGTGGGCAGCCAGTGAGGCTGCAAATCATTAGAATGATGGATGGATATATAATGGGAGATGCCCTCACATACCTCCTATTTCATAATATGTACACTGTGCTGAAATTTCAACCAAATTCTATTTTTCTTTGAAAAAAAAAAAGTCAAACGCATTACAAATCCAGGGTAGTTGTTCTGATAGCCTTATTTTACATGCTTTCAAGCATCTGCAGAAGAAGAAGATCTAAGAATCAGGAGATTTCTATGTCACTAGTGAATATATATCACAAATCAAACAATGAGGCTATGCAAAGATGGGGACTAAGTCAGGGTGGGTTCCATTTACCTTTGCTACCAGTTTGCAACGGGGACCGCGCACTTTCATGCTCTTGCTTTCCTTGTGCGTGATGCTTCTGTGCATGAGCAGAAACTTCTGCGCATGCACAGAATGTCTGTGATGAGGTCTGGAGCGGGTGGGCAGAGTCTTCCACCACCGCTACTACCGGTTTGCAAGATCCGGAGTGAACCGGTAGCAACCCACCACTGGACCAATCACAGGCACCAATACAGCTCTGGTTTTGAGCAAAGAAGAACCTAAAGTGATTGCGATGAATAAAATTGCTTCAGCTTCACCTATGGAACACTTTTGAAGATGATGTGTACAGTTGGTTTAAAATTTAAAATGTTGTATTTTTTGGGGAGGAGGGTCCAGTCATGCAAAGCCTAGCATTTCCCAAATCAACATTCTAAACTACTGAATTCAATGGATAAATCAACAATATGAATTGACAACAAATTTGATCTGCACACCGCTATTTTTTCAAGGTTCCTATGGCAATGAGAACTGAAATGCTGTCTGCCATATGCCTTTATATGCATTTGTCAGGCTTACCTGTTAAAGAGAGGATACCAAATTCAGAGGAATCAGGGCTGAAGCATATTTCAAAATGCTTGAATCATGCTATCAACATATATGTTTCTGGAGTTTTGTCCTATCCTGCTCATGATCTTTTAAGACTTTTAGATCTTCAATGTGCACTACAAATAGCGGTTTAGAAGAGGGGTGTTAAACTCAAGGCCCGGGGACTAGAACAGGCCTGCGGAGTGCTTACCCCTGGCCACAGGGCCGCCATGGAAACAGTGAAAGACCAGCCCATGGTGCCTCTGCCAGGAAAAACAGAGCTCAGAAGGGCTTCATGCAGCCCTTCTGGACTTTGTTTTTACTGGCAGAGGGTTGCCGGAGGCCATCGCAGCCAGAAATGGAGCTTGGGAACCCGTTTTCACTGGCAGAGCACTCGGGTTGCCTGACATGAGTGACATCAAGCTGGCCATGCCCACCCTGACCCCCTGATGTCAAACACAACCCTGATGCAGCCCTCAATGAAATCGAGTTTGATACCCCTGGTTTAGAAGGAGAGAAGGAAGTCTGCCTTTCTGATATAGATACCAGAGACTTAAGAGTTAAAAACCTGTGGATTACACTCCAGTTCTCCTGTGCATGTGCTATTACATCATTTGCCATTCCAACCTGAAAATGACCTCTAACCAAAATAACATTAGTTCATTTGTTTCTATTGTGAGCAAGGCAGATCTGTATTTTGAACGGGTTAATTATGAGTTTTGTCAACACGGATAGTCCAAATATACATTTCCATTTATCTCAATATGGTATATAGCAGGGCCCTTCCTTTCTTGCTGAATTAGGTGGGTCTTCATCACAAGTAGATTACAAAAACATTATTAAAAAAAATAATAATTTGGGCAGCTTTCTTCAAACTGCAAAGCCATCTAATTCCATTACTGGGGTTTTCTAGAAAAAAAGAAAAGCCAAAATCAAAAATAAAGAGCTTTTGCTCCCTTATTCATGCTATCAATGAAGTCTTTAGCAAAGTATCCCTTAAAGGCTGCTTCACGAAAGAAAACAACCTGACTACTGACAAGCTGAAGCAAACTCATTGCTTCACTTCACCTGCTCTGACACCCAATTTCCTCTTTGCATACAGATTCAATACCCATTGCATGTATCTACACTGACAACAGCTACACCCCTAGGGATACAAGTACATATACAAATTCCTGTAGAGGCACGTGGACAATCTCTCCCAAACGTCATATGCAACATATATTTGGGTTTTTTTTTGGATATCACTTCTGGATTTTGTGCTTGTGATGAAAAAAAAATAAAACTTTGACTTTGGTTTCACGGATTAGATAGATTTGTTGTTATAGAAATGGCTAGTTATAAACTACTGTGTAAAAGTACAAAATTGTAATGTTGTTATCTTGCACTGTGCTAAAAAGAGTCGGACATCAACGCCTTTTTCTTTCTTCCCTTGTCCCTCATATTTTCTTTCCCCCTTTCTTCCCCACCACCTTAATTTTCTATTTTTATTTTTCTTTGTGTTTTATACATCGATAAAACAATAAAAGTTATAGAGTCTACAAGCTTCTCCTCTGACAGACATAGACCTGCATGTCAGAGGTGGGTTTCAGCAGGTTCTGACCAGTTCTGGAGAACCAGTAGCGGAAATTTTGAGTAGTTCAGAGAACCGGTAAATTCCACCTCTGACTGGCCCCACCCCCATCTATTCTCTGCCTCCCGAGTCCCAGCTGATTGGGAGAAAATGGGATTTTTGCAGTAACCTTCTCCTGGAGTGGGAAGGGAATGGAGATTTTACAGTATCCTTCCCCTGCCATGTCCACCAAGCCACGCTCACAGAACTGATAGTAAAAATTTTTTGAATCCCACCACTGCTGCATGTGCACTCCCACAGAACATAGAGGCACAACGATTTTGAGCCACTTTCCTGTGAAAAAGTGGTAACCTGAAAGACTTCTTCTTTTCTTCCAGGTGGCAGAGGAAAAGAAACTGGCTTCAGGGCTGCCTGCAAACTTGTTTCTGGGGGGAAAGTGCATTGGGGAAGCTTCCTCTTTGCAGCTAGTAAAATGATATGTGTGCAGAGGTCTGGAAAGCATAGAGCAGTGTCGCCCAGCCAGATTTCCCTATATTTTTACATTGCCACACTGCTGGTGGGCACATGGGCTTTAGTTGTAAAGACAACCATTGCCTCTCAAGACAACCACAGGGGATCTTTACTAGAACTTCATTTCAAGGAACTTTATCCTGATTTTTCTCCAAGTTTTTCTCCAATATTTTCCAAGTTACAACCAGGGGTGGGATTCAGCCTATTCAGACCGGTTCGGGCAAACTGGTAGCTCTGACAATCAGCTGAGAGTGAACCGGTTTGCTCCGATGATCAGGTGGGCCCGCCCTGTCCGCCCCTGTGTTCTACTGACCTATATTTCCTTTGTTTGAAGCCCAGCTGATAGGCATGGCAGAATGGATTGCTGCGCCTCAGCTGTTTTACTCACCGGGGCTGCAGCAGAAGGTAAGTTTTAGAGCTGTTTTCAAATGCACTGCGCGTGTGCAAAACACATGCTCAGCAAACTGGTTGTTACACCGATTGAATCCCACAACTGGTTACAACCTGTAAAAAAAAAGTGCTTTAAATCTATGAAATAATTCCAAGAATTTGGAATATATTTTCAGAAAGGTAATCAGGAAATAATATTGCATTATAAGACCCTGGCCTCTTTTACACATAAATGAAAAAAAAAAGTTGATGGTGAATGGTTCAAATGAAATAAATTCCTTTCCATGGCCATAACTGAGCTGAGGAAGCTCATATTTTCAAAACTATGTTCCAGACATCATGCTGTGTGATATAACTTAATATTTAGCAGCCTTGTTTGGGCCATAGGTAAACTAATTTTGCAGAGTGGGAATATAAATGGTTTAGCTAGAACAACACCAAAATTAGAATAAGCTACCTAAGACTTATATCCTCTGTCACTGTTGCTGGTGCAGGCTGTGTATTTGTTAATAATATTGATGTTGGCAAGAGCAGAGAAGACGCCCTTGTGAAACAAAAAAAATGATGTGGCTGGAGTTTTGCACCTGGGACGGGAAGATGTCGTCACAGTTAGATAACCTTGTGCTTTCAAAACCCAGCCTTCTGAAAGCCAGCTAAACACATCCTCCGGGCAATTTAAATGTTCCTGGAAAGTTCTCCCAATAATAATCACATCATCCAGATAAACCCAACATGTGGCCCGCTGAATATCTGCCAAAATCAAAGCCTTTGAAAAGTGCAGGGGAATAGCAGAGACTGAAAGGCGTCATGCTGAACTGGCGGAATGAGATGAGGAATCTTCGGACGATGCTCTGGATGCCGTTCCGCTTTCCCAGAAGCCAACAAATATGTCGGTGGTAAAATAGCTGTTCGGTTGTAGAGGAGAGCTTCTTAGGTCTGTTAGCAGAGGCTGAGATTCTTTGATATGTGCCAGGGCTGCAAGGAAATGGCTCCTGCATTGAGGATATCTGTATGTATCTGCCCTGCTTTTTATATATATTTTGAATATATAATTTCATATATTCATTCTCCAGAGAGGGGTACTTGCAGATAATATTAAACGATGCCCTGGTGGAAAAAACAGAGCAGATACATACAGATCCTCAACGCAGGAGCCATTTCCTTGAAGCCCTGTCACACATCAAAGAATCTCAGCCTCTGCTAACAGATTTAAGAAGCTCTCTGGAGAATGAATATATGAATATATATATATATATATATATATATATATATATATATATATATATATATATATATATATATATATATATATATATATATATATGAATATATATATATATATATATATATATGAATATATATATATATATATGAATATATATATGTGTGTGTGTGTGTGTGTGTGTGTGTGTGTGTGTGTGTATAGTTAATATTTCAGGTTTCTTCCTGTGTAGTTGTGGATATATCCCTAAAAGGGTAAATCTCATTCACAAGCTTCTGGGCTTTTTTTCTGTTGACAAACTGCAACTCTGTGTTGCTCTCTGGGAGACTCAGATAGCTATTTCTGCCTTTTAAGGCGTCGTCAGTGAGCCACACCCACTTCTCAGATATCCTCCCTGTAAAGGTACAATGTGTCTTTTTAGTTTACGTAGGTAAAACCTGGCTAGAAAGAATATGCACATAAAAGCCTACGAAAAAGAAAAAGACACATTGTACCTTTACAGGGAGGATATCTGAGAAGTGGGTGTGGCTCACTGACGATGCCTTAAAAGGCAGAAATAGCTATCTGAGTCTCCCAGAGAGCAACACAGAGTTGCAGTTTGTCAACAGAAAAAAAGCCCAGAAGCTTGTGAATGAAATTTCACAGAACCAGGGCTGCAGAACAACTTAGTTTACGTAGGTAAAACCTGGCTAGAAAGAATATGCATATATATATATATATATATATATATATATATATATATATATATATATATATATATAAGACCTACCCAAAATAAGATTTTTAGCATGCTCCTAATATAATCCCTACCCCAAAAATAAGCCCTAGTTAAGGTCATCAGCAGGGTGTGTGGCCAGCACCAGAGGTAGCAAGGTTGCGGGGGCCAGTGGTGTCTGGCAGAAGCTGCAGCCTGCGCAGTGCAGGAGAGTTGATTACCTGTCCACAGCAGGCAGAGGCAGGGAGAGGCACACAATCTGGACACAATGCATGGGATGCAGGAAAGCCGAGAGTCGGTGAGCCAAAGCAGGTGGGCTGCCATGGGAGGCTTGTCTTCACATGGCAGCACCGGCAGCAGACGGAGGCAGAGGTGCAAGGGGGAAGGCAGGCAATCCCGACATGCCATCTGGGCTGTGGGAAAGCCGAGAGCTACAAAGATGAGCCTCCAGTGCCCACCCACCCACTCTGTCCCACCGTCTCTTGGCTTACCTGCTCTGTTGCGGCTGCGAGCAAGCAGAAGAATTGGGCTGGAGGCCATGTGGGGTCCTGCTGGATGGGGCTGCCAGAGCCACTGTCGTGAGGTGAGGCAGGTGTCGGGACATGGATGGCCTGGCTGTAGGGCCCTGAGGTAAGCCAACGAATTAACATTACTGCTAGAGTCTGGTAAAAGTGATTATCACAGCAAAAACCACTGCCTGTTTTGCATCCCCATTCCACACCTTCGCAAATGAGAATTTATTATGAATTTGAACTTTCAGTGAAGCTATCTTATTCCACTTTCTCACATGTAGGAAAGTATTACATGGAAAAGGCATTCCTTATCTTAGATGGGAATGTTTGGAGTACCCATGGTGGCCCTTAGATGATGCAACCCAAACTCAGGAAGGAGAGCAGTATAGCTGCCTGATCTTGCTTCCTTCTTTAAACATTACTTTTCAAAGGAATCATCAGCACAAACAAAAGCTGTCAATCATGTGAGTGACTCATGCACGACCAAACAAATCTTGCTCACAATATCCCAGGGCTGGGTGTTTTTTCTCAGTCCACGTTTTGTAGCTAGAATCCCAAGCACTGATTGGCTGTAGTAAGCATCGCCTTTCCCTTCCTATGCGGCAAACAGATGGGCTGTAAGGAAGAAACTCATTGCTCACAGAGCAGGTGGCCTATTTTCTGGTTATAGTTGGAGAAGAGTTTCCCCTCAATCTTAATCTCTGGCTTGCTTGTTGGTTGGTTTATTTAATAAGACCAATGCCTCACCCCTCCAATCTTTTTAAAACAAACCCAGATCAGATTTTATGCCCGGTCTGCCAGATTTTATGTCTTGTGACTCAGGCCCAAGTAAGTAGTATTAGATGCAAACAGTTCCAAAACAAACAGACTTTATTAGAACAGCTGAGAATTAACTCATTCTCAGCGTAGTCCAAACTAAATTAAAACAAACTCTTCATAACACAAATTCTTCAGTCTAATCACCAACCTTGGTATAATTAGGCAAACTGCCAAAGGCTTCTCTTGGCAAAAGTTCAGAAGCAGAAGACCCCGACCAGATATAAGTGCAGCAAGACAAGAACAAGTCTATCAACATTGTTTTCCGACAAAGAGCCCAAGAGCCGTTGCTCTTTTAAGCCTCATGGGAGGGGCCAATAATCTCTTGGCCCTACTCCCAAGCTATCCTCTTTGCTGTAGCTGCTCTTGCCTTCTGGCAGCTCTTCTCATATGTGCACTAGGAACAGGCTCCTCCTGTTCCTCTACTGTCAGCCTCTGGAGGCTTCGGAGTCTGCACATCACTCCCCGATTGCCCTGGCCCCATCTCTGCCTCTGATGCAGAGCCCTCATCTGGGCCTTCCCTAGCCTCATCGCTGTCTGACTCCGCTACCAGCTCCGCAGGATGCTGGAGGACCACAACATTATGGTTGAAATATGGGGACCATTTTCCTAATGTTAAATGCACCATGTTACAGTTCCTCATCTGGTATTATTGAAATTAATATCACGAGAGAGAGGTAGATATAAAGTTGCATCAAGTTTCACTTTAGACACAAGTGAGGGATATTGTATTGCCAAGTAACTTTCCCCCCTTCTCTTTATTACATAAATGTGAGATGGAAGGGTAATGCAATTTCTATATTCTTAGATGATAAGCCTACTTATGGTCCTCCATGAAAGTAAGCAAATGCAGCCAGTCCATTTTGTGAGTCTGTTTGAGGAAGGGGTTTGGTGCTGAAATGAATTCTTTACAACCTTATTTGTATATCACAGAACCCCATAACTTCTTTCTTCCAGACTTGGAATATGTTTTCCCTGAAATGAGATATAGACATGGAGAAGGACTGTGGTGCTTACTTAGGAGTAAAAGATACTTTGCACATAATTAGGACCAGAACTGGGAATCAATACAGAACAATCTTTTTATGGAAATTGATCTGGAACTATAGCATCATTCATTAAAACCCAAGGCAGCAGAGATGATTTCTGTAATACTCTACATCAGGGCTGTCAAACTTCCAGCCCGCGGACCAGATGTGTCACGTGCTGGCCACGCCCACACCCAGTTTACTCCCGATACGTCATGTGACGCCTCCATGATGATGTGAATTTGACACCCCTGTTCTAGGGGTTTACTGTTCTTCCTACTTTCCTCTCACAATAGCTCAAAGTTAATTGGGCTTTTAAACACCTGATTACACAAAGCTGAGTCAAGTTGGGTGGCCTGTAAGATATTGGGTTGAGATTATTCAACAGCATATGAAAGTAGTGCACAGTTCCCTTGGACTTCAGCTACGTTTCAACCCCATGCAAGTTATTAAAAAAAGACACTGGGAGAGTCCTAACCTTTTAAGGGGGAGATTGCAGTCATGAAAGGTTACATAATGGAAGACATAACCCAATAAAAGTCATCTCTTGTTATCTTGGCTTTTTGTAGCAATAATTTGGATGCTTTCATTTTTTTTTTGCAGTAGATCCCCCAAACAATCACCCCCCCCCGAAAGATCCAAATATAGATACACACCTGACAGTTCTCTGAAATAACTTACCTGATAAAAATCTCTTTCTGCTGCCAGTTTGTCAGGCTTTCAAGCTCTACGGAATGTTGGCAGAACTAAAAATGGATAAAATGTCATTTCTCCCAACAGGCTCCCTCTTTCCGTCTGTCCCTTCCACGTCGTTTCTAATGTCTGCCAATGCAAGGAAGCTGGTTTCGGAGAAAATTAAGCACTCCTCTTTGCCAGTCACTGACAGAGAGAGGAGCCATGATTAAACATGGGCAAGGAAATTTTTGACAGCAGCCTCAAAACTGGTTCCAATGCAGATTGCATGTGGCTGTTTCAGGTTTCAAGGCAAGAGTGGGACATTCTGTTCAGTACACCCAAGGCTTGATCTTCAGAGGTGGTGAGCTCTCGTCATACCTTGAGAGAGTTTCACATCTTAAATGTACTGTATTTTCTTTTTCGAAGTTTTGTCTTTATCAACAAGGGCACCACCGTATCTTCAGATCCCCATTCAGTTTAATGTTCAGCTCTTCCATCTACTGTGATCCTCAAATTTATCAAGATTTAAATTTAAGTCTTTCATTTCTTTTACAAAAAATATTAAACAAATGATTGTGTGTTAAAATTACATTAAAACTAAATTCACTAAACTAAGCTTAAATTTATCCAGAGATGTAACACTGAAGAAAACTAGTTCAATAGACCAAATCTAACTCTCTATGCTTATTCCTTTACTGCATTTTTACTCTTTTCTTTAGTTTTTTTTCCCGAATGCTATCACTCTGCTAAACAAATAATTCCCTCAATACTGTCAAACTATTTACTAAGTCTGCACTATTATTAATCTTCTCATCGTTCCCACCACCCATCTCCTTCACTTATGACTGTATGTCTGTAACTTTGTTGCTTGTATCCTTATGATTTCTATTGATACTGATTGTTTCCTGATTGCTTATTTGTACCCTATGACTATCATTAACCGTTGTACCTTATGATTCTTGATGAATGTATCTTTTCTTTTTATGAACACAGAGAGCATATGCACCAAGACAATCACACTTGGCCAATAAAAAAATTCTATTCTATTCTATTCTATTCTATTCTATTCTATTCTATTCTATTCTATTCTACTCTACTCTACTCTACTCTACTCTACTCTACTCTACTCTACTCATTACGATGGCTCCCAGTGTTGTTCTCATATTCTGCAAGGTTATGACAGATTTATGATACCACTTTGCACATTATTATAGGAGAAAATGGTGAATGTCTAGCATGATGCCATACACCCATGATAGCGAACCTATGGCACACATGCCACAGGTGGCATGCAGAGCCCTGTCTGTGGGCACATGCACCATTGCCCCAGCTCAGCTCTCCGTGGCATTTCTTTCATGAGCTTCTGTTTCTCTGCAAATGACAAAACAGAAGCTCACGAAAGAAAAAGAACTCACCTCTGGCAGAGCTGCCAGATGCCCTGCCTCCCACCAGCCAGCTTGTCTTTGGGCCTCTGCTGTGCATGTGAGCATGTTCACGCATGTGCTTTGCAGTTTGGGCATGTGTGCGCGCACCTTGCAGTTTGGGCACTCGGTGCCGAAAAGGTTCACCATCACTGCCATACACCATTAGAAGAAAATTGGCATAAATTGGCCAGGAAATTGGCATAAATGCATGACAGTAGTGTGTGCATATTCTTCACAGACATCAACTCCATTGCTATGAAGATTGTATAATAAACTCTTAATTATCTTTTTACATCAAACAAGCCAAAGTACTATTCTGTTACTTGTTGGCCCTTTTGGTTAAATTTTTGGAGGATCTACTGTCTAGCATCCAGTAGTTCAATAGTGTCTGAAACTGATACTTTCTGCATTGGCTTTGAGTTAACCTATATGGTTTGTATAAATGTGAGAGAAACACAAACAACTGCCCCAAGAAAAAAGTTAATTCTATAACTGAGAATGAGGCATGCCTAATGAATGGTGAATGGCAGGCCTGATGAAATTGATTAAAAGAAACAGGATGGAATCTGAGCTGAGGAAATTGCAATTCCTATCCTATCCTATCCTATCCTATCCTATCCTATCCTATCCTATCCTATCCTATCCTATCCTATCCCATCCCATCCCATCCCATCCCATCCCATCCCATCCCATCCCATCCCATCCCATCCTAATCCTTTTCTCCTTTCACCTATGATCATTACTATAGCAGTGTTAATGCTACATGTCTGTCGTGACTTTGGATGGGAAGACATTGAAGCTCTTCATGGATATATTAAAACACTATTCTCCCATCCTTGAGTCAGTACAAAGCATGTTGGCATGAACTGCACTGTCCCAATAGCCGAGCTCTATTCTCCCTCAGTAACCAGACCAGCAAGTGATAGTGCCCATGATGGTGATACATTTCCATGAAGAACCTCACAGAATTATCTGATATATTCAGATAGGATTAGAAAGTCCACATATGTAGATAGATATAAGTAGTCTTTGATTTACAGCCATGACTGGGCCCAGACTTTGGGTCATAAATCAGGGCAGTTGCTAAGTGTGTCACCACATAACCTGACTCAATTTTATGACTATCTTTACAATAGTTGTAAAGGGAATCACCATGGTTAAATGAACCATGTTTTTATTGAATGAATTCAGCATATCCAGTGGGCTATAAAAAATTGTGGTCATGTGACTGTGGGATGCTGCCCTGGTCATAAATATAAGTTGGTTGCGAAGCACCTGAAATGCAGTGGCACAACAGGCTGCAAAGCATCCTTTCCAAGGCGGTTGCAATGTTAAATTGTCACTAAGCAGCGAGTTGTTAAAAGAGGACTACCTGTATTGTCAGCTAGATGGACCAAGCATACAATTTGGAATCAAACAAATTAATCTCAAACAGAGAAATAAATCTGCAGACAATCTGGCAGAGACTAATTCATCAGAATGAACCTTAAGATGAGAGTCATAATGAATATGAAGTTCTTGGCTACTTAAATTAATTTGTTTATTTTTGGAACTTCAGAATTTCCAGTCTCTGCTACTCATAGCTGAATGGAAGTATAATTCATATAATACACAAGATAGCCAATGGTTTAGTTGACGGGATAATCATCAATCAAATGAGTGGAAGTGAGCATCAGCTGTGGGAAGCTGTTGAGATATGTTTTGGGATTTTTGCCAATCTATGCACTGTGGAGTCCTTGATGGTCTCTGGGCTTGGTTGTTTGTGTGAACTCCACAATTCAACCCTTACCTACAGTTATTCCCTTCCATTGGAATTTAATCACTGTCACACTGTCACACTGCTTCTTCTTCCTATACAATCTGGATTGTTGCGGTGGTTGGAGATATAAGACTTCATTTTGTTTCAATGCATTTCTAAGTGACTCAGCGTGAGGCTTTGCCAGAAAACGCCTGTGGCATGATGAGATGTTGCAAATAAGCCCTTTCAAGTATGTGAGTTATTCACATTCTTCCTTCTTTTAAAAACCCAGGAGAGAATATCCACAATCCATTCCAGCAGCCAAGAATTATGGTTTAGGCCTCTCACAGCTAAAGCATGTGCCTGCTTCCTTAATCTAGATTAATATTACATAATATGCCCCCTCCAAAGGCTATGATAAATGAGAAGTTTTTAAAATATTGCTTCTAATTTGTTTTATCCTTGATGTAATGTGTCAGCTGATCATTATCACATTTCAAATGTCTGCTCTGAAAGGAAGACACTTAGGGTATTCTATAGGGGTAATAACACCAGGGAAGTTGGAAGGCCTTAATCCTTTCACCCTTCATTTTTCTATCTGATTTGTCATTCTTTTTAGCACCATATTAAAACATCAGCATGATATCAATGGGGCAGCTTCCAGAGAATGTTTAACAGTTAATTATGTTGTACTTGAACATACCAGAATTTGATATGGTTGGTTCTACTACATTTTCAGAAATGTGAAACAGAAACAGAAGAAGAGGAAACTATAATATCTGTATAAGCATTTCCCACCCTGTTGCCCTCCAGATGTGATAGATCTCCAACTTCCCAACTTCCCAGGCTAGTCAATCTTAGCCAGGCTGACTAGTACTGCTAAAAGGTCCCCTCCCAATACCCTTCATGACCAGTGGTGAAATCCTACCGGTTCGCACCAGTTCGGGTGAACCGGTAGTGATAAAAACTACTGGTTTGGCGAACCAGTAGTAAAAAAATGCTACCGGTTGGTCTGAGCTGGTATTTCCGACGAACTGTTCCCCCCCCCCCCCGCTCGCTGTTCTACTTACCTTGTTAAGTGTCCTTTTTCTGCGCGAGGCACACATTTGGTGTGCACAGTGCATGCACGCGCGTGCACCCTGCATTTGATGCACATTGTGCATGTGTGAGTGTGCAGCATGCATTTGGCACACTGTGCATGCACGTCCATGCAGCATGCATTTGGCATGCACCGTGCATCCATGGGCAGTGAACTGGTGGCAAACCATGGAGGATTTCACCACTGCTCTTGACTCAGGAGTCTATGAAACAATGCTTGAGCCATAAAGTGAACTTATATACAGTAGACCATGGGTGTCAAACTCGCAGCCCGCTGGCCGGATGTGTCACATACTGGCCATGCCCATCCCCATTTTAGCAAAGGGGGAAAAAGTCATGATACATCACGTGATGGCACTGTGATGATGCGAGTTTGACACCACTGCAGTAGACAGACAGGATGAACTGGAAGGAAGGATCAGGGCAATTATAGTATCTCTACTACTGGTTTTTGGATATCCTGTTTTTAGTCTGTATTAACTTGCAGAACCTATTTCCAATTCTTTGAATAGCAGTTTCTATTACTCTACATATTCTGCAGTTGTAGTTTCCTTTTTTAAAGTAAGCACCTTTTTGTTTTAACAAAACATTATACCCTGGATCTATTGTCATACCGAAATCATTGTTGCTTTGTTTATATTTGAATATGACAAGAGGAAATTAATGCATGAAGTCTTATGCTGTAAACCAGTGGTGGCGAACCTATGGCATGCGTGCCAGAGGTGGCACTCACAGCGCTCTATATGGGCACACCCCAGCCCAGCTCCATCGTGTTTCTCCTATAGGGGGAAGAGAGAGAGGGAGGGAGGGAGAGAGAGGGAGGGAAAGAGAGAGAGAGAAAGAGGGGGAGAGAGAGAGAGGGAGGGAGGGGAAGAGAGAGGGAGGGGAAGAGAGAGAGAGAAAGAGAGGGGGGAGGGAGGGAGGGAGGGAAAGAGACAGGAAGGGAGGGAAAGAGAGAGAGTGTGTCAGCTTTGGAAGCCATATTAGGCCGGAAGCTTCCATGCTGCCACCTTCTCCTGTGGGAAAGTAGGAGGGGGGATTTAGTAGATGGGTTAATATCAGCGTTCCAGAAAAACCCCAACTCCAAGTAAAGACTCTGAAGCAAGCATTTTTCAAAGTTCTATTTACTAGAATAGTTAAACTGGGAAAACCCGAATCTGAGAGGGAGGGGAAGAGAGGGGGGGGAGGGGAAGAAAGAGGGAGGGAGGGAAAGAGAGAGAGAGAGAAAGAGAAAGAGAGGGGAAAGCGAGAGGGAGGGAGGGACAGAGGGAGAGAAAGAGAGAGGGAAGGAAAGAGAAATGATATTACAAAAGTTTTTCTTTTTTATTGTTGCTAAACATAATATTTCAAAAGCAGAAAGAAAATGAAGGGGCATAAAAGTGCATTTATCACATTTTTCTTAGAACATTTAGCTGAACTCTGCCTTGTTTATTATTATTTTTAGGTAGTAAAACCTCATTATTCAGGTTAAATTGCCATGTTGGCACTTGGCGACAAATACGTGGGTTTTGGGTTGCAGTTTGGGCACTCGGTCTCTAAAAGGTTTGCCATCACTGCTGTAAACTGTTTGATTTTAATCCCACCTAACATGGACTGTAAGAGGAAACGCTTAATTCCAAGAACAGAAAAACCAAATTCCATTATTAATTAAGGTCATTTATAGATGTATATCTGAATATACTTATAAACATTTCTGATGATTTAAACATTTTATTAGGTTATAAGATAAAATAGAAAGGTAAATAGAAAGACACAGTGGGGGGAAAAGGGGAAAAGAAAGGTGAGGAGGGACTGGGGAAAAGAAAAGAAGAAACATTGACTTCTGACTCCTTCTGTTGCAGTAAAATAAAGCATTAACATCGAACCACATAACCATAATATAAACTAGCCATTTCTATAAAAACATATCAATCTAATCTAATCAATCTAATCAAAGTCAATGTTTCATTTTTTCCCACTTCAAGCACACAGTTCAGAAGTGATTTCCATATGGAAACAAAGGTACTTATGTTCTTTTCTTTAACCAAAACTGTCAATTTAGCCATTTCTGCCAATTCCATCAGCTTCTGTAGCCATTCGACCATAGTGGAAATCGAAATGTCCTTCCATTCTTGTGCATACAATAGTCTTGTTGCTGTCAACATATATAAAATCAAAGTTCCAATTTTTTTCTCCAAGTCTCCAAGTCAGAACCTGCTGGATTTCACTCCTGTTCTATTGCCAAATAAATGAAAGCAAACTACAAACAGTGTTAGAAGATGTAAAACTGTATGTCAGCCTCATTTTATTCTTTCTCCAGATTTCGTTGCTGTAATATTGACATGAAAATAAGTTCTGTAGAAACCTTCCTTCCTTCCTTCCTTCCTTCCTTCCTTCCTTCCTTCCTTCCTTCCTTCCTTCCTTCCTTCCTTCCTTCCTCCCACCCTCCCTCCCTCCCTTCACAAGAAATTGGCACATAATGTTTTCAAATCATGCTGCCAATATATGTGACTGACTGAGACCACGCACACTTATTTGGATATCCATGACATTTACTTTCACATAAATGCTGCCAAGGATCAAATTATTAAAGTAGATCACAATATTTGGAATTTAGATACAGCCATCCAACTGGCGAAGGCCTGAGATAATTTTCCAGCCATTCCCAAAGCTTCTCCCCTCTTCCTATCTTATGACGTCTATAGACTTATGGATTTTTACATGGCTCATTAAGAATCTGTTAGCTTTTGGAAACCTATTGTGATGATTGGGGGGGAATGTTGGCTTTTCGGCAGGAGAATCAAATGGAAAATAAGGGTGTACTGCAGTTTTACAAGTCTCTTGGAAATTTCAGCTAAAAAGATCAAGGGAAGCTGAAATTGCTTTTTTTTTTCTTACGGAAAAGTGTAAAACCATTTCAGTTTTCTCTCTTTAGAAGGGAAACAAAATAAACTAAAGATGGACACAGGGTAAAGATAACTGGAAGTATCAGCAGCATGAGAAGTTAGGGAACAATAAAATGATTGGTGCATGCTAGTCTAAAATTCATTGTCATTTTGTAGGTATGTTGCTTTATGGACCCACACCTGCCACTTATATCTGTGTAGTGCAAACTCATGCTCCTAGCAGATTGTTTACAAATACAGAAAGCGCCGGTGCCAGACCAAGCATATATGGCTTTTCCATCCAATTATTTTTTCTTCTAATGGGATAATGATTGGGTAGGAAAAACAAATGCAGGGCTAGCCCCATAGAACCCCTAAGTTAAGTATTTGCTTGGAATAGCAGTGGTTTTATAGGCATCCTTAAAGTACCATCAGAGATCTACTCAAGTTTCTTGTATATTTCAATGCATGCCAGGGTATTCTTTAGTCAGGCATTGTTGTGCATTTTCCAAGAATGATGCTCCAACTTCCCCTTTGACATTTAAAGGGACCTTGAGTTGAACTTCTCAAATTGCATTGCACAACTGTTTGGAGCAATGGGATGCCAATAGCCAGTCCTGGACAGATCAGTTCCCACTCAGTTGGTAATGGAATTCACACAGTAGTATTGTAGCCCTGTAGGATCAAATCATGGAAGAAAGTATGTTAATTTTTACTGTATTTTTTTTAAAGAAAGAGGAAAAGAATGGATAATTGTAGCTACCTATGACTCTGCATTCAGATATCTGAAGTGCAAATTTTGGTTTACAGAGGCAACAGATTCTTGGCAAATAATTGGATGAAAAAAATATAAGAGGACTATTCTATCTCATTATCCAGTTTATTATTCTGGAAAGCTAATTTCTGGGTTGCATAAACCTTTGGATCAGGATGTCCAACCTTGGCAACTTTAAGATTTGTGGACATCAACTTCCAGAATTCCCCAGCCAGCATACATGGCTGAGGAATTTTGGGAGTTGAAGTCCACCAGTCTTAAAGTTGCCAAGGTTGGACAGTCCTGCTTTAAATATAATCCAAAATTCCTTCTGTCATAAAGTTATCTTCTTTCTAGAGACTTTCACTACCCAAATAGAAATAATGTGTAAATGGCCTTTTTCTCAGTGGAACTAAGACTATAACACAGCTTTCCTAATGTCATCCATATATGTGGCCACTTTGGTTACCAACATTCCAATCATTATGTTGCCCAGGCTTATACCTGTCTGATTTAACACATATGGAAGGCACCAACCTGGTGAGGACTGCTGTAATATATTTCTTTCAAGCCTCTGTTTTGTGAACCAGGTACATGATTCTTGAGCAGCCAGCTAGAAAGAACCAGGGGTGTGAAGAAAAAGAAAGCGCAATGCTTGTTCAATAAAAAAATAACTCAAAATAAAAGAAAAACAAAGAGGTGGAATGTAAAGAGAGCTGACTGAATAGGCTCAAACTGACATCATGGATTCCTTTGTTCAAATGCTTTGTTCCCAATGGATACATTAATTACAAAGACTTTACTCCACTGGTGTTATGTCCTAATTAAAAGTAGGCTGTGTATGTCATTGTTTCTGAGAATCTTTGGCCTCATGACTGGAATAAAGCTCCAAATGTTTGCAATACAATGGAAAGTAGTGAGGTGGTCAGATTTTGGCAGGCAAGAAAAGAGAAGGAGGCAGGGAAAAAAAGGACATTGTAGCCTGCAGAGAGTTTGGAGCTCAGTTTTGGGATATATAAAAATCCTCCAGCCAGTATGTTGTCAGCATAGACAATTCATGGCATGTGACAACTGATGCTTAACTCAGCCAAACTCCATATTTATTTGTTTCGGGAAAAGAGAGTAGAGGGTTCTATTATTATTTTTTTATGCTTTCCTGATTTTGGCTCATCAGTTTTTATGTTCTCCTTCCCATTGCTGTCTATGGCACCTGTCTCTGTAATAAATTAAGTGTCCAGCCGCCTTTAACGAACCCCAGGGGAAGGAGCTGGAAAGTTATTGCAGGATGACATGTCCTTTTGACAACAGATATGCCCAGGAAACACGCACTCATTAAAATCTGTTAGTTTTATGATAGGAGCTGATCCATGACTCAGCCAGTGGGTTTAAAAATATTTGCATTTAACAAACACAGACACACTTAATGGGTGGGGAGAATGATGATTAACTCTGACATCACAGGAGCAAGTTGCTAAAATATGTACTTGGATGAATTGGAGGGAAAAGATTACTCTAGATTTCTGTGAATTTTTCTCTGGATGCTACCTTATGAGGCATTTTGTTAGCTATTGTTTGTAATGGAATAAGCAGTCACTCACCCAGACTTCAGCTGGACCAGGCAGAAATAGATTTTGTTCAAAAATGAACAAGAAACTCAGTTCAGGCAGGTGACTTCTTGTATGCTTTCCCAAATACCTTCAGTGGTGCCCTTTGAGACCAACCCCATGCTGTGGTTGCGCCATGCCATTTTACAAAACGGGAATCTTTTTGGTAAATAAATAGTGAGTGTAGGTTTTGACCATAGAACAGCCTCTTTTGCAGAACCCTGCAAACCTCAAGCCACATTTTGAGTGTCTGTTTTTGAAAGGTGGAGCTTCCCAGGAGTTTTGGGGCAGGAGGCACAGAGAAGCTGGGAAGAGAAGGGATAAAAGGAACGTGCAGTTCGGCTCAGTCTCCATGGCTTTGCGTGGAAACAATTCCTGCACGTTTGCAACTTTGTTGTTCTCAGAAAGCCACACTTTGCCCGTTTCTATTAATCCTGTAATTCTGAGAAATGCGTGCGGTTCGTTCCAATCTTGCCCATAGTGACAAAATGGCTGAAAGCAAGAAGAGATGTTTCTCTCTCTCCCCCACTCCCCGTTCTTTTGTAACCTTTCTCTCTTTTTACTGGATCCATTCTCAGTGTGGTTTAAACTTTACACTCGCTTCCCTGTTGTTCTGGAGTGTTTGCATGAACTCCATGAACCTCATCACGTGTGCTGGTGTTTATGTTGACACAGGCAGCTTTGCAAGCCTTCTGTTTGTCTTGCCACCACATCTATATGGTTTGGCAGGAGACCCACAGCTTGGTTTCGACTGCTTATAAATCAGCCTTCCCCCCACCCCACCCCCCATCCCCCATGCATACACTTTAGCACCATTTTTTTTTTAATGTATTCAAGGCTGGGCTTCCTTCTCTGCCATGGCTCATATGGACTTGCAGTTGCAGTTTTGCTGGGAGTCTGTTCTGCAGGTAGTTGGCTTAATTAATTGCTTCTCCCCCACCCAATTATCTTCCAGTTCTGCATCTTCCAACATGCTCCTTATTATTTCAGTTAGGGAACAATTCTTCATCTCTGTCATCCCCTATTTTTCTGGGGTCAGGTTACTGTGGTTTCATGCACAGTCCCTTGCTCTTTTTTTTAAGGTACATTGGGACCTGGTATATATTTTCCCCCATTGATTATGTGCAATACTTGAGCATTATCTGAAAGTACCACACATCCTTTTGAAAGTCTCTAACACTTGATTCTTTAGACTGAGCAACAGCAAAAGGCGAATCTTGCATAACCATCTGTGGATGTGAAGAAAATAGTTGTTTCCACCCAGCGGCATCTGAGGAAGTGGAGCAAAGCCAGTGTTGGTAGAATGATAGACTGAACACTGCATTGCAAGCTGTATTGTTTATGGACATGGGAATGACACATCGATGCATGTACAAAAGGGGTGGAGTTTGCAATATCATGCTCCATCTACCATCATGTTGATTGTGATCCCTCCAGAGAGTGCTGCTATTTGTGGCCCATAGAAGCCATTGGGTACTGGCTCTAGGCCAAGGGTGTCAAACTCGCGGCCCATGGGCCAGATGCGTCACGTGACGATAATGTGCTGCCGCGGGTTTGACACCCCTGCTCTAGGCCTTTCACTTTTATACTTTATGCACACCTGGACTGACTTATACATGGCAAAATGTTCTTTGGTTAAAGCTTTCAAATTACAAATAGCATCTCTGTGTCTCTGGAGGAGCTTGTTGCTGGCATCAGAATGATGAAAGCATCACACCACAAATTCCACCACTTTTTGACATCACATTGCATGTACAAAAGAGGTGGCCCCTTTTCTCAGGATGCATTCATGATTGTATCTTCCTTTCCCCTTTTACAGTCACCACTGTCTTTGCCCCCTTTCCCAGTGCTATAAATGCATTTTTGTGACTGCAGCATTTTATTGCTTGCATAACAATGGCTGCCATTAAATCTCACTCTCATTTCATCCTTTCTCTGTGATATAGTTTACTGAGAACAGACTAGACACCAGATCTGTTAAACTGAGCGCCTTTTGTCTAACATGCAGTGGAATCTTACAGAACCTCTCTCAGCTGAAGACATTTTGTCCATTTGTCAAGTAAATGATAAATTTATGTTAATTTAGTTCAACAGAACTTTCTTTCTCTTTAATACAATTAGAGGTTGCTGCAGAATTAAAACAGATGCCATGGATGACCCATGTGCAATTCATTACTCTTATCTATCTTCTTTCTGGCCTATTTTTGGCCAGATATACTGGCTGATATGACTCACTTCTTTTGGAATGCATTGTAGCAGGTTTGCTCTCTCCTTTTCTTAGGACAATTGGTTTGCAAATTACCAAAATCGTTTGCATTTCTTCTCCCCCACCACCAAACAAATTTTGAACACATCTTGCTGTTCTGGGCCATGCAGATTATAGCTTTCCTTATACCTCTTCCATTTTCTGCTGCATGTATCACAGCTTGTTAACTTCTAGGCAATGAATTCAAAATGAAAACAAATAGCAAATGTTAGCTGCTCAAATAAACTTGCAATATTCTTTATATGAGTTACATGAAGATTTAGACACTCTCCCCTTCTCTTCCAGATGGTTATTGAATAGCTTTTACAAATACCCATTTTAAAGCCTGGATATTTTCTCATATAAGTCTGAGAGGATTTTTCAAATGTTTTTGGCTCGGATCTAAATTCTTTAAATGCACAATAGCAGAGTCACCACCAAGCAAATCACCTCAGCTCTTCTATTGTTGGAAGAAATATCCATCTGGTTCAGTTCCAAGTGGGGAGAAAGACACTGGAAACATGGAGGCTGATTGGAAAGATGGTTTATTGATGGACAGGAGGTCTTGGGCAGCTGAAGACATGGAGTGGAGAGGGAGAGGTATTTATACCCTCTCTTGGACTTTGAACTTCAGCTTCCTGTTCCTGTGGCAAGAGCATGTATTCTATTGGCTGTAGTCAGACTCCCACGTGGAATCATGTTTGTCTGAATCAAGTTTGGTTGAACCTTGGGCTGATGTAATGTCCCCAGGTGATTTCACAATGCAGTGAGCCCTGCTGCTAGATGGGTAGAGGGCTAATCCTATAATGTCCTGGAGGGTCATGTCTTAATTCCATCACCCTGGAGCTGAAGATCTAATTGTCTTGTAGACAATGGGCCAAATAACTGCTGGGGGAGATGCTGGGCCAAATATCTGCTGGGGGAGATGCTGGGAGCGTTTCTCCTTTTTTCATCCAGGGAAATATTCTGGCTTTTTAAAATTTCCTAGAATATTTCATTCTTCTAGGAGAGGGGTGGGTCCTAACTTTCTATACTACCATTTATAATGTCCCTGGCTCTTTTCTTCTATGGGTTTCTCCTATCTAGCACAAAGGCAATTCTTTGAGACTTCAGGATCACTAAATGATCAGAGGGAGAATTCTGGTCTTTCCAGCTGCTCCATAAGTGAACATTCCCTGATTCCATTTTTGAAATTTGTCTGCTTTCACTTCTATGGTTTCCTTGAGCTGCTTGGTAGACTCACAATTTCTCTATTCTGCAACAAAATTCATTGCACATGTACTACAGCTATTGTAGCCCATAATTCTATAGGTCATTGACATGTTCTCTCTCTGTGTGTGTGTATGTTCCTGAGAGTGAGAATTTAATGACAGCTAGGATTAGTGAAGCAGATTTTTTTTTTTTTTTATTGAAAAGGTTTTCAAATACAAATTTTTCCCCCTTTTTCCCCCCCCTCCCCCCCCTCCCTAACCCCCCCTCCCCACCCTTCCCCCCCTGTGACTTCTTCGTAACAAAAAAAAACCCTAATTCATAACAGATTACTTACTCCCTCCTCAAAATACTGACCTTTACTTACTAAAAGTATTATAAATCCCCCTTTATCCATACATTTCAGAAAAGAAGAAGAGAAAAAAAAAACAAAAAAAAACAAACACATTATACTATAACTATTATAAAATAACTTCTAATTTAGCATAATAGTGTTTTATATCTATGCATTATTGCAACAATTCAAAACCACCTTCCACTTTAAAACTATACGATAAGTCCTACTTTAATAACATTTCAAAGCGGGCTCCCCATAAAATCTAATTTAACATTTATTCCACTCTATCCATTTCCTCCACTCCCCTAAATGTATCACTTAAAAATCCCTTTTCTTAAACTAATCAGTCTGTAGCTAGCTTATTCACCCACTGTCTTACAAATTTACCATACACAACAATTCTTGATATCTTTAATTCACTGCCCACACTACTTAAAAATATATATATATATATATTCCATTATATCTAAATAAAAAAAGAAAAGACAATAACTTTAAATTTATAGTCCATATAATATCTTCTTGAAGTCTTTCCACTGGATTGTTAAAACCAACATCCATAATAGGGTGACATAGCTTGCGGATGCAACAGTTTATTCAAGATCTCCAATCATATCTGCCCCCATCAGTAGTAAACATCTTCTTATATATATAAAAGTAAAAACAACCACCCGAGTGACATTATAATTGTATTCCATATAATAATAATTGTGGGTTTCATCAGGATTATTAATTTCCATCATCGTATTGGGTAACAACCCGATCTTCTGCATGTCCCAATGTGATTCTCTTGCCTTATAATTCAAGATAATTATAATATATTTATCAACACAAAAAGAAGTTTCAGAGTAGATAATTCAAAACCATCAATTTGAGGCTCTTTCCATGTCCCAAAATTACGGCAATGCAGAGATCTGCCACTATCCTCAGGATGATATTGACCAATATGTCGCCTCCTCTATGTTTTCACATAATCATTCATATTTTAAAATCACTGGCTTCACTGTTGCTTGGGTTAGAAATTTCTATTTTTGTACAACCTATTTCTTTTTTTGTTTTCTTTTTGTGGGTTTGGCCTCCATCCTAATTTTTTGTGTCTCGCATTTCTTTTTTATCCCTTGTATATCCTCTAATTGGTTTCCATGCTTGTCCTTGCCTTGATAAGTCATCACATTAAAATCAGATGGCACTTCTCTCAAATTTGTAGATAATCCAGCTGGGGTATCCGATAAATCCAAAGGCAATTTATCTGGTACAGTCTCTGTCTTTAGTTCCAGCTCCTTCTGCTTATCCTGTATTATATCTGAAGACGTTAAATTCATTTTCAACCTATTTTGATAAAATTCTTCCGCTCTTTCAACAGTATTTAACTGGTATCTTTCTCCTTGATATCTCAATATAATACCAACTGGGACGTCCCACCGGAATTGAATATTTCTCCTTTTTAACTCAGACACCAGAAAGCCAAATTTCTTCCTTTCCATTAATATCTTAGGTGGGAGTTCCTTGTAAATCCAAATCTTTCTTCCATACAATTGCAAATTAGAATTGAAGGAATTTTGCACAATTTTATTCCTAATTTCTTTATCTGAAAAATAGATTACCACATCTCTAGGCAATTGCCTTTGCTTGGCAGTCCAGGAGTTTATTCGATAAGCTCTGTCAATCCTACAAAACACTTCCTCAGGTTGAATCTTTAAAATCCCAGCTAGAAATTCAGAAGATATTTTCCTTAAGTCATCTCTGTTATTTTCCTGCAAACCTCTAAGTCTTATTGCATATTCTGTGAAATTATATTGTATCTTTAGAACCTCTTTTTGAATCCTCTGTTGCAGATATTCTACATTACCAGACTTTTGGTCAGCATCCATTTTAAATTTTTCTTCTGAACTATAATCCTGAATATTTAACAAATCATTTTCAATTTTTTGAATTCTATTGTCCAATTTATCTTGAATTTCATCCATTTTTGACTCTAGTAAATTAGTATTTGTATCCAACCGAATCATGAATTCTGACACTTTTAAAAATTTTTGCTGCAAAAAGTCAAACTTGGATTTCACCAATTCCTTAGTTTCCTGCTTAAATTTTTCAAGTTGCTGATTCACAATCTCATCCCTTCTTTCAATCTCCTCTAAGAGAAATTCTATTATATTAAAATCAGGTTTCTGGGACTGAAGAGTTAAAACTTGTTCCTTTAAATTCTTAGTGGGGGAATCCCCCCCACCTATTTGTTTGTCTAACTTCACAAGCCTCAGTGCCATGTTTCCGCCTAAGCAGGCTTTGTTAGAAGAAGAAAAAAAAAAAAAACAAGACAAAAGACTTCCAGCCAGCAACACTCAAGCCTCCAGGGAAAAAAGAGAAAAACAAAAACAGGAGCGGAGTTTTGTCTACAAATGTAGCCAGTGGTATTTATTCCGCTACATTGTAATAATAAAAAACGGAAGAACTTTCCCTCTCAAACTCTTCTCCAGCCGCGGAAGACGCCATTTTAAAAAGAAACTTTTTTCCTCTTTCTCTTCCTCTATTCTCTTAAATAATTTTTAAAAGATAAGTAAAATACTTGCGCTTCAGTATTACAGGTCCAGCTCACATTTTCTTTGAGTAATCTGTCAAATTCGCAGGCTTGCTTTTGACGCCTGGCTCTGCATTAGCAGAGGTCTCCCAAAGCCCGGAGCAGCGGCTGGGGATGCGGGGCATCTCATCCGCTCCGTCCCAAAAGTAAAAGAAAAACTTTTGGGACTCTGCAGAGAGTTCTACCCACCCCTGCCGGCTCTATCTCCGTTTCCTCATGGGAACGGAGTTTTTTCGAGCCGCCGTTCCGTTGTGAAGGCGGCTCTAACAGGCAGTGGAAGCTGACGATCCCAAAGGAACGTCTGGCGGCGGCCAGCAGCAAACAGGAAGTCAGTGAAGCAGATTTTTTAACGATAAAATCTTCCAGTTCGTATTCAGGCCTGATTATGGGACAGAAATGGCATTGGTCATGCTTGTTGATAATCTTCGGTGAGAGAGGGATGGGGGTAGTGTACTCATCCTTGCTCTGCTTGACCTCTTAATGGCCTTCAATACCACTGATCATGGCATCCTTTTGGGCTGGCTATGTGGACTGGGGCTCGGTGGTATAGTCTCAGGCTGGTTCAGTTCCTTTCTCCAAGGCCAGTTCCAATTGGGAGTAAGAGGTTCAGCTCGGCTAGTATCTTGTGGCCTGCTATAGGGCTCAGTATTCTCTCCACTCCTTTTAAACATCTAGGTGAGGCCTCAGGGTGAGATCATCTGTCACCGTAGGTTGAGGTGTCAACAGTATGCTGATGGTAGTCAGCTTTATATCTCCATCCCTGGTGATCCAAATGATGCTGTGGCTGCCCTTTTGCAGTGCCTGGAGGTTGGGGGGAGGGTCTGGATAAAAACAGCAGGCTTTGACTGAACCCTGGCAAGACCGAAAGGCTTTGAGTGCATGGGCTGCCAAGATCTGGAACTTTGTCATCTTTAATTCTGGATGGAGTTGCACTACCCCAGATGGATCCAGTTAGCAATTTGGGGGTTCCTTGAACTTGCGACTCCTGCTTGAAGAGCAGGTGACTGTAGTGGCTAGGACAGCTTTTGCACAACTTTGGGTGGATGCCAATTGTGGCCATTCCTGGATTGGGAGTCCCTGTGTTCAGTCATTCAGGCCCAAGTCATCTCTCGACTGAACCACTGCATGGGGCTACCCTTGAAGAACATTCAGAAGTTGCAAAGTGCTGGGGTCAGTTCCTGGGGTCTCAAGAATGGTCCATGTAACACCACTGCTCCACGAGCTGCATTGGTTGCCGGTCTGCTTCCGTGTGCATTTCAAGATGTTATAGTATAGCCTTTATTGTCATTGTACATCTTATATACAATGAAATTGGTTTAGCCTCTCTAGTGCAATCCATAACAGAAAATACAAAACAACATAAATAGTATAGAGAATAATCCCTATACAAGTAATTGGGGAAAAAAGACTAATTGTAAGTTTCTGTACATGCGTGGAGTTATTGTGATTGTGTTTAAGAGTCTGACAGCCCATGGGTAGAAGCTGTTTTTAAACCTGTTTGTCCGGCTGGCTATGCTTTGATGTCTTCTGCCTGATGGTAGAAGTGTGAAGAGACTCTGAGTATCTTTCTTAGTCTGCTAAAGCAGAGACACCTGGCAATGTCATCTAGTGGTGTTAGAGAGCAACCAATGGTTTCTTGTGCCGAATTGATCACTCTGTGTAGTGCCTTCCTGTCCGCGACTATTAGACCAGCATACCATACTGTTATATAGTATGTGAGGACACTTTCTATCATAGACTGATAGAAAGAAGTCACCAGCCGTTGTTCCACCTGATTTTTCCCAGGACTCTAAGGAAATGAAGTCTCTGTTGAGCCTTACTAACCACAGGGACGTGTTGTTTTTCCAGGTGAGATCTTGACTAATGATCACTCCCAAGAATTTAAAAGAGGAAACCCTCTCCACACTGCCCCCCTCAATATACAGTGGGGCAGGTTCCTCTCTGTGCTTCCAGAAATCTAGCACCATCTCCTTTGTCTTGCTAGTATTTAGATGTAAGTTGTTTTTTGAACACCATATGGATACCTTCCCTGTATGCTGATTCATCCCCTCCAGTTATAAGCCCCAACACCAATGTGTCATCTGCAAACTTTATTATGGTGTTAGATGGATTCGAGAATATGCAGTCATATGTATACAGCGAGTACAGGAAGGAGCTGAGCACGTAGCCCTGAGGGGAGTCTGTGCTGAGCTTCAGGGTGGAAGATGTCAGAGACTCAACCCTTACTGTTTGTGGATGGTCTGTCAGGAAGTCTTTGACCCAGTCACAAATGAAGGGAGGGAAATTCAGGTCAGTCAGTTTTTCAATGAGAATGCCTGGTAAGATGGTATTAAATGCCGAGCTATAGTCCATAAAAACCATTCTGACATAGTTCCCAGATTTCTCGAGGTGTCTCAATGCAGTATGTAAAGCAGTGGTGATGGCGTCTTCGGTCGACCTGTTGCTTCTATAAGAAAACTGGTGTTGATCAAAATTTAATGGAAGACAGGACCTGAGGTGTTGTAAAACCACTCTCTCAAAGCACTTCATCACTGTAGATGTCAGTGCAATGGGTCTATAGTCATTCAGGCTGTTTATGGCTGCTTTCTTCAGAACTGGAATGATTGTGGCTGCTTTCAAGTAAGATGGAACTCTAGCCAATTACAGGGAGATGTTAAAAAAATCATCATTGGTCATCATTTTTAAAGCCCTTCGTGGCATAGGTTCAGTTTACTTGAGGAATTGTCTAATGGATTGTGTTCTGGTAAAAAAGGCATGCTGCTGACCCCATCAGCCCAATTATTCCAGCTGGTGGGATCCAGAAGGGACTTCTCTGCCTTTGCTCCTGTCCTGTGGAACATCTTTCCCTGCAGTATGAGGTCAGCCCTGACCTTCCTGATTTTCTGGAAGAGCCTAAAAAGCTGGTTCTGCCAGTTAGCTTCGGGCTCTAATGGGGGAGTATCAGGAGTGGGTTCTATTTACCTTTACTATTGGTTTGCAATGGGAGCACACACACCTCTGCGCATGGGCAGATCGTACCTTATGACATCCGGGCAGGTGGCCAGAGCCTCCCGCTGCTTTTAGTACCGGTTCACAAGAACCGGACAGAACCAGGGGCAACCTACCATTGGGGAGTATCACAGTGGAAGTGGTTGATCAATTTATTTTATTTATTTATTTATTTTATTTAAATTTGTATACCGCCCTTCTCCTGGTGGACTCAGGGTGGTGCACAGCCAAGTAAAAAACATCCAATACAAAATTTAAAAATTTAAAAGAATTATACCCTTTGGGTATAACAGATCCCACCTCTCTCCCATCCTGCTTCACTCCCCCATCTTTTAATTGGGCCACGAATTTCTGGATTTTTATACTAACTTATTTATGTTTTTAGTTTATATAGTTTTTATTTTTCAATGATTGTAAGCCACAGAGTGTCCTAGTGGTAAGATGGGTGGCCTATGCATTTTATAAATAAATAATAGAAAGGGGATTTATTCACAGGAAATCCATTGCAGAGAAAAAGCTTAGCACCTAACTGTCTACATCCTACTAGAAAGAGAGTCACAGCATGTTATGCAAGGATGCCTGTGAAGAAAGGCAAACGTAAATGATTTCAAAGTAGCAATCTTGTAAAACGGCAGGCAGAGTAACAGACAAATAGGGTTACAGAATATATAATTAATATTCTATGCACACCCTGATATTCCTTTATGGTCAGTACAGTAGTGGCCAAAATTGTGCAAACCTTTTGGGAAAAGCATATTTTTGAGGTTTGATGGCTAATAACACTTTATTTTGGAGTTTCAAGATAATCATATTCCATTGCTGGAATGGCCTGGGAATAGCCCAGACCTTAACCCAACTGAAAATCTATGGAGCCGATCAGTGATGGGATTCAAGTAATTTAACAACCGGTTCTCTGCCCTAAAGGTTTCTTCCAACAACCAGTTTGCCAAACTGTTCAGAAAGTTAACAACTGGTTCTCCAGAAGTGGTGCGAACTGGCTGAATCCTACCATTGGAGCCGACTAAAGAAACTTGTTAGTCAGAAGCAACCCAGCAATAAAACTCAGTTAATAGAAGCAATCATTCAATCTTGGTTTCACATTATAACAGCTGCAGAACTAAAAGACTTGGTTCACTCCATGGGAATACATAATTCATGCTAAAGGTTATTCAACTAAGTATTAACTGGCGTGATAATTTTTGTATATCTCATTTTTTCTACATGTTTTACTTTTCTTCTTTATACTGTAACTGCTATTCTAATAGCAAATCCTTCATAAAAGTTATTGCATTATATTCTTGATTAAATTAACTTTCATTGATATATAATTTTATGATACTACTTCCCCCCAAAATTGGTGTTATTAGCTAGTTTTAGAAAATACACTTTTCCCAAAAGGTTTCCATAATTTTGGCCACTATTGTAGGTTCAGAGATGCTGAGGAATCCATGTCATTGAATTCATATCTCCAAAAGAACAAAGATGAAGTAGAATAACCATGTAAAAGTCTGATTGTACCTCATTATGATTTTCCATTAGTGTGAAGAGTACGTGGCAATAACAAATGGTACAGATGAATTTATGTAGCTGTCAAGAAACTGCTAAGATGTGACAAACTTTCTCTCTGGAACCAAAATGATGAAAGATTGCAAAGCAAACATTGTAAGAGGAGAGTTTTCCATCTTAATGTCTGTTTTTACTACATTCTTCATTAGGCAGTTGTATTCCATGCTGATTCCATTCACTTGAAGTTCAAGATCTGAAAGCTTTGGAAAGACAAAAAAGCTTAGTGTGTTTGTTTGACCTTGCTCCCCAGTGATCCTGAAATATTCCCAAGAGGCAGAATTACCCATCTTCATAGGTTCCATAAAGCTTCCTTCTGATTCCTAGAAACTCAGGCCAAGTGTGTTTGTCTGCATGCATGTGTGCTCACATATTTATATGGTTATTACTCACATTCACTTTTTTAAAAAGAAAAAAAAATACTTTTCTCATTTTGCTGGAAAAAAAATGCAGAAATACATTTCATAAAGCCAATGAAGCAAAATATCAACCGATCTGAAGTCAGAGTACAGTACATATAAAATGATTGCAATGAAGAAGTTGTAGATGTTTTATAACAGGGGTGTCAAACTCAAGGCCCGGGGGTCGGATCTGGCCCATTGGGTGCTTAGATCTGGCCCGCGGGGCCACCCTGGACATAGCAAAGGACTGGCCCGTGGTGCCTCTGCCAGTGCAAACGGTGCTCGTGAGGGCCAGGGGCAGCCCCCCCCCAAACTCCGTTTTTGCTGGCTGAGGGTTGCAGGACACCATTGCAGCCGAAAACAGAGCTCGGGAGGCTGTTATCACTGGCCACAGGTGCCCCCGACATGAGTGATGTCGAGCTGGCCATGCCCACCCTGGCTATGCCCACCCTGGCCATGCCCACCCTGGCCCCCTGAGGTTAAACACAACTCTGATGCAGCCCTCAAGGAAGTCAAGTTTGATCTCCCTGTTTTATAAGAATTGTCAGATGTGGTGGGGATTTTCAAGATGAGGAGAAGTGAGAAGTTAATGTTTCCTTTTTTTTTTTTTTTTGCCATGGTAGAGAAATTGTGCACTCAGAGACTGAAGAATGACTAAATGTAAAATTCTCCTACTTTCAAATTCCTAGGAAGGGTGGGCGACGTTTTGTTGCTGTTACCTGCCTTCTCATTTCCTTCAGCTATCCGACTTCATGATGTCTTGAAGCAGTTTGACTGTTCTCACAGGGGTTTGCCAGAGAAGGATTTGGTGAACCACAAAAAAGCAATCTGGTAAAGGTCAAATAAATCATGAGAATGCAGGATAAAGTTTTGCTTACTTTTTTGGAGGCTATATTTGGAAGGAAATAGGATCTGCTTATGTGAATGCACATCTATTAAATGTCTGGGAACTTTTTGATGGCTCTCAAATAAAAACTTGGAGAGGAAAGAAATACCAGTGTTGGAATGAGCCAGCAAGTATACAGTTTAGCATATTAGGAAAAGGAATTTTGACAGAGCTTATCCAGGAAATTCCACCCCTTCTCTAGCCATCTATATCTTCAGGCCTATACAGTATTATTCACGATTGATTTTTGACATTCCTTGAGGAGTTTATGCCTTCCCATTTTATCATCACAGCAACTTTGGAAGGTAGATCAGACTGGGAGATGGTTCTGCATCTATAAAAATCCAGCAAGCTCCATGGCTGACTGAGGAGCTAAATTCAACATTATCCAGGCTTGCTGTACTATAGAATGAGACTCCTTATGTTATAGAGAAAATGATTCAGGAAATCTCAGGAGAATATAGGAGGGGTGTGTTCTTCAGAGGAGATTGAGAGAATAGGATACCCTTGGGGAAAGATAACTAGAGGGCTCTCTTCAAAAATTATATGAATCTGTTCGTTATCATCCCTAAATATAGAACATACAGTAGTTTGGGTTTAAATTAAAGGAAGGCAAATTCCAGTTGAATATTAACAAAAACTTTCATACAGTCAAAGCAATTTGATATCAGAACTGGTTACCTAGAGCAGTGATATGCTTCCTATTGCTAGATACGTTCAACAGAAGCTGGATGGTCATCTTTTGGGAGTGGTTTAATTTGGATTTATCCACTGAGCAGATTGATGGACTTAGTAGCCTGCATAGCTCATGCCATGGCATTTTCTGCTTTTACAAATATGGATATTAGATGGCATAAAGGAAGAGAAATTGAGAGGCAAAAGTTTGTTTTCCTCTTTAAATCATAAACAGTACACCCTAAATTTCTAGATGCTGTAAAATGATGAAATGAAAGAGAACAATGTCACAGTCTTGAAATTATAGCTGCATTGTTTTTTCTTTTGGATTTTAACATCATTCGAATAAAATCTATTAGAAAAGAATTTGCTTCTGATCTTTCGGTGTGTAAGTATCAGTTTCATCACATAGTGATATCTCCAGCAAGTTTCTTTGGTTGAATAATCTTTAATTCACTCTGGAAAAAAAAGGATAATGGAATCATGGAGTTGGAAGGGCCATTGGAGGTCTTCTAGTCAAATCTCCCCAAAAATCCTCAGACTTTCCCAAACAGATGTTCATTAATGAAGCACCTACAACTTTGAGAGAGAGTCTGTTCCACTGGTTAATAACTTTTAAGTTAGAAAATTCCTTCTTATTTTGAGTTTGGATTTTCTTTTGGAAAGCTTCCATTGATTTGTTCGTGTCCTACTCTTAGGAGCTATGGTGAATAAATTCACCTCTTCTTCTCTGTGACAGCCCTTTAAGTGTTAGAAGAATGCTATCGTGTCTTCCCTTAGCTTTCTCTTACTTATGCTAAATGTCTGCACTTCCTTTAGCAGTTCTTTTTAGCTTTCAAGCCCCCTTCTCTCTTCTTTGCATTCCTCAGTTTTTCCAGTTCACAGATACCCTTCTTCTATTGCTGTGACCAGAACTACAGTAGTGGCCAAAATTGTGGAAACCTTTTGGGAAAAGTGTATTTTCTAAAATTAGCTAATAACAACACTTGTTTTGGGGAGTCGTACCATAAAATTATATATCAATGGAAAGATAATTTAATCAATTTATTTCAATTTATTATTATTATAGTCTTAGACCAGAACAAATAAAAGCACTCAGTATATATATACTTAAAACTTCTAGTATAAAATAATAAATAACAACTTAAAATCTATAATACGATCCGGTGTCAATTATACATGGTCTGACTATACAATAATAAATTTTTTAAATCAAGAATGTAATGCAATAACTTTTATGAAGGATTTGCTATTAGAACAGCAATTATGGTATAAAGAAAAAAAGTGAAACACGTAGAAAAATCGAGATATACAAAAATTATCACCATAGAAAAAAATGAGATATACAAAAATTATCACTACAGAAAAAAATGAGGTATACAAAAATTATCACGTCAGTTAATACTTAGTTGGGTAACCTTTAGCATGAATTACGGCCTTACAACGTCTTCCCATGGAGTGAACCAAGTCTTTTAGTTCTGCAGCTGTTATAATGTGAAACCAAGATTGAATGATTGCTTCTATTAACAGGGTTTTATTGCTTCTGACTAACAAGTTTCTTTAGTTGGCTCCATAGATTTTCAATTGAGTTAAGGTCTGGGCTATTTCCAGGCCATTCCAGCAGTGGAATAGGATTATCTTGAAACTCAAAAAAAAAAAAAAAAAAGTGGTGTTATTAGCCATCAAACCACAAAAACAAACTTTTCCCAAAAGGTTTCCATAATTTTGGCCACTACTGTAGACATAGTATTCCAGGTGTGGTCAGACCAGCAGAGTACAGAGAGGAACTATCAGTTCCCATGCTATTCCTCTGTTGACAGCTCACAATTTCATTAATTCTTTTGGCAGCTGAGCATCCTGCTAGCTTACGCTTGATCTGTGGTCTACCAAAATACCCAGAACCTTCTCTACTGCTGAGCCAGATACCACCTATCTGATACTCAAGTTTCTGGTTTTTTTTTTTTAAATAAACATAACTCTATATTTCTTGCCATTGAACTGCTGGCAAGTTTGTTGAATAGGGCCCAATATTTGTCAATCAAGTTCCTTTTGAACGTTGAGCCTCTTTTCTGACATCATAGAAAACCATCCCTGCTGAAAGTCTTCTTTTTGCTTGGTATCTCAGTAATTGCCAGGCTCTGCAAACCTATTGAATGGTCTCTTTTTCCAGTGGTTCATTCTCATCTCAATCTAATCTCCCACTAGCCATTTCCCAAGTTAGCCATTTCTTTCTTGCCTCTCCCCATTTCGCCACAGACTTTCAGCATCCAGTTCCTGGAGCTTGAATCTTCTGGTAGGCATTCCATTTAGAATTTTTGTCTTCCAACACTCTTCCAGCTGCCCTGGCAACCTATAAACTGGAGTTAAAGGGATTAGGAAAAGTACCAAAAAAAAAAAAAGACGCTGCGACTCTAGAAAGGGTGAAGAGAAGAACAACAAAGATGATTACGAGACCGCCTTCTGCTACCAAAAGCCTCTCACTGACCAGTACGCTCCCATAGAGAGGAGCTTCTCAGGGTGCTGTCGGCCAAACAATGTCGACTGGCGGCCCCCAGGGGGAGAGCCTTCTCTGTGGGGGCACCTACCATCTGGAACGAGCTCCCCCCGGAGATACGGAGGATCCCGGATCCGCGCACGTTTCGTCGTGCTCTCAAAACATTTTTATTTCAGCAGGCTGGCCTGGCCTAACTCTCCCTTTTAAATTTTTAAATCGTTTAATTTGTTTATAAATTGGGTGTTTTAAATTTGTTTTGGCCAAAAAAATTAATAATTTTAATGGATTTTTAATGTTTGTATTATCTGTATTTTATCTTGGCTGTTCACCGCCCTGAGTCCTTCGGGAGTAGGGCAGTATAGAAATTTGATAAATAAATAAATAAGATTATGGGTCTGGAGGTTAAAACATGTGAAAAATGGTTGTAGGAATTGAGTATACTTTATCTAATGAAGATAAGGACCAGGGTAACCAGCAGTTGTCCAATATTTGAGAGGCTGTCACAGAGAAATGCTATCCTTCAAAGCATTTGTGGGTAGGACAAGAAGTAATGGATGGAAGCTTATCAAGGAGAGATCCAACTTAGAACTGAGGAGAAATTTCCTGACAATGAGAACAATTTACCCGTTGAATGGCTTGCCTCCAGAAGTTATGGGTGCTCCATTACTGGAGATTTTAAAGAAAATATTGGACAGCCATTTGTAGAGAATGGCATAGGGCTCCTGCTAGAGCAGGGAGTTGGACTAGAAGATCTCCTTACAATTCTGTTATTCTGTATTCTATTCTGTATATTTTGTTCCTAAATTGCCATTTCTCATCATATTATCTTTACAATTTACAGGGGCTTTTCAATGCAATAGAGCAGGGGTCCTCAAACTCGTCAGCTTTAAGACTTGTGGACTTCAACTCCCAGAATTCTCCAGCCAGCATAGCTGGGAGTTGAAGTCCACAAATCTTAAAGCTGCCAAGTTTGAAGACCTCTGCAATAGAGGAACAGTGGCAAGCATTCTGGAAAGCCTTCAGAAAATGTTAATGCTTTTGTTTATTTTACTTTTTTCTAACCATCAACATTGCCTCACATAGCTTACCATCATAGCCACTTCTCAGCATTTTTTCCCCTTCTGAGCCACCAGACAAATGCACATAAATACATTGAGGGATTGGGAAGGGACAAGATTTCCTGAGATTAAGACAATGCTTTATTTCTGTTATGGGAAAAAATGCATAAAATGCAGAGATGCTAGAATCCTCAAAGAAGAGATGAACAGTAGAAAGCCAGGGATTTGGATTGGGCAGAGGACTTTGTGGGCAAGGGGGAAGAACAATTTGGATCTATTTATAGCTTGAGACTTCTTCCCCAACCAATTAAGTGGCCACGAATTTGCTTATAGTGAAATGTCCGTTGTGTGATTTCTTTAAAAGAAGAAACTTGAATTCCACAACTGGTGAGTCTGAAACAGTGGAGGGTTGCCCCCGGATCTCACCGGTTCTATAGAACCAGTAGTAAAACTGGCGGGAGGCTCCGCCCACTGACCCTGACATCATCAAAATGCTTCTGTGCTTGAGCAGAAGAGTGTGCGCGTGTGCAAGCGGCCCCGTTGTGAACCAGTAGTAAAGGTAAGTAGAACCAATCCCTGGTCTGAAAAGTAGATTTGCTGTGTGTGTGTGTGTGTGTGTGTGTGTGTGTGTGTGTATGATATGAATAGAATAGAATAGAATAGGATAGAATAGAATAGAATAGAATAGAATAGAATAGAATAGAATAGAATAGAATAGAATAGAATAGAATAACAGAGTTGGAAGGAACCTTGGAAGTCTTCTAGTCCAACCCCTGCTTAGGCAGGAAACCCTATACCATTTCAGATAAATGGTTGTCCAATCTCTTCTTAAAAACTTCCAATATTGCAGCACTCACAACTTCTGGAGGTGAGTTGTTCCACTGATTAATTGTTCTGACAGGAAATTTCTCCTTAGTTCTAGGTTGCTTCTCTCCTTGACTAGTTTCCATCCATTGCTTCTTGTCCTGCCTTCAGGTGTTTTGGAGAATAGCTTGACTCCCTCTTCTTTGTGGCAGCCCCTGAGATATCAGAACTAGGGAGAGAGTAGAATTTGGTCTCAATTTATATTCTAGTCATTTGCCCTGTCAGTGTTGATTGGGAGTGGTCTCAGTGGTTCTTTGGTTCTTTACTGTTAGCTTGTTTGGCAGTTCCTTGATTGGGGTATCGTTTACTTCTTTTTGGCCTGATGTTAATGTTGGTGATAATCTCTGTTCATCTGGGTATTGATTGCTGGTTGGGACACCTCTCCCCTCTCCCAGCAATCAATATGCAGAAAAGCAGAGATTAACAGCAGAAAACTTTTATCTGGGATTCTAGAAGCCCAACCAGCAAATACTCTGCTTTCAAAGATTGGTGGCATCTCAGAGGGCATGGCAGGGATCACTTTGTGCATCTTGCACTCTTTTTCTGGTTACCTGGAAGCTGCACATGGATCAACTCATAGTGTTTCTTGCATGCTCCTTTACTTTCAGAATCAGGAGAAGGGAAAACTATCACAGGCTAATTTCACATTGTTTTATGGAATAAAAATGCTCTTGGTACACTGCCTTTAGAAATGCGTACAGCTTTGTATAACTTTGGTTGTGTAACAGAAAAAATACATAGGGATTATGAATGGTGGTAGGAGTACTAGTGCATAACAATTTTTAATGTTCCCCCAGGATTTCAAACTGTGCAGAATAGTTATTATACATTATATCTGAAATCTTTACTACCATCCGGTTAGGTAGTCCAACTGATGCAGAAAGGCTGTGTTCCCTGCAACTTTTCTGGTCCTAGAATAATGTATTTCTGGGGATATACAGAAATTTACAAAAATAAGAATAGACAGCACAGGCAAATTGTCATCTGGGAAGGAGGAAGGATAACAAAATACAAAGCTGAAGCTTGGGTTGAGCAAGCTTAGGTTGAGCAAGCAAGAGACAACAAGGAGATAAAACGAGGAAATAAACCTTAGCTAGCCAACAGCTGACAATAAAGAATAGACAAACTCATTAACTTGAAGTAGTGTGGTATTCTGCTTGAGGGAAGTTGAATTATTGTTAAAAATAGAAGTAAAAACAAGCAAACAAAAGTAGAATCATCTGAAAAACCCAGCTGACTGCTATATCTTCAGAAAAAAAAACCTATTCATGTGGCGTGTGAAGGAGGGAAAAGAAAGAGAGAAAGTTTATTTTGAGCTAAGAGATGATAATAAATTCACCAAATGTAATTCTAGTTTTAATGCTGTTAAAAATGTTGGTTCCCATTATTATTGGGTGTATAGTCAATCAATCTAGTAAGCAAATCAACAAATTTAGAACAATCATTTTCCTCCCAAATGGACTATAGATAAATTAAACATTGAAAACGTCATCACTGAGTTCTGTAAAATTATGCTTAGTGTAAAAATACAATGTGGAAAGGCTTCTTTTCCTCTTTATTCAGTTTCATCCAGTGAAGATTGGTAGAACTTTTAAAACATAAAAAGAACTTCTTCATAGTGTCCTTGGTTACACTCTGAAATTGTCTATTACAATTCCATGGGATCAATGGGATGACTTTTAGACAAGACCAGACAAATTCATGACGGGGATGACTATCCACAGTGGTGGTTATTTTCTATCTCTGATGTCTAAGGGGAAAGCTTCAAATGTGTATTTCTAGGAAGCATGAGGATGCTATTGCCTGTTTGTGGGCTTCCTACAAACATTTCATGGTAAATAGACTACTGGCCTAAGTAGGCTATAATTTGCACACTTCTTATGTTTTACACCTGTTCTATAAAACCATAGAAGTTTAAATAGGAGTCAGAGGCCTTGCAATCTATCAGAGTGAGGAGTCTCACAGGTTCCAAATACTTTGCACTCCCAAGTCTTGTGCATGAGTTTCCATGTGTCACTTGTTCATGGTCCACACAGTTGAAAACTTATTAAATGCCTGAGGGCTGGAGGGACACAAAGGAAAACTATACACTATTCAATATTTCACCTAAATGTCTAATAGAATTTGAATGGAAAGATGCACATATACACTAAAGAGAGTGGCTAAAAATCACTATTGGGCCAGTGATGTTAAATAAATCAGTCCTGAAACTGGAAAGCATCGTATGAGTTTGGAGATGGGTACAATTTACAGCTTGGTTAGTTTACGGCAATCAACTTTATTATGCATGGACATTTTACACAAATAAGGTCCCTGTGATAGGATTTTTATGTAGTGAGCAAACCCAATTTACAAAATTTACACATCATTACAAAAAAGGCATTAAGAGTTGTCAATCTTATTTTATGAAGTTTTCTCTCTGGTAATTCTATACTTCAAACTAGGGCATACAAAACTTTTGCCACACCTATACTTGAATACTGCTAACCTGCCTGGAACCTCACTGTATTTCAGACATCAATACATTAGAGAGGATCCAGAGATATTTTACTAGAAGAGTACTCAAATCCTCTGCTTGAAATAAAATTCCCTATATTACCAGGCTTGAAAATTTTAGGCCTGGATAGCCTCGAACTACGCCGTCTACATTCCGACCTAAGCTTAGTTCATAAACTTATTTATCAAAACATCCTACCTGTAAATGAGCACTTTAATTTCAACCATAATAACACAAGGGCTATCAATAGATTCAAACTCAATGTAATTCGCTCTAATCTTGATTGTAGGAAATATGACTTCTGCAATAGAGTAGTAAATGTCTGGAGCACTTTACCTGATCCTGTTGTTAGCCTCTCTAATCCCCATACCTTTTACCTTAAATTGTCTACCGTGGATCTTTCATGTTTTTAAAGAGGTCCCTAATGGGGTGTGCATAAGTGCACCAGCGTGCCTACCATCCCTGACCTACTGTTCCCATTTATATATATATATGTGTGTGTGTTTATGGCTATGTTTTGCTTATTTATTTCCTTTTATTTGTGCCAAATTTTTTTCATCTGTCCATGTCTATGTCTACACTGTTACATGTTTCCTTGTACTTGTTGATAGATAAATAAATAAATAAATAAATAAATAAATAAATAAATAAATAAATTTGTTTGCCACTCTGGGCCTCAGAATTCTTGGAGGGGACTGCTGATAGCAAGTACTGGATGTTGTTAATATGGCAGGAATTTAGATGCCAGGAAAAGGGGAAGAATCCTGCCTCTTCTACATATGATATCCAGGAGGGAATGAAAAAAGTGACTTGGGATAATTTGGAATGGTGCACAGAATTAAGCAGAATTAAGCTATCCATACTTGGAAATGGGTAGCTTCCTTGTCAAGTTAACAAATTTTATTAACAGATATAAGCTTTCATGAAAAGGTGCTACCAGACTCCTCATTTTTTGCCACCAAAGATGCTACCTTTTATGCTACCCATATCTGTGATATATATTTCCCTGCCCTTCTGTAATTATTCCATTTTTTCATCCCTGCTCTAGGCTGATTTCTCAATATTGGTTAAAGGAATTTTATTAACATTTTGGAATGGGATAAGCCATTGGCCCATTTCTAGGAAGCGTGATGCTGTTACTGCCTCTTTATGGGTTTCCTACAAATATCTGATGGGAAATAGACTGCTGGCTAAGGTAGGCTGTAATGTGCAGTTACCTTAAGGTTTTCATCCACTCTACAAACTGTTCTACAAACAGCTGAAACTGTTAATCTACCAGGGCACAAGTTGATTGATGTCTGCAGCAAGTTATCATGACATTGCAATAATAATACAGTACATCCATAGTGATGCATGTCATAATGTAAATGCCTTGATGATATTCTTGCTTCCTGATATCTGGCACAAGCACATAAGTCCCAACACTGGCAGAATGATGCCATCATATTCATTTTTTCATTTGTCCCCATAGCCATGGTTCACTGAAGTTCTTCAAGCAGAACATTATGCTGCGTTTTTCTCTCTATACATACTTTTATGAGATGTTAATATTCTTGTTGAACTCTTACAAGACTGTTGTGTTGCCATTTGAAAACTCATGAGATGCTCATTGTTTTTCACATGTGCTTATTTTATTTTCTCCTTTATATAATCGTGGAATCCCACAATTGTAGGATCTCATTAAATGTAGGGGTTCCATGGAGCATCATGCTGACTGGTGTTACTGTATATTAGTAGCCCATGGCTTAAATTGAGATCCAGAAAAACTTTCGAATAACAATGTCATTCAAAGACATTGAATGAATGTCTTTAGGAATGAATGTTATAGGAAAAAAATAAAATAAAATAAAAGAATTGGAAATCAAAGAGAACTTCTCAACCAGTGTGGGATTTACATGCAAATTAGTAACAACAGGGAGAAAATCATGAGAACAACTGTCTTAAGCTTCAGACCTTCTGCCCTCCAAGTCTGCCTTCCACTTGGGAGATGCACAAAATCTGAAGCAGATCTTTCCTCCATATCACATGCCAAGGACTGGATAGGTCCATTAAAGATAAATGTTTCGGTTATTTTGACTGGCTCATACTAAATATCCATTACTGAAAAGCTTCATATCCCATTACAGATTCCCAGAATCATTTTGTCACCCTGCGTCACTGCAGTTTTTTTTTTAAAAAAACATCAACTATACTAATAGTTATAGTCTGTATTTTGGTACACCAGCTGCTAAATGTTAGTGCTGCTTGCATTGCATTCTCATTTTCTTATAACCTTATTAACTAAGCTACCAGGTTGATGTGGCTGCATTCCATAGAGGAAAAACATCTCCAGAATCCCATTCTACTCTCTATGACTTCTCTCCCCAGCAGTGCCACCCCACCCTCAGGACCTGGCTGTATCCCCAAATCACAGCAGGGTTGGCAGCTGCTTGGCAGCTTGAGAGGTGAATCCAATCCGGCATGGCTTTGATAGCCTTCTGTCTACGTCTACATTATTTCCCAAACACATAGCAGAGTCCAGAATCTCAGGCTGTTGCAATGCAGTTGTCCTGTCTGGGAAATGCTGACGTTAAATGGAGACTAGAATCATTCAATCATTTCAATGTCCAGAAAATATTTTTTTAAAAGAAGATTCTTTCACCATGTTGGGCACGAGATACCCTTCTCTAACCTGTTACCTTCCATATGTATTAGACTGGGGAAGTTGCAATTTTACACATCTGGAGCACAGGAATTGGAGAAGCTGGTATACATCTCATAAAGTGAGGTGAGCAACATTTTTGGCCAAGAGCTTCACATAACAGTCCAAAGAGCTAAAGTCTACAATGCTGTGGAACACTAGTAGGCTGTGAAACAAAGCTTGAGAACTATTGCTCTACAACATGAACATTTACGTTTCATATAAACAACTAACTCAATGATTAACTTAGCTTTAGGCAAGTCCATGCTCCACAGAAGTGTGAAATATGAAGCAAGGGCATGTCTAGGGTGCATAGCTGTGATGCAAACAAATCACTTGGCTATGTGTCCAATGCATCATTTAGTTGTGTTAATTAAATGGCTTCAGATAACCCACTTTTCTCTAGGCTTTAGCCTGTTACACAGAAAGACACACACACACACACCAGAGCTAGTCAAACAATGGGGACAAGTGAGCTGAGTACCTTACATGTCTCACCTAAGATGTTTGTGAAAAGGTTAATACAATTTTAAAAAATAGGAAACCCTCAAACCAAAAAAGTTATAATCTGAATAGAGAATCATGCTATTCTTGAAGCTGTTTGTCTCTGTCATTAGAAAATCTGCAGAGTTCCAAGGATTTTACATATTTGCCTTGGCACATGTGATACCTCTTAACTTTAGGTATCTCTTCCTTCCTTCCTTCCTTCCTCACCCAGTCATAAGTGCAAGGATTGGTTGTAAGTACGATGTAACGTACGATGTAAAAAAGATGTGGAGACTCTAGAAAGAGTGCAGAGAAGAGTAACAAAGATGATTAGGGTACTAAAGGCTAAAAGATACGAAGAACGGTTGCAGGAACTGGGTATGTCTAGCTTAATGAAAAGAAGGACTAGGGGCGACATGATAGCAGTGTTCCAATATCTCAGGAGCTGCCACAAAGAAAAGGGAGTCAAGCTATTCTCCAAAGCACCTGAGGGTAGGACAAGAAGCAATGAGTGGAAACTAATCAAGGAGAGAAGCAACTTAGAACTAAGGAGAAATTTCCTGAGTTAGAACAATTTATCAGTGGAACAACTTGCCTCCAGGAGTTGTGAATGCTCCAACACTGGAAGTTTTTAAGAAGATGTTGGATAACCATTTGTCTGAAGTGGGTGTAGGGTTTCCTGCCTAAGCAGGGGGTTCGACTAGAAGACCTCCAAGGTCCCTTCCAACTCTGCTATTCTATTCTATTCTATTCTATTCTATTCTATTCTATTCTATTCTATTCTATTCTATTCTATTCTATTCTATTCTATTCTATTCTATTCTATTGTCACTTTTTTTCAGTGTCACTGTAACTTCAAATGGTTGCTAAATGAATAAATTGAGAACTACCTGAATACGTTAAGTTGGAGATGTTACACTTTCTGCCCTAGAGAGCCTTCAGAGACATCTATGTGGTAGCTTTTGGATAAGATGGTCCTGCATACAACATATTTGGTTATCCACTGTGTGTTGTACCAAAGAAGACAAGTGTAGACTTTCCACTTGGTATAATCCACAAATACAGCTTTTTATTGTTAAATTAAACCTCATATCAAGCAACTTATATGATAGAGTTATCTGAAGTGCTTCAAATATATATATTTTAAGGCTATGTCTTCCAAAGCCTTATGCAAACAAGAATATGGTAAGTTACAAGATGAAATAGCCATGGTAGCAAGCTTGCAGAGTGTGCTGCATAATTACTTTGATTGTATGTAAATCAATTACAAATTTAGCTGATGGTCATTCAGATGAAATCTGCCCCTCCCCCCACCCCGACTGCCAAATTCATTTTGATCACTGGAAAATGGTATATTCAGTATATTTTGGTATATGAATGTTTTATAATTGGGTTTGAATATTAATATTTAAGTTACAATGTGAATATTTTTGCATGTGGCTATCATATCTGCTGCTTTACCTTATGTACCAACTCAGCTGATATTTGACTATAACATTTGAAAGCCCTGAAATAGGATACCAAATTCCCAAAAAGCTATGTGTACATGTATTATATACATGAACCAAATCTTCATATACATTGTAAAGAGGGAAGTGGACAGCTCCTGGCAGGAAAGACCTAATATAATGCTTTATATATGATTCAGTGAAGGATCATAATCATGGAGGTGTAGTGCATAAAACATATGTAAAATGTCCCAAATTCTCTGATGTAATCTGGTCAAAAGAAGCCGAAGATTTGAAATGCCTCTGTTAGCGAGTCAGACCTTTTTAAAATAGACAACTTTAAACTAAAAGCCCAAATACTGTATGTTCACCTGGCATCAAGCAAATTTCTATATTCACTCTGGGCAAAATAAATTCTGTTTCATGCTATCCCAAACTATTCTTAAAACCTGTTTTCTCAAAGAAAAGATTGGTAGTATTTTTCTCAGAAAGGGTTTTTCTCAGAAAGGATAGGGATGAAGCTCCTTAAAGTATACCATCAGGACTCTTTTTAACAGAATAACAGAATTGGAAGGGACCTTGGAGGTCTTCTTGTCCAACCTCCTGCTCAAGCTGGAGACCCTATAGTATACTGATGGCTAACCTTTTGCCGTTGAGTGCGGGGGGTCGCACACACACATGCCCACACCTATAATTCAATGTGCCCTGCCCCCCCATGCAACCTCCCCCCACTCCCTCACTTTTGGCATGCGATGGTGGGCCCGGTAGGCCCATTTTTTGTCCTCCCCAGGCTCCAGAGGCTTTTCCACCCTCCCCAGAGGCCCACTGGAGGCCAGAAACAGCCCATTTCCCAACTTCTGGTGGGCACAGAAGGCCCAAAAATTGGCCAGCGCGCACATGCGCACTGGAGCTGAGCTAGGGCAACACTCGCATGCCCACAGATATGGCTCCACGTGCCACCTGTGGCATGCATGCCATAGGTTCATGATCACGGCTATAGTATATAGGGCTATACTGTTCCAGACAACTGGATATTCTGTCTTAAAAAAAAAAACCTCTAGTGATTGAGAACCCACAGCTTCTGAAGGCAAGCCATTCCACTAGCTAATTATTCTCACTGTTAGAAAATTTCTCCTTGATTAGTTTTCATCCATTGTTTCTTGTCTTGCCTTCTGGTGCTTTGGAAAATAGGCTAACCCCTCCTCTTTGTAGGAGCCCTTAAAATATTGGAACACTGCTATCATGTCACCCCTAGCCCTTCTTTTCACTAGACTGGACAAACTCAATTCTTGCAACTGTTCTTCATATGTTTTAGCCTCCAGCCCCGTAATCATCTTTTTGTCTCTTTAGTCTTCTCAAGCTTATATGCCCACAAGTGGCCAAGTACTGCAATTCTTTGCTGGCATTTTCATCTAGTTTCAGATTTCCAGCCAATAGCATCTGGTGTATCACATTATCCCAGTGGATGTACTAGCCAAACAATAGGAAAGCAAAAGAGCCAAGTCTGCTGTTTCATTTAATGTGCTCACAGGGTGAATGGGATAAGAAGGAGAGAGGATGAGTGATCAGAAGGTAGTGAAAATAAATACTGCCCATTTTACTGGGAGAAAGATACAATCCCAACAATATTTGATTGGGAACTTAAACTTGGAGAATATTCAGCAATGGCAAAGCTAACATTCAGAGAAGTTTAACCAGATTTAAGCAAGAATGGCAGCATCGGCGTGTATTATCACAGGCTGGCTTCTAAGGGGACTGATGCTTATCGTAGGATAAGTTTGGGTAGGTAAAAAACTATGTTCTGTAACTTTAACTGCTACAAGATGACTAATTGACTGTGCTAAGCAGACATAAAAGAAGGCAGGAAGTTCATTCACTTCTGCTCCTGCTATTAGAAGGTTGAACTGCTGAAAGGAACTGTGTCTGTGTTACTGAAGAGAAATGGAATTGTAAGCAAACTATGTGTTTGTGTTGAACCGTGATTATTTGAAGAAGTGTTATCTTTGTTTTGAGAAGCCAAGTTTGTTTTTTATACTACAAGTAAAGACTGTTTATTTTTCTTTAAACGTTCAGAGTCTGTGAGTATCTGTGTGTTTTGCTAAGCAACTTATCTATTTGATGTCTGGTCCGTTGCACCACTTTGCAGAGGGCAGTTTTACCCTCAACAGGGATCCAAATGTCTACTAAATCAGCAGATGTATAAAAAGATGGAAATTAGAATGCTGACATCCTAAATTGTATTCAATATTGGTAGATTACTTCTTCAGTGCTTTATGTCCAATATTCTGTTATCAGTAATAACAGTGTCAATCTTCAAATTAATACCATATAAATATCATTGCATTAAACAACATAATACATTAAGGTTTACAAAAACATAATAATAAAAAGTGGGAATCAAGTTTTCACCATTTTTATTTGGCATTCAGAGTGGAAAGTTTCTTCTGTATTTCCCTAGTAAACCTGGAATCCAACAGAGAGCATAACATCAACTTTGTATGTTTGGCTAAGAATTGTTTAGAATAGATTATTATGGAGTTCTTTTCTTTGTAACCAAGTAAGTACTCCCTCTCCATTCCCACCTGTTACAGTTTTTCATGCAAGGGATGATAGAAACCATCAAATCTGCTGTTATTTTTAAAATTTAAGTATCTAAATCTTATTCCCAACCTTGAAACATATAATTAACAGCTTTGGACCATGAAAAAGAAGTATATAGAGACCAAATTGGACATATCCTTCACTTTCCTGTGACCTTTTAAATAGTTCTTGCTCAAAGAATTTATACTGGGATGAAGTGGTGATATTTGGGAGACCAATTCTGGGAGACCAAAGGAACAAACAGATATCTTAGTGTAGTAGTTAAGGCATCAGACTAGAATCTGAGAGACTAAATTCTAGTTCTCACCTTTGGCATTAAGCCCGCTGGGTAATCTTGGGCTAGGTATCTTATTTCAGTTTTAAGAAAGAGGTAATGTCAAGCCACTTCTGAAAAACATTGCCAAAAATACAGCAGGACCATGGCTTGTTGGTCAGGTGGGCGTGGCCAAGTCGATGTCACTTCGTTGCCCTTTTTTAACCTACAAAACACAACACAACTGGCTCATCCACAATGTAAAAGCAGCTGTGCTAGACCCAAAATGGCCCCTACAACAAGCAGGAACCTCACACAGCCACAAAATCCAAAAAACCAACTTTCACACTTTACACACACAAAATTCTACATACAGCTTTGTGAGATTTTGTCTGTTTGTATAGTTAGAGTGAAACACTACAGAAACACACAAAATCTCAGAAAACTGCACAAATATTATTTTATTTTATTTTTATTTTTATATAAAAGCAGCTAAATTTAAAACTTCCTAAACTTTAAATGGCTAGGTCTAAAAAAGAACAGCTAAAAAAAAAACACAATTAACTATTTTTTTTAAAGCTCCCAAAGGGGAAAAAAAACTTGCAGGCAGGCAGGCAGGCAGGCAGAAAGAGCTGCTCACTGATGAGCCTGATTGCAGGCGGGGAGATTCAGTTGCTTGCTGATGCAATCAATTGCAGGGATTATAGCAAGCGAAGCAAGGCAGGCATGCGAAGGTAAGCAAGCTGGAGGCTGGGGGGGGGGGAGGGATTTTTGCTACCGGTTCTCCAAACTGCCATCGCCATCGGACCGAGCCAGTCTGAACCGGGAGCATTTCACCCCTGGATAGAAGGGGAACTCATCAAATTTGCAGACAATACCAAGCTGGGGGGAATTGCCAACATTTTGAAAAATTCAGAAGGATCTTGACAGACTTCAGCATTTGGCCCTATCCAAAAAGACGCAGTCCAATGCTGAGAAAAGTAAGGTCCTGCACTTAGGCAGAAAAAACCAAATGCATAGTACAAAATAAGTGGCATCTGGATCAACAGTAGTAACTCTGAAAGGGATCTAGGTGTTTTGGTGGAATACCACTTAAGTATGAGTCAGCAGTATGTGGAAGCTGCCAAAAATGCTAACACAGTTCTAAACTGCATCAACAGAGGGATAGCGTCAAGGCCATGGGAAATGATCTATAGTGAGACCACACTTGGAATACTGCATCCAGTTCTGGTCACCGTGATTCAAAAAGGATGCTGAGGTCCTAGAGAGAGTATAGAGAAGAGCAACAAAGATGATAAGGGGTCTTGAGGTTAAATCACATGCTGAACGGCTAAGAGAACTAGATATGTTTAACTCAACGAAGAGAAGGTTTGGGGGAAATATGATAGTAGTCTCCCGATACGTGAAGGGCTATCACAGGGAAGAGGCCTTGATTTAGTCTCCGTAGTTCCTGAGGGCAGGACAAGAAGCAATAGGTGGAAGCTCATCAGAGGGAAATTCAGCCTGGAAATAAGGAGGAATTTCTTGACAGCAAGAACAATTGATCAGTGGAACAGCCTGCCTCCTAGAGTTATGAGTGCTTCATCACTGGAGGTTTTCAAGAAAATATTGGGATGGTACAAGAATTCCTGCCTTGGGCAATGAGTTGGATTAGAAGACCTCCAAGATCCCTTCCAGCCCTATGATTCTACGATTCTATGGTTTTCTAAAATACTTGTAAACCAACTTTCTTGTAAAAATTAGAACGTTTCTACAAAACTAAGTGGCAATAAATGGATGAGTGGAGCAGCTTAACATATATAATAAACAGGAATGATAACTGTAACATGATGACCACATTGTGCATGGCAAGGCTCTTCAGTATCATGGCCTCTATTACCTTTTAGTTGTGAACGGTTTCCACATCACTAGTTGAGTGGAAATGGCAACCCCCGGTTATCAGGATGTAGTATGATGTTGGATGTTTTCTTTTTTCAGGAATTCCCATTGACTGCTCAGAAAGCAACCAACCCAATAAATAAGAAGGCATCTAGCAAATAAGACTTCTTCTCGGGTGTGATGTTCCAAAGAAGGAGGGAAAACATTCCCAGGAGAGGGGGAAAGACAGGACAGAGCACAGACTAGAACTGGATCATGGGAAGAGTAAGAGATTTAGGATAGCCATTCCCTAGAATCTTCCAGGCTATGTCCGTTAAGGTGAGAGTAATAAGGGTTTAGTCTGGCAAAATTCTGTCAATTGGATCTAAGCAAATAAAGAATTGAACTTTAGCTGGATTTTTCTATGTCATTCTTGGGCTGGTCCTGACATCAGGAGAGATCTGCTTTCAGGCCCAGTAGTGTCTTATGTCAGGCTTGGAGTCTGAAGTATTTGTTTCTTGTTCTACTGCCATTGGATCTCTAGAGCTTTCCCCCATTCTGCTGTAATGAATAAGGGCAGAAGAAAACAGACTGCTCCATCAGCTTGAGAGAGATTGATCACCATTTACATCACACAACTGATCAGTGCCAGGACAGACTGAAGAGAAATTAAGTAAGGATTTCTCAAGCCAAATTACATTTGTAAACCAAAGTAAAGGGCGGGAGAGATCAGGTAACCCTGTTCCAAACACTGCCTTATTAGACAGGCACAAATAGGAAAGCAGGCAACAAAAACAGCTCACAGCAGAACTTGTAAGAACAAACCTCCCTTCTTCCTACATCACAAGCAATTTGCATACTGGTGATACGGGCCAGGAGAGAGAGTGTTTTGTGCTCATTGAAAGTGCCTTTCATGGTAAAAGATGGGCACCTACATTTAAATAGTACAGCACATCCAGACCATACACCTGCGTTTTCCAACCTGATATTATTCAGCTCTGGGGCACTTACGACCTTCAAAATTCATAACAATCATAAAAATTACAGGAAATCCAGTGAAGCCCACAGCTATCATGCTTGGGCTGCAAAACTTCCAACCGGCATTGAATGGCAGCAAAGAGACACAAATAATAAACTCTGCTGCTACCTGATGGTCATCTTGATTTTTGCAACTCACTTGCAGTAACCCCAATATCATCTGGTTGAAAGGCAATAGCTTGGAGAAGACTGTGGAAAATGATGCTCAGGCTATTTCTCTGTCTGGCAATCAGCCTTGAGAATCTGAGAATTAGAAATGACTTGAGGTTCCATACAGCTGAAACAATTGTTTCCAGGAATCTAGGCCAATCTTAGCCTCCTGTAACACATTATTTATGTAAGGGGGTGTTGGGTAGAAAATGATGTGGAATTGCATCTGCAGCTTTGCTTAGACAACATGTCACTTTTTCCAGTAATAGACTCAACGTTCATAAATTTGCACTGATACCTGAAGTGGGGAAATGGACTTGAATAGATGTCTCCACGCGAAGGCTTCCTGGATCCCCCAGCAAACTATGGAGACGAGTATGACACATTTCAATGCCTTTTTCTAGCAAATGGGTGCTCTGATTCAAGCACTTCACCAGACAAAACAAAAATTGAAATAAAAACAAACCAAAACCTCCTATAATAGCTACTGAACGTCTGCCTGGTAAGACACTGCCTTCCTTTGGCTCAAAAGTCTTTCAACTCTACCGTCACGTAACAGGTTAACTAGAAAGAATGGAGATTGGACTCAAATAAGATGAGAAAGGCCTAATTTGAAATATCTAGGCTACCCGAGATTGTCAGTTTGGTTTTCCATTAATTTTACAGTTATCTCATCTGAAATGCATTCTGCCCTATTTTTCTGCATCAGTTTGCAATTTTAAGCTGTCATATACATTTTCTTGATGCAGGATCATTATTTATAATCATTTTTTTGCGTGCAGTTTTTAACTGTATGGCTCGCCCGTCCCTTCTCCTTTCTTATTCTGCCAATTTCCTTGCAAAATTCCAAGAAGAATATTGTCTTCCAATTTTGCATTCTTTTTGTTCATTAATTGTTTCCTTTTAGCACAATTGGGTTCCTTTGGGGAATTCAGCTTTCAATTTAATAAGGGATTGCCACGAACTCCTTTCCCCACTTTAAAATTGTTGCCTATCTCTGTAATTCTCTCCTTTTCCTGCATGGATTATGAAAGGACGTAGAGTGGACATCATTAGAATTAAGGTAAGGTAAGGCACCTTCATCCACTTTTTGTGGGAACCTTCAGCACAGAAATATACACTGTTGGTTTTTTGTACACCACAGAAGCAATCAAGATCACCCAAGTCCCCCCTCCCTCGGGTTGCATTTTAGCCCTGTTCCCCTTCATTAAAGTAAATATGATTACAGTTCAGGGATTGGGTTTTTTTTTATGTGCAAAAGTACATGCATGGAAAGCCACACACTGAGATAATTCCCATATTCATCAAGTCCTCAAGTCCAAGATGCATCACCATTCCTACTACTGATGAACAGCCCCCCCCCCCAACTCCACCCTTCCTGGTTATCCATTGAATAGAGAGTGGTGTATTAGTTTGATCTGTAGATAGAGCATATCCAGTGACTCATAACCATCCAAGGGAAGTTATCTCCGGATTCGGTACATCCCTAACAGCTGAACAAGCAGGGAAACTATGAAGCCACTGTAATTGGCACATGGGAGAGCATTTTAAGATGCATTCACCAGATGAAGTGTTTTCCTTCTGGGAGGAGGTACGAAGAGAGCTGCTTGTTTTCTGGCAGGAGACACAGAAGAAACAGCCACTGAACAGGGCTCCTGCCCTCCACCCACCAAGAGAGATGTCAACACTGGTTATCTAAGCAGCACATTCTTTTCCACAACAGCAGAGAAAGCAATGGATTGTCTTCTTAAAAAAGCAACGTGGAGGCCACAAAAGATGCATTGTTTCCAAATGAATTGATTGAGGGAGGAGCTGGGTGGTTTAGAGGTAGGGGGCTGAATTTATGCCATCATTTTGTCTAATTACTCCTGATGTTTTCAGTGTTGTCATGTGGCCTACTACAAAGGCAACTGCCAGCTTATGTCCCTGAAAGCAGACTAAACTGTTATGCTTTCAAGGCCATGAGGTTTGGCTTTGTTTTGTCCTTGTTCACCCGCCTGCCTGTCTTTGTGTCTTCCAAAGTACACACAACAAATGATTCCACAAAGGTTCTCAAACAGCTCCAGACTGGCAATATGGCTTCTCTTCACACAGGCAATCTAGAAGCTGGAAGTTTGAGGTAGGATGCTTAATTGGACAGGCACATTTGCAGAAATGCAAAATCTATGCTGAAAGCAATCCTCATCTGAAATAATTTCAGCCTGACTCATAGATTTCCATATGCAAATTCCACTTTTAAATAGGTAGCAAAGATCTACTTGTAAATCTGCTAAAAGGTCCAGGAAATAATGTAAAAAAAAAATTTCTTCCGTGGGGCTCATGAAGCAGAATACCGTATTTTCCGGCGTATAAGACGACTTTTTAACACATGGAAATCTTCTCAAAAGTCGGGGGTCGTTTTATATGCTGGTATAAGCCTACGATATCTACCTTGACAGACTGACAGAGGCGGTAAGAGCGGCTACTACCATCTCTAGTCATTGCCAGAGAGCCTGGCTCTCCAGAGGAACAGCCGCCAGTGCTCAAAGGGGATAAGCCCGCTCCCTGTGTTGTCTTTGGGCAGCTTTAAGGGAAAGGCGGTAACCATCCCGCCAGTGAAACATAACCTCTGAGGCTGTACTAGTGCGCACGTGTAACCGCTACATAATCAGTAAACAGCCAGCCCAGCAGGCTGTTTACAAGGGAAACCCCCCCCCTTGCGTGACTGCTATGGCACCGTTGCTGTCATCAAATTGTCTCCTGTAACCAGGCAGACCAGCCCGAAAGGGGCGCTCCTGCTGCAACTGCCATTATTCCCTGGGGCTATAGCCGCTAAGGGGAAGCCGAGTAGCTCGAAGAGCTGTCTTACCGGGGGTGCCCTGGCACTTGAAATTGGTGCCCACGCCATTTTTTAAATTATTATTTTTTTACTTTGTCCCCGTCAACACAAGGCAGACAGTCACCCAGGAAGCCCCCCTGTTGTGGGTGCCATGAAGTTGGGTGCCCCCTCTCGCAGGCCCATGCTGTCAATTCCACTGTTACTCTGATGCAAGGCAGACTGGCTGCAAGGGGTAGTCTTATACGGCGAGTATAGCCCAAACCCTATATTTTAACAGGAAAAGTAGGGAGTTGTCTTATACGCCCAGTCATCTTATACGCCGGAAAATACGGTACTTAAGTCCCTCTTTGGCCTCAAATCTATACAAAGCTCTAAAGAATGCATCTAATGTACAATGTTGTACCAAAACCTCACAACTGAGAGGTTGTAGGTTTCAGTGGAAGCCCACTTATGGTGGCAGAAATGAGATGTGCTATTAGTGCGAGAATTCTGCCAGATAGACTCCGCTACTAAAATATACTTTTCAGAATTGATTTGCTGATGCAGAAAAATGGATGAAAGATCAAAGCCAGGAAAGGGTGGGACAACCTAGAAGAAAAAAACTTTCTTAAGCCTTATACAGCTCCAGAACATGGCCATACGAATGCTGAAAGCACGGTTTCCTAGTATCTTGCTCTTGTTGCAATATACTGGTCAATTATGTTTGGAAGAAAGAACATAGCTCTGACTACTGATGGAGAGTCTGCCCATACTGCCAAGACAGTGCAAAGGAAAGGTATATTTCAGATCCCAATCATATACACCTTTCCAATGGTTTTCTGGAGGGAGGGCAACTAACAACACACAGGTGATGACATCAGTATAGAAATGACATAACATGTAATTGCATAAAATGGGATTACATCATTACATCATTTGTATAAAACTGTCATGTTGTACGGATCATCATTTCGACATCACAGTTTATTATAGATCCATGTGATTATTTCCCCAGATCTCCCAGTACATAACAGTAAACTCTATACAAGAAGGTAATTCAAATAATAGACCACATGCCTATGTCCCTTGTGCTAGGAAAACTCAGAACTAGAGATAGGAATTCTGATGAAGGAAAAAAGGAAAAAAGAGCACTTTGCACATACATCCACTTTTTACAATATCTCTAGGGATTTGAGCCCATTGCTCATACTAGGGATAGTAGAGAAATTTGATAAATTTGCCTTTAAATGCAACATCTAATTTCATTTCTGCAGCTACTCAAAAACTGAAACTTAATTAATGCTTGAAATTCATTGTTCTCCACATTTTGCAGCGTAGTTCATAAAAAATGTACTTTATGGAAAATCTTGTATAAAAGTGCATTTTTTTCAAGAACATAATCTTATGTTAGAGAAAACTGTTTTCAGAAACTATAGATACTAGATTAAATTGCAAAGGAAAATGCATAAATATTCACAACAATGTATATTTGTTAGTGCAAACTTTTAATAAAAAGTGTCTGACAACTTGATACTTGCAAAAATGAGAAATGAATCCCAGATTTTTGCACCCCTGGCTCATTCCCCCCCCCCCACACACACACTTAAAAGCACCCAACACTAAATAATTGACTGTAATGGAGGGCAAGGAGAGGGCAATCTTACTACAAAGTGGAAGTATGTTCTACCATTTTTGTGAGTTTTTAAAAGTAGCCATTATAAAACAACAAATACCCACTCAGTTCCTGGTTCCTGTTTTAATTCTTGGACCTGATACAGAAGTGATTGGTCATTGTTACTTCCATGAGTTTTGACATTCCAATCTAGTCTAATCCCTAGGATTACCTGGTGATCTTCTATCGAAATACTAATCAGATCTCATTAACATTTTAAGATCAGCCAAGGTTAGCTTGGTACTGCCATTTGCAAAGGGTTCCATCAGTACCAGGCTAGAAAATGGGAGACCCATGAGTTCTAGTCCCAGTTTAGCCATGAAAGACAGCAGGGATGGGCACTCTCCCTGAGCCCAAAGCACCTCACAGGATTGTCACTGTGAGGAAAATAAGAGGAAGAAATTGTGTTTAACATCTTGAGTTTTTTGTAAAAAGGCACAATACAAATAGATAAATAAAAAAATAAAATAAAAAGACAAGTTTTCCCATCCTATTTTTAATTTAAATTTTCCCACAATAGAGGTGCGGTTGTGATTCATTATTGGTGAGCAGAGGAGAAAATGCCCGGAGGAATTTGAATCAACCATTCTGTGAGAACTGGGGAAATTTTGTTTGAAGAGCTGGGGCCCCATCTGATTCTTGGTATTCAGAATTCTATCAGAATTTTTCAGAATTCTTTTTTTCTTATTGGCCAAGTGTGATTGGACACACAAGGAGTTTGTCTTTGGTGTATATACTCTCAGTCTACATAAGGAGAATAAAATACATTCATCAAGAATAAAAAGATACAACACTTAGTGACAGTCAAGGTTACTAATAAGCTGTCAAATCGTACTAGGAAACAAGTAAAAACAATATAAATTGAAAGTTACAAGCAACATGGTTATAGTAATAAGTGGGAAGAGATAAATACTAGTAAGGAAGAGAATAATAATAATACAGTCTTAGTAAATTATTTGACAGTGTTGTGGGAATTAGTTGTTAAGCAGATGGTGTCAAGATGATGGCATTCGGGAAAAAACTGTCCTTGTGTCTAGTTGTTCTGGTGTATACTGCTCTATAGCATTGTTTTGAGGGTAGGAGTTGAAACAGTTTATGTCCAGGATGTGAGGGGTCTGTAGATATCTTCACAGATCTCTTTTTGACTCATGCAGTATACAGGTCCTCAATGGAAGGCAGGTTGGTAGCAATTATTTTTTCTGCAGTTCTAATTATCCGTCAAAGTCTGTGTTTGTCTTATTTGGTTGTAGAGCCAAACCAGACAGTTATGGAGGTGCAGATGACAGACTCAATAATTCCTCTGTAGAATTGAATCAGCAGCTTTCTGAGTTGGTGCAGAAAGAACATTCTTTGTTGTGCTTTTTGGATGACGTTTTTGATGTTAGGTGTCCATTTTAAGTCTTCATTCCTTCTTATTCCTGCTTATTCCTGCTGTCTTCAGGACATTCCAAGGAAAGAGCTTATTCCTGCTTATTCCTGCTGTCTTCAGAGAATTCCAAGGAAAGAGCTGCCTACCTATCTTAGATTCCTATTCAGTCACTTGACTTCTGAACATTATTCCTGCTTCTTTTATTTAGAGCAGGTTAGCAAAGTTCCCAATGATCTTGTTGGTATTTCTTGCTTTGGTCCTCCTGCATCTTGCTTTATCTTCTTTGGAAAGCAGGTTTTGGTAGTTATCCTGACATAAAGGCAGAATCACCACCAAATGTATCTTCAATATATGATTATTCTGTCTAGGTTGAATTTCAGTTTGATTTCTTAAAGCAGGGGCAGGCAACTGTCTGGCAGCCAAATACCATTCTTTGATGGGAAATGAGGGGAGGGGGACTGCAAGGGAAGAAGAAGGATGGTGACATCATAATGGCCTTCAAATGGGCAATTTGGATGGTTTTTTTTTCTAATTCTTTAAGCAATTTAGCAGGTTTCCCCTTTCCCCTCTGCTTTCTGCTGTTTTTTGTACACTAACTCTATAGGAGACACAACTTATTTATTTAAACTTTCCACTGGGAAAGGGAGAGAAATCATCCACCAATCATCCACCAATTTTCCATGATTTTATGCCATGTTTTATGCCAGTGCAGTACAATCACAAATATGTAAATTACATGTGAGCTTTGTGTTGTTCATCAGCATTTTAAAATAATAAAAGATTGACCGTCAGAATCATAATTTGAAATCCAGTTATCCAAAAAATCCAATCTAGCTTTCTATCTTTAAATATAGATAGATAAATCATAGATAAATCATAGACAGAGGCAGAAACAGAAACAGAAACAGAGGCAGATAAAATAGAGATAGGCAGTTAGATAGACAGTAGAGCAGGGGTGAAATCCAGCAGGTTCTGACAGGTTCTGGAGAACCGGTAACTGAAATTTTGAGTAGTTCGGAGAACTGGCAAATGCCACCTCTGGCTGGCCCCAGAGTGGGGTGGAAATGGAGATTTTGCAGTATCCTTCCCCTGCCACGCCCACCACACTCACAGAACCGGTAGTAAAAAAATTTGAATTTCACCACTGCAGTAGAGATAGATGATATATTAGATAAATAGATAGATGAATGATTGATTGATAGAAGATAGAAAAATAGATAGATAGATAGATAGATAGATAGATAGATAGATGATAGATTGTGTGTGTGTGTGTGTGTGTGTGTGTGTGTGGTATATAGAACACATTAAAATTGTAAAATCTCTGTTTATGTTTATTCAGAGATATCCACAGAGGAGGAGGACATCAAAAAAGCCAAAATGGCAACTGCATCTGTGCAATTCAAGCCCCTCCTCCTTTTTACATGCATCACCTCTTCAATTGCACATGGATGAACACTATCTTGACTCCCTTGACAGATGCCCCCACATCTGTATGTATGGTGTGCATGTTATTTCTAGACAGTTAACTCCTAAAATCAAATCTTGTGTTTATGCAAACAAATGACTTTTTGGTCTTTGAAAAACCGAACTGTTACCACTTACTGCACAGTCAGCAGAAGGAAAAAGTGTGATCAGTTAATAAAAGGAAAGGGAGCAAGAAAACCCCAATTTTGTTTCACTATGTGTTTGATCTATTAAACTAATGGGGAAGTCACAAGAGCCACAGCCCCATTAACTTTTACTGTTTCTGGAAGCCTATTAGAGTTCCCGCACCCCACCCACACTCTATTCTGCATGTTGGGAATGTTCCCTACTCATGTAGAGGTGCCAGCAGGTCTTACACAAATCTGAACCTACAGTGAGCAAATGGGGCTGTCCCAATTACTACTAATGTTAGCATTGATACAAGGCAGGATGAACCATTTGCACAACACTAATTTATTATTTTTTCCCCAAAAAATCCAAGCAAGCAAGCAAATAAAATAGTTTAGATACACTTCTGAATTTGTTTTAGACAGTTCACTTGCATTAATATTCTGCCCAGTCAAGATGTGGGCATGTATGCCATTTCTTTTAAAACAAAGACAACAGCAGGGGTATACCTAGGATACAAAAGGAACATCAGCAGAATAGCACTTAACAATAGCACTTAGACTTATATACTGCTTCGGAGTGCTTTACAGCCCTCTCTAATCGGTTTACAGAGTTAGCATATTGCCCCCAACAATCTGCTCTATAAAATGCAAAATGGCCCCTCATTTTACCAACCTAGGAAGGATGGAAGGCTGAGTCAGTCTTGAGCTGGTAAGGACTGAACCCCTGGCAGTGAGCAGTGAGTTAGCCTGCAATACCGCAAGGATGTGCGAAACTGCTCAATCCATCTATAAGGCATTATAACCAGAGGTGGGTTCCAGCAGGTTCTGACCAGTTCTGGAGAACCGGTAGCGGAAATTCTGAGTAGTTCGGAGAACCGGTAGTAAAAATTCTGACTGGCCCCACCCCCATCTATGCAAGTCCCAGCTGATTGGGAGGAAATGGGGATTTTGCAGTAACCGTCTCCTGGATTGGGGAGGGAATGGAGATTTTACAGTATCTTTCCCCTGCCACACCCACCAAGCCATGCCCACCAAGCCACACCCACAGAACTGGTAGTAAAAAAAATTTGAAACCACCACTGATTATAACTATAGAGCAGATTGCATACTGAAAAACAGAAATGTGTGCATGATTTATTTTCTAGGCAAGGTGGGCGGCATATAAATTTAATAATTAAATACATAAACATGTATTTAACTATTTTACATGCCCTTTATATTGAAAATATTCCTGTTGTAAAATGGCAATGGCATCTCATTCATTTGGGGAATTTCATGGCAATGAAAAGCTGGTAAAAACAGAAACACACAAAGACCTTGCAAGAATGAGAATAATGAGGTGAAGTGTGTGTCTTTGGTTATATGTGTTTATATCAGAGGTGAAATCCAGCAGGTTCTGGAGAACCGGTAGTGGATATTTTGAGCAGTTCGGAGAACCGGTAGTGGAAATTTTGAGTAGTTCGGATAACCGGCAAATACCACCTCTGGCTGGCCCCAGAGTGAGGTGGGAATGGAGATTTTGCAATATCATTCCCCCAGGAGTGGGGAGGGAATGGAAATTTTGCAGTATCCTTCCCCTGCCACGCCCACCAAGCCACACCCACAGAACTGGTAGTAAAAAAAATTGGATTTCACCACTGGTTTATATATGCGTTTATCACACACAGACATATGCATACAGACACCGTTAGAAAAATAAAAGAGCAGAAGCAACCATTTCAGGAAAGCCATAATATTTAGATGAACAGATTAAATCTTAATAGAGGCAACTGCTGTGACATATTGAAATGTGGCAATAAATTCAACAGTATTTCAATACAGATAGGGTGTAAAAGCAAGTGTCAGGAAATTCTCCTATCACCAGGTGCTTACAATAATTTTAGATGGCGAGGAAGTTGGAGAAAGGCCTTGGATTGTGCAGCAAACAGAAATTGGACAAGGTTGTACAGTATGCAGATTTAAGCTAAGGAGTCTAATGTGGCTGTGAAAAATGCAATTTTAGGCTTCATCAAGAGAATTTAGTTTCCAAACCATGGGAAGTAATTGCTCATCTTTGGTCAGACCTCATTCGCCTTGAATATGTACCCAATTCTGGACACTGTACTTTAAAATGACTTTTGTCCAACTGAGAAGTATTTCGGACAATGAATGTCAGGGGCCTGGAAACTCTGTTTTATGAAGAGAGATTGTGGGTAGGAGATATTTTTAGTCTTGAGAAAAGTAAAAAATGACCGAGCAGGAATAGGATAACACTAAATACCACAAGGAGAACTCAGAAGAACTCAGGGGTGAAATGTAAAATTTGTTACTACTGGTTCTGTGGCTTGGGGGGGGGGGCGGGTGGGTTAATGTGACTGGGTGGGTGTGGCCAACTTTTTTTTAAAAAAAACTTTTCAAAGCATTTTTTTAATGCTTTGAAAAGCCTATGCCCATCAGGCAACTCAGCTGGGATCGTCAGAGAGGCTTTTTTAAAAATGCCTCTCTGCCGATCAGGCAACTCAGCTGGGATCGTCAGAGACTTTTCAAAGCATTTTTTTTACCACCTCTTCGGCCAAGAGATTGCAGAACAAAATGCTTTGAAAAGCCTCTGACGATCCCAGTTGAGCTGAGCCGTGCGATCATCAGAGGCTTTTTTTTTTTTTACTTTTAAAAGCATTTTTTTGTTGGAAGAAGTTGTAGAAAAAATGCTTTTAAAAGTAAAAAAAAAAAAGCCTTGATGATCATGTAGCTCAGCTGGGCATTGTGGGGGGGGGGAGGCAGGTATTTTTGCTACCGTTCTCCGAACCACCTGCTGCCATCGCTACCGGATCAGGCGATCCGGTCCGAACCGGGAGCATTTCACCCCTGTAATAACCTGTTTACTCTCAGCCTACAATGCAGGAATTAGAATAATGAGGTTAAGTTATAGGAAGCCAGATGCTGGTTGGGAGAAACTTCCTACTAGTAAAAGGATTCATCAGTGGAAAAAATTATCTGAAAAAGTGAATAAATGGAAAAAAAAAAAAGTGAATAGCCATCTGTCCCAGGCTTTAATAAGCATTTTTGCAACAAACAGGTGTTGGAGCGGATGGAATAGTTATTTCAAACTATGATTCTACCAGTACAGGAATTTATTTGTTTATTATTCAAATTTATATAGCCACCCACCTTGCCTTTATATGGCTTACAAACAATTGAAACAAATATATATTTTAAAAACACCAATAAAAAAGAGCAATTACAAACACACACATACACACACAAATTAGATGATGATGATAGATAGATAGATAGATAGATAGATAGATGCAGATGTAGATATAGATATGCTATTGATATAGATATATATGTACTTATATACCTCATAAAATATAAAAAAATCATAAAATGCATAGCTGAGGTAATCACATCTAACAATAACCCTAACCCAGCTATTGTGCTGACTCTACCTCATTCACTAATCCCCATATCCATTGGCAAAACATATTGTTAGGGTTCTTTGAAAGGCCAGTAGAAATATTTTCTTCCCCTTAATTACTTTTTTGGGGGCACATTACTTCTTATTCTTGATTTGACCAGAGCAAATAATGTGAAGTCCTTGGTGCACTCTGAACTTGATTATTTGCTTGAAGATGTTTCTTTACCCAACTAGGTGATGGCACCATGATGGCACCATCATTGATGGTGTTATCTAGTTGGGTAGTGAAATGTCTGCAAACCAAGCTCAGAGAACACCAAGGATTCCACAATTCCATCCTGAACTACAAATATTATCTTCTATTGCAAATAACTTATCCTGAGAGATGTCTGAATGTAGAGACCGCCTACTCCCATCGACCCGTGCGCTCCCACAGAGAGGGCCTCCTCGGGGTGCCATCAGCCAAACAATGCAGGCTGGTGACCCCCAGGGGGAGGGCCTTCTCTGTGGGGGCACCCACCCTCTGGAATCAGTTGCCCCCAGAGATAAGGAGAATCCATGACCTCAGTGCCTTCCGCCGTGCCCTTAAAACTTTCTTTTTCCAACAAGCCGGGCTGGCCTAATTCTTTTTAAGGGTTTTTAATTGTTTTGTTTTGTTTATCATTTTAATTAATGGGGCCAAATCTATATATATTTTTTAACTGTATTTTAATATTTGTATTTGATGTTTTTATTTGGCTGTTCACCGCCCTGAGTCCTCAGGGAGAAGGGCGGTATACAAATTGAAAATAAAATAAAAATAAAAATAAATATATTTATACACAAAACATGTCTATATTATTTGACCAATTCTACTGTCAAACAGCTGGATTTCAGGTCTAAAGCAGGACTAGAAATAACAGTCTCCTTGTATCTAGCCTGGTGCCTTAACTACTACACCAAACTGACTCTCCTTCTATTAAATTCTATTATGTTATTAATTGTTCTCTTTATTTCTATTAAATTATCTCATTCTATTAAAGCCACCTTTCATCTTTTCAGCAAGTAATAAAGGTATTCCATTGCTAGCTAATATTTCATTTGACATGATGAAAATAAAGCTGTGGGACTCATTTTACATTATGACCTTTTAAGTCACAGTCATTTTGCTAAGTATGTTGGAAGGATGGAGTTGTTTGTTAATGCATTTTGGTCCAGTGCATTTGGCTGTGAGACTGAGAGTGAAGCATCAGTTGGTGTTTTGGGCCAGAGTTCTGTTTTCCTTCTTGTATTTTCCATTTTTCCCAAAGATAAACTGGAAGTCATTTTTGCTGCATGAAAAATCCTTGAAGGGAATCTAGAAGCTTTAGCTGGTGCAGAATGCAGATGTGCAGGCAGTTCTTGGAGGCCCTAAGGTAATCTCTGTTACACCTCTGTTCCGCACGTTACACTGATTGACAGTTTGCTTCTGGATCCAACTCAAGTTGTTGGTTATCACATATTGAAACCCCTTCATGGCATGGGTTCAGGCCAGTGGTGGGTTGCCCCCGGTTTGAACCAGTTCTATAGAACCGGTAGTAAAACCGGAGGGAGGCTCCGCCCACTGACCCAGATGTCATCAGAATTGATCTGCACTTGTGCAGAAGCGCGCGGGCACAATGCGAACCGGTAGTAAAGGTAAGTAGACGCCACCACTGGTTCAGACTATTTGAGGAACTGGCTCATCCCAATGGGGTTAAACTGCCTTGCTGGCAGAAGGGGCATGCTGAGGGCCCCATCAGTCAAGGAATTTGGGGATCCAGAAGAAGAACCTTTTCTGCTGTGGTTCCTCCCCCGAATTTCATGCCCCACCCCATGAGATTTGGACCCACTCTTTTGGCCTTTGGAATGATCTTGAAAACATGGCTTTGCCAACTAACCTGGACTGCTAGTGGGTGTGGGGGTGGCGGCATTTGGAAGATGGCTAATGGAGTAAATAACACCCCACCTCCTCCCTACACACATTTTGCTCCCTCCCTCTTCATCCGGGTAAGTTTTATTTTAACTGAATTTTAAATTTAAGATCCCTATTGATTTTTAAAAATGTTTTACAAAGCATTTTAATTGTATGTCTGTGGGCAGCCTAGAGCTGCCACTGGTGAGATGGGCAGCATACAAGTTTAATAAATAAATAAAATAAGTGTGGATCTGTTAAAATGTCAGGAAGGGAGGTGTCTGAAAGGAAGGGAGTTAGAGGAAGGGAGCAAATAACAAAAATAGCTGCAACTTTTTGTAACTGCATTGTGATATCTCACACAGCTATGAAAAGGTGAAGCTTGTGCTGCAGTAGCACAATGCGGCTTTCACCATTTTGTCAAAAGTACTGGATTCTGCAGGTGCCTTTTGTCAGAAATAAACTCCAACCCAGGAACCTATGCAAGATTCTCTATTTAAATGGCTGCTCTTGGACACTCTGAAGAGTTTAATTAAGTAATTAATTGAATTTACATCTCATGTATTTAACTCTGGGCAGTGTATTATTATAAAACAACAATATAGTACAATTAAAAATGTAAAATAATTTAAAATAGTTTCAAGCACAGATAGAAATAAGACTGATTGATGACAGGCATAGTACAGTTTAGACACCTCTTGGATTTATTTATTTATTTATTTTATTCAATTTATATCCCACCCTTCTCCCAGTGGACTCAGGGCGGTGCACAGCCAGAACTAAAACACATACCAATACAAAATTTAAATTTTTTAAAAGAATTATATAACTGTGGCCCAAATTTTAAAACATTCAAACTAAAACCAATTTGACAATTTAAAAGGCTAAAAAAGACTAAAAAAAAAAAAAGGGGGGGGGGGGGTCACGCCAGCCCTGCTTGATGGAAAAGAAAAGTTTTTAGGGCACGGCGAAAGACCCGGAGATCCGATATCCTTCGTATCTCCAGGGGCAAATCGTTCCAGAGGGCAGGAGCTGCCACAGAGAAGGCCCTCCCCCTGGGGGTCGCCAGCCAACATTGCCTGGCTGACGGCACCTGAGGAGTCCCTCTCTGTGGGAGCGTACTGGTTGGTGGGAGGTTATCGGCGGCAGAAGTCGGTCCCGCAAATACCCAGGTCCTATGCCATGGAGCGCTTTAAAGGTGGTGACCAACACCTTGAAGCTCACCCGGAAGACCACTGGAAGCCAATGCAGTTCTCCAGGAGAGATTTGCTATTTCTCTGGGATCCCACAAACTTGTTGAAAGAATAAGATTTTGAGACACTGCCTGACTAGAAATAGGGTTAGGGTTTATTCTTAGTCAATCTACATTTTGTGATTCTTATGCAGTCTTTTTTTTTTTTTTTTACTCTCAGTGCAAATAAAAAGATAACTGTGATCAAAAGAGCCCTGATATTTGCCATAATAAATTCATCTGCAACTTCTGTTTCACCAATGTAAAACATTTGGGTAATTATGCAATTACTGAAGGTTCATTTTTCACCAAGATTATTAATCATTTAACAGGGGATATTTTATTTGTTTGTTTTTACTTATTTAGTAAATTTATATACCGCCCATCTCACTGAGGTGACTGAATTTCATAAACAAGTTCACAAACCAGGAGAATGCATGGCCATTCATGTTACAGAGCTATGCTACCTCTCTCAACACAGCAAATGTGAGTAGTTCTTAGGAAAGATGCTGAGATACCATCTAGCTGTAGGGGTTTGGCAAAGCCAGAGTTGCAATGATTCAAGAAATGGCTCCACCCAGTGAAATTACATGATTGCAAATCACAACTATCAAGGAGGCAGTGACTAATGTAAATGCCATCTAGTGTATTTCAAGCAGACTAAAAATTCTGGGCCAAACAATCAGGAGAATATAGGAAATACATTCATTCATCACAAATTCTGCAAATCGGATCCAATCCATGCTTAGGATGCAGACCAGGGGTGGGTTCTAAATTTTTTTACTATTGGTTCTGTGGGCATGGCTTATTTTGTGGGTGTGGCTTGGAGGTCATGTGACTAGGTGGGCATGGCTAGCTGGTCAGAGTCATTTCTGGAAGGTCCTCACATTTACGACCAGTCTTCACACTTACGACCCGACTCATTTGTTTGCTTTTAACACTGATCAGCTGTAGGACGGCCTTTGAAGCCCCGCGGCAAGAGTTTAAACAGTTTTTTTTCCCTCTAGTCATCAGCTGGGACTCAGGAGGCAGCAATAGATTGGAGGTGGGACCAAATAAAAGGTAAGAATAACGTGGGTGGGGGGGCGGGGGGGTGGGAGGGCGGAGGGGAGGAGAACTGGTTCGGTGACGTCATATCGTCACCGCTACCGGCTCAGTCGAACTGGACCTAACCGGGAGGAACCCACCACTGATGCAGACACTTGCATCCATGCTATGGAAGAATATTTACGGATATGGAATGAAGCTTTCATTAAAAAAAAAAAAAAAAAACCAGACATTTGAGTGAGTTTATTGTGACAGTTTATCAGAATGAAGCCAAACAATTATTCCAAGGGGGGAGGGTCACATAATTTAATTTGATGGAATGCAGTTGTTCACAGGGTGATGAAGGCCGGCATCTCTGCCATGTTTAGAATGCCAGTGGCAAAATATCTTAGGATGAATAATGTCAGACAATACAAGTGTTCATGCAAGACTTCGTTTATTAGCTGCATGAACATGGAAGGTGCTCTTTGCAGTCCAAACAGTAACACGTGGAATTGAAAACACCCCAGGGGACAGTTGAAAGCTGTTTTTCACTCCTTTCTCTCCGTAGTCCTGACTCGGTAGTACATTTTGCGTAAGTCCAGTTTTGTGATGATTTCCCCCTTGGCTAAGTGGGCTGGCATGTCCTTCATGCTATAGTAAACTAATATTGCTCTGCAATATTGTGCCAGCATCGAAACCTAATGGCAGCATGAGCAAAGATTATAAGTGCATTCTAAACAAGACACCAAACATTCATACTCAGTGTCTCTAGCGAGTCAGTTGTTTTCTGCTCTTGCTAGGGAAAGTATTTGCAAAAGCCCAAGTGCCAACAATTAGCTATTGATGTTGCTGTAGCAGATTTCAAAACAATTGTCACCCAATATAAGGTCTTATGAGCTAAACATCACCACTCTGGGACTTCTGATTCTTGGAACATTGCCGGGTCTCTATTTTTTAGAAGCACAGGTGTCACACAACATATTTTGATTACCGTATTTTTCGGAGTATAAAACGCACCTTTCCCCCCCTAAAAGGGGTGAAAATTTAGGTGTGTCTTATACACTGAATGTAGCCCTGCCCACCCACTGGCCCCCACCCTTTGGCCTTTGCCTCCCAGCAGTTACCTCCTTGTAGCAAGCAGCAAGAAGAAACAGTGCATTTCAGCTTCAGCACAGCCTAATTAGCACAAGTTGATTGGATCAGCCTCCCAACTCTCAGCTGTTTTGCTCTCAGCTGTTTTGCGCAGGCCTCTGCTGCTTGCTGCAAGGAGGTAAATTGCTGGAGCAGATTTTTTTTTTCTTGTGTTAATCAAGCTATGCTGAAAATGAAAATGAAAGTAAAGCAGGCTGCTGTTAGCTGCACCGAGGCAAAATTGCTGGGAGGCAGAGACAGATTTCTTTTTCTTGTTTTCTTCACCAAAAAAGGTAGGTGCGTCTTATGGTCCGGTGCATCTTATACTCCGAAAAATACGGTATGTTGTGATTATAACATCAATAGAATTTGTACCTGAATTCAGGAACTTCTGGATAATTTTGACAAATCTAATATCTATGTAAAAAAAGATGTGTGCAGTTAGAAGTTCTAATGTTTTGGGGCTATCATACCAATATTTCAGTTGTTCATTCAAACCAAGGAAACCATCTATTATTCATTCTTCCCTAAACAAAGCAGAGGGTTAAAACCAGTGGTGGGATTCAGCCAGTTCGCACCCCTTCGGGAGAACCGGTTGTTAACTTTTTGAACAGTTTGGCAAACTGGTTGTTGGAAGAAATCATTAGGGCAGAGAAACGGTTGTTAAATTACTTGAATCCCACCACTGGTTAAAACTGTCATAAAAAGGTCATTTCCCCTGTCCAGTCATGCCCAACTCTAGGAAGCGGTACTCATCTCCGTTTCCTAACTGAGGGAGCCAACGTTATCCAAAGATGCTTCTGTGGTCATGTGGTTGCCATGACTATATGCTGAGGCTGATGGAATGCTCTTACCTTCTCACTGAAGTGATACCCATTGATCTACTTGCATTTGCATACTTTCAGACTGCTAGGTTGGTAGGAGCTGGGTCAAGTAATGGGAGTTCACCCCATCATGCAGCACTCAGGTCTCAAACTGCTAACTTTCTGGCTGACAGCTCAGTGACTTAACTGCTAGATCACTGAAACCCCCCACCCCCCTTCTAACTGTCATAGAGCTCCTAAATTTTTATGGTGTTTTCCTTCCATAAAAGGCAATTACGGCTGAGCAAAGTAGATCCTTGGCAAATAACTCATCAGCAGAAAGATGATTTCCAGAATATCAGTAAAATATTACCTTCAGATTGTCTGCTTGAATGTTACCAAGAAAAGAAATCACTACTCCACTGATTCTTATTGGTATTACACCTAGGCTTCATCACAAACTACCTGATCCAGAGATTACTATTGTTTATTCTAGGATAGTTCTTCAGGTGAAGAAGTCATGGAATTTCACAATCTTCTCTATAGTAATGTCTTTGTAATTCATTCTGAGCACAAATCTCTTTAAAGGAGAATATTTGTAGCTCAGGGGTGAAATGAGGGGTCCTTGGTACTCTCTGAGCTTGCTTGTTTTCTTGCAGATGTTTCATTACCCTAACTAGGTAATATCTAGCACTGATGATGTTACCTAGTTAGGGTAATGAAATGTCTCTTTGGGATATCTTCTCTAACAGCAAGTCTACTTTCTTACAGTGTCATTTTGTATGCAACCTTGGATTCTTTGGCTTACTGTTTATGATTATACATTTGTTGATAAGCCAGAAAGAACAATAGCTATCATTGGGTAGTTTGTCATGTCAAACTCTGGATTTCATCGTGTTGTTGGAACCTTTGATCTTGGAGGCTCTACAGAATTCGGTCTTTCAAGATAATCAGTTGCAAGTCTGACCGAGTTCTCAATCTAGCTTGTGTTTTAAAATGAGCATGGAAGAGTTGGCCAGCTAAGGAGTTGCCAGAAGAATGTAAGCTATTTGAAAACCATCAACATGAGATGGTTGCCCATAAAGAATACCTTCAATGGAGAAATCATGTTGTTATTCCAGAAGTGGGGTTATGAAACCCATTTTAGTACATTCTTAAATCGAATCTGAAACCTTTGGCTAGAAGTTATGTCTAGTAGTCTGGAACTGATTTGGACACTCAACCAATGGTACATGCCAAGCTACTTAATATAGATACCAAGTGCATTTACTTTCCGCTTGGAAGTGACCAAGAAGTCTTGATGTTGTGGAACTATTTCAAGGAAGGAATTATTCTAATTGTGATGGACTCATACACTAAATCAGTGTATGTAGCTTTAGAACTCTCTCAAAAATCTCCTGTAGTGATGATAAACTACAGTATTGAATTGCCATCTTCTCAGACTATGGACCTGCACCAATGTCATGTGAACACATACTACATATTAATATATAGTCAGAAAGTTTGAGCTGTCACAATTCTATTTCTTCATCCCCAAGGACTTGACGAAGCCAAACTAATGATACAGGTAATCAAGGAGGCCCTGAGGTGAATTATTGTGGAAGCCAATATATCTTTCTAAGCTTCTGCTCGCATACAAACTATTCTACAGAATAAAAAACAGCTATTATATCATAATTACTCTTTCCCCAGACCATTTGCCCACTGATGGTCCTCTCCCCTCCCCTCCCCTCCTGTCCTTTGCCCTTTCATTATTATGTTAAATAGCTTTGTTTCCATTGGAAATCTTGAAAATAATGATTTGGATAAGGTATGGGCTTACTGTGGCATAACCAAGTGCCAGCCCAGCTCTTCATGGACTAAGAAAACACTGCACTCCACTTATCCCCAGCAATTTCTATAGAAGAAACGGATAGCTTTTCTTTAGGGATATTGTAATTGGGAACTGGTAAAAAGCAGTAGAGTACGGAGTGTTCCTGTTTGTTTTGCAAACAGTTACTCATGTGCTTGCTAGGATATTTCATTTCTTTTCTCATTTGGTTTGGTTTTCCACTCCCAATAATCTTCCAGCCTGGGATAAACTTGGTTCTCTTGTGGCTGTTTTTGAAATCTTCTCCCTTGGGATTTCAGCTCCCAAATCAATCTTGCCCATCAAACCTCTGGTCCTCCCCTTCCTTGTGTCTGGATGGCTCTATTTAATTGCATAAGAGCAAAACTTCAGAAAGCAACGGGATGAAGTCTGCACCAATAACTTCTTGGCTTTTGGTGCTAGGTCTCTGTGACATTCATATGTACCAGCCAGTTTACTGGCGTGCAGTTTGTGAATCACACAGCAATCACCAGCCACAAACTGTAACCAACGGAAGAATGTTCTGCAGAAGCGTGCAATACTGCCTTCCCAAAATTACAAGCTATCCAGTTCTCTTACACGTAAATAAACAGGAACTTTGTTCTGTCAAAGCCCCTCTTCTTTCCAAGGGCTTGTTAAGCCACGAATTGGCTGCCCATCCTATCATCTTCAAGATCGTCCTGTGCCCTGGAACATTGCGGATTGATGCGCTAAAGTTTCACTTTGCAATGATTGTGTTTACAAAAACATATTTGAAAAATGTGTCATCCTGTTCACCAACATCTTTAAAGCGGACTTGGGATCCCACTGTGTCAGCTAGAGAGCTCCGGCCCCAAGACTTTTAAAGCTTCTCAGAAATGAGATTTTGAGATTTTGTGGCAAGGTGAATGGAAACCAGTAAAGGTAATTATGATTAGCTAGTGGTTTACCATGGAAGTTAAGAATAAAAATACACTTACTTAAAAAAAAAAAATATCCCCCATGTATTACTTCTTTTCTTTCTTTTTCCTTTTTTTTTTTTCTAGTAAACCCTTTTGATTCAGGATTGATGTTGGCATTAAAAGGCCATTGTGTGGTTAGCAATAAGTGGAATGAATCTTGTGGACTAGACAAGCTGGCATGAAGGAGAAGATAATTTACACAAAGCAAAGGAGAGCTAGAGTCCAGCATATCCAGGCAGCGCTGCCTAGAGGAAAGTTTTGTTAAAGAAGAGATGCGGCCTATTTGGGAGAACTAAAAAATCCTGAAGGTCTCTCACTCTAATCCTATAATTGGTGCACAATCTACTAAAACATTTTGGAAAGATGGCTTTCCAATTTCTGTTTGAAGCACTTTAGTGAAAAGGAGCATCTTTCTCCAAGAAGCATCTTATTCCACTACAACATTTATTAGTTCTTATTATAATGAAATTCCTCTTACTGCTTAACTTAAACCTACTTCTCTGTAATTTTAATCCATTGGTTCTAGTCCTGACCTCGAGGGTGGTAAAGAATATGTCTACTCCTTCTTCTATGTAACAATCCTTTTAATATGGAAAGATTGCTATCATATCTCTTCCCAGATTAAACACACCTACTTCATTTAACTATTCTTTATAGATGTTGGTTTCCAGTCCACCCAATATTTGGTAACCCGCCTTCGAATTTGCTCTCCTTTTTAGGTTTTCTAGACCAGAAGTGGATATATTTTTTTCCAAGAGGTGTTTGTGTGTCTGACCAGAAACCAAATACAGACAGACAATAACTTCCTGGGATTTGGACCTGGAATTTTTGTATTGCATCCCAAAAATAATATTTGCCTTTTTAGCAACTGCATCATATTAACTATGATAAAATTGTGAATTTATTTATTTACTGGATTCTTATGATGCCTTTATTACTTTATAAGTAACTCAAGGTTGTGAACATGCACAACATTCCTGCCTCCTTTTCTCTCCCCTCCCAAACACAACAACTTTGTGAGATGGTCTGGGGAGAGAGAGAGAGAGAGAGAGAGAGAGAGAGAGAGAGAGGGAGAGAGAGAGAGAGAGGGAGGGAGGGAGGGAGAGAGGGAGAGAGGGAGAGAGGGAGGGAGAGAGAGAGAGAGAGAGACTGGCCCAAAGTCACCTGGCTGGCTGAATGTGCATTCAGAAATAACATTATAATGCTATTTAATATTGCATTACAATGTGATGCTAATGTATACTTTTCCCTTTTCCCCAAAACTCACCCACAGCCATTTTTATGAGTGGTGATGATCATTTATTTATTTATTTATTTATTTTATTAAATTTCTATACCGCCCTTCTCCCGAAGGACTCAGGGCGGTGAACAGCCACGAGATAAAACATATAAATACAAAAATTTTAAAATGAATTAAAAACAAATTAAATAATTTGGCTGAATTTAAAATACCCCATAATTTAAAACAAATTAAAATTTACATTTAAAAATTTACATTTAAAAAGGGGAGAAGATGGTATCTCTTCCTGAAAGAAACTGGAAACAGTTACTAGATCTTTTTCAGACACCAGAAAAGGCTCCTTAATTTCTGAAGAGTAAGCAGTTGAGAGATGGGCCTCTAGCTATAGGGCCTCTAGTTCCCTTCTATAAATGTTGTTGACAAACTGGAGGGAGTTCTGACAAAAGTAACCAAGGACTTATGTTTATGGATGGAAGAAGAAGATTGATTTATGACTAGAGCTCACATTTGGCTCAGTAGAGACTAAGGCAGTAGGAGAGCTTTGGAAATCTTCCAGAAAAGTGACAGGAGGAATTACCACAAAGTGGGAGGAATTCTCACTATCTGAATTTTTCCCAAAATTGAATATAGTTTGAATGAGCATATATCTATCATAATTAACTAATAAAAACAGACACATACAGCCATCTGATAGCTGACGCAGCTGGTTCAATTTTAGGTTTTCAAAAGATGATGATGATGATGAAGTCACAGCAGATGGCAACACCTGGCTGACCCTGACTGATCTTGAAAAAGCTGAAAAGTGTTGGACTTAGTTAAAACTTAGATGCAAGAGGAGGACATTGAGAAGCCCTAGGGCTAGGAGGTAGAAATCACATGCCTGGAGAAGTAGAAAAACTCATGTTGTTTTCAAGAAAACTATATGGACAAGTCTGCAGGTGTGGAATTTGACTTGAAGGAGTGAATAGTAATAACAACAGCCAGTCATAATAGTACGTTCTTGTCAGTATAAGCATATTGATTCAGTTGTACCTATGACTATGGGTACATTTACATAACATGGCCAGGGCAAAAATTTGCTTATTTTCAAACATGTCAAATATGCTTTCTTATCTAGTGCTACAAATGAAAATGATCAATGATCTAATACCTCTTTGATTTGCTTTTTTTAAAAAAAAAATTAAAAGATTTTGCAATCATTTTAAAAATGACAGAAACAGAAGAAGACATAGAAAAAAAAAACCATGAGAAAAGAAAAAGCGAAGAATACCAAAAAAGCAAGAAAAAGAAAGATGATAAAGAAGCAGCTTCCAATCTTTGCAGCAGTTACAAACATAACCATTTCCATGGTTTCCATGCCATAGTTCCTTTCTTCCCATAAACAAATCTTTTTAATCAATAAATCTCCAAATTAGTAATTTGTTTTTTTTAAGAAAGCTGTATAAAGGGTTTCCAGTTTTTATCAAAATAACTGTAGTTCCTTTCTTGATCAAACAAGTCAACCGAACCATTTCTGCACAAACTCAGCCATCTTCACAATCTATTGTTCCATTTTTGGTAATGATCAGAGTCTTATTTTAAAGCTGGCATCTCATGCAGACTGGATGCAATGTTTCTTCTTCTGCTGAAAAAAAAAGTCAAAAACTAAGCCAAGGGTTGGCAAATTTGTTTATGGATTCTTTCTCTCGCTTCTTCTAATATAAAATAAATGTTTGTGCTGGGCCATAAACTCCTTTTAAACAAACACAGAGAGTAGTTTGTAGCCATGCTTCTCAAAAGGAGACATACTAGATAAATGCTGCTAGACTTCTAATGAATTTTCTATAAAATCAAGATGGGTGCACTGCTTATCAGCTCTGATCTAATACCTCTTTGATTTGCAAGTCCATGTCTGCTAGTTTCTGACAAAGCCTGTTTTATTCTGCAGATTTGGAGGTGCAAACACCTCAGTATATTACAATATGTTATTCATATATGTCACTGGAGGTTTGAATGAGCATCTAAGAGATTTATTAAGCCACTTAGTACAGAGGGAAGCATTCAGTTCAGACAAATACAGAGGTTAGTCTTTATTTGTCAGATTACTTCCTGCTTGGGCAGTAATAAACTATCCCTCAGTTTATATTCTTGTGAAATGCCTAGGCTAACAACCTTTCAAGCTACACTATTAGCAATATAAACTGTCATATGCATCCGTGTTTTGACCTTGTTCAGGATTGTGGTTGGCACTGGCTAGGTACACTAATGATGTTACCTAGTTTGGGTAATGAAACGTATGCAAATAAACAACCACGCTCCGAGAGTATCAAGGGCTCCACCCTAAACTACAAATATTCTCCTTTATCAATAGAATCAAGATCACCTGAAGTGTTAGCACCACTTTATACTGCCTTGGTAAAGCCACACTTGAAATATTGCATCCAGTTTTGGTCACTATAATGTAGAAAAGATGTTGAGACTCAAGAAAGAGCGCAGGGAAGAGCAACAAAGATGATTAGGAGGCTGGAGGCTAAAACATAGGATAAACAGTTGCAGGAACTGGTTATGTCTAGTCTAATGAAGAGAAGAACTAAGGATAACATGATAGCAGTCGTCCAATATTTGAGAAGCTACTACAGAGAAAAGGACCTATTCTCCAAAGTACCTGAGAACTGGACAAGAAGTAATGAGTGGAAACTGATCATGGAGAGATCCAATCTAGACATTTCCTCGCTTATCTGAATCACTTGCAGATGCCAAAAGATGCTTTCACGCAAGTGCTGCAGGGGTGGGTTCTATTTACTTTTACTACTGGTTTGCAATGGGGCCTTGCGCGCATGTGCGCTCTTCTGCACATGCACAGCAGCGTTCTGATGATGTCAGGGTCAGTGGGTGGAGCCTTCCGCCAGTTTTACTACCGGTTCTATAGAACCGGTGTGAACCAGGGGCAACCCACCACTGAAGTGCTGCCTATGTGTATAAACCTCTTCCACCTCTCATTTATTAAATTTATATGCTGAATGCTGAAGAAAAGCATGGCAAAGCAATGTGATAGCTCCTGATTGCTTTTAGAAGGAGAGGGATACATGGTTTTTCCAAATAGCTATGCTCAAACCTTTACTGAACTGAAGCACCCCTCCAAAGATTAACAGTTCTGATTCTTCTTTTAGAAAATATGTGTATGAATATTGAATGCAAAGTATTTATAGTCTACATTGCAGAGAAATGGCTGTAGAAGTTAAACATATAAGTAAAATAATTTCATCCGAATAATGAAAGCAAGTGAGACAGAGAAGGCAAAGATAGTGACAACTGAGTTGTAACCAGAATCAATTTCAACAATTTGTCCTAGATACTTGGACTTTTTGCAAATCCGGGTTGATACAGGTAGTCCTCGACTTACAACAGTTCATTTAGTGACTGTTCAAAGTTACAGCAGCACTGAAAAAAGTGACTTATGATTGCTTTCCACACTTACAACAGTTGCAACATCCCTCTGGTCATGTGATCAAAATTCAGATACTTGGCAACTGGTTCATATTTATGACGGTTGCAATATCTCATGGTCATGTGATCACCTTTTGTGACCTGACAAACAAATTCAATAGGAAAGCCAAATTCACTTAACAAATCGCTTACTAATTTAACAACTGTGGTAATTCACTTAACAACTGTGACAAGAAAGTTCGTAAAATGGGGCAAAGCTCACTTAACACGTCTTGCTTAACAACAGCATTTTTGGGCTCAATTGCGGTTGTAAGATGAGGACTACAGGTAGTGTGCTAATCTATTGATTTACTACATCACTGTTTGGTTAAGAAAGAAAATATTAGATGTTGTAATTTGAATGTGATATAATTTGCCTAATATGGATCTCATGTAGCTATGTTTGGACTGAAATTTGCAATAATACATAATTCAGCAAAATAAGATTAGACGCACAAAGCCCTGAAGAAACGTCTTTCTTCATTCAAAGAGGTATTTTCAGAACTTACTTTCAGTGTTATGATCAGTCTGGATTTTCTTTCAGTTATTTAATTCCATGCAACAGTTATTTAATTCCATGAAAACAGAAAATGGCAAATTAAAAATTCCTGTTGGAACTTATTATGACAGCCTACAAATAAAGCAGAATAGAAGTTGATTCTCCATTTCCTTACAATCCAGCTATACAAAGGCATTAAGTCCTTAAGGTATTAAGATATGCATAATTCAAAGGCCACTAGAAAACAAAGTTGCAGGAAAAACGGATGTTAAAAGGAAATAGGTGATGAAGTTATTTATCTTTATTATCACCCTCATTATCATCATCGATTAGCAGAAACTGTGAAGAAGGCAAGGTCCCATCTCAGATAAGTTGCGTAGGCTCTGCTTATCTCAGCCGACGAACAGTTTCCTCACAACTTTGATAAAAACTGAAAAATAAATTGGGCATTACAAGAAGATTGCAATACTACCCATGCTTATTAAAAGTTCCCATCATTAGATTCAGTGGGACCAAGTTCCACAGAACTATATTTAAATCAGAAATATAATGTTAGTATATGTATATATTTCTCTTTCAGGCATATTAACTCTCTGGAAATTCATTATGCCTTTTCTATTTGTTAGAGGTGTGTACTATATAGAACTGAAAACATCCCTTCGTGTTTTATTATAAGCGAATGACTCATATGCTAGCTTGTGGTGGCAAAAAATCAGGAATCTGATAGCACCTTTTCCTATTAATAAATTATATTAAAATGCAGAAATCCATCTCTTTCATGAGATGGATATGTATCCAGAAAGGTCTTACCAGTTTCCTTATAATGTTTTGCTTCTAGTTTCATCACATATGTGATATCTGAATTTTAACATCTCTGTTTGGTACAGTGCAGTGCAATACAGAATGTGACATATTTTTCATTGGTAACGCACAATGTGTAACAGGCCCTATCCTCACCCTCACTTTTTTTTATAACATTGAATTCTAGGCCAGTCTAAACAAAATGAGCAGAGAACATGATATTATCTCAACGGCCATAAAATAGGGAACATACTTTTGGACTGAAGAAATGATGGCTGTCTACTTTCTGTGCTCAAGGTCAATATAAACCAGGAAAGAGAGACGGGTTTGGCCAGTTGTGTATAGATCAGTGATGGCTAACCTTTTTGCCATCGCATGCCAAAAGCGGGAAGAGCATGGGAGGGTCGCGCATGTGTGTGCCCACACCCATAATTCTATGTGCCCTGCCCCCCCCGCACATGCATGTGTGACCCCCCGCACTCACCACGCTTTTGGCACGCAATGGCACAGTTGGCCCGGTAGGCCCGGTAGGCCCGTTTTTCGCCCTCCCCAGGCCCCAGAGGTTTTCTAGGAGCCTGGGGAGGCCAAAAATGGCCTTCCCCATCCTCCCAGAGGCCGTCCGGAAGCCAGAAACGGCCCGTTTGCTGACTTCCGGTGGGACCGGAAAGCCCGATAATCAGCTGGCCAGCGCACGCATGTGTGCCAGAGCTGAGCTTGCATGCCCACCGATATGGCTCCGCATGCCACCTATGGCACATGTGCCATAGGTTCACCATCATGGGTATAGATAGTTGCTTCTGACCTGGAGAGTGTATTAAAAGGTTTTTCTGCTTCTATCAACAAGGGGGCTTGGAAAGACATGCATTTGATTACTTTTGTTCCTTTGCGGGGAGTAGCACCGTTCTGTGTACTCCATAGGCTATGTCTGGGTGGATCTACCATACCCACTTGCTATGAGCAATCCTTGCAGTGTGAGCGCAAAACAGATTTATTTATTTATTTATTTATTTATTTATTTATTTATTTATTTATTTATTTATTTATTTATTTATTTTATTTTATTTTATTTGTCTAGTACGTATTAGATAATATATATAAGTATAACCATGGATTGAATACATAAAATGAATACAAATAAAGGGAACATTAGGACAGGGATGGTAGACATGCTGGTGCGCTTATGCACGCCTATTATTATTATTATTATTATTATTATTATTATTATTATTACTATTATTATCATCATCATCATCATCATCATCATCATCATCATCATCATTATCTTTATTCATTAAAGATGAAACTCAGTCAACTGAACATTAAAAAATGCATCACAAATACCATTGACTGGTGCTAATGGTTGATATGGGTTACTGCCAGCATCCTAGGTATCAACCAAGTACTTTCTTAAGATGTAAGTAGCACAGTTTTTTGCAGTTCCGCTGGTGTTATTGCAGGAAGCTGCAATTTGTTGATATATCTTATAAAATTCTTGGACATGGTACCAAGTGCCCCGATGACAATGGGTAGCACTGTTACATGTTTCATCCATAGTCATGTAGTTTCGAACGCCAGGTGGCAATATTTCATGATTTTTTCCAGTTCTTTTTCTTTGACTCTGGCATTTCCTGGTACTGTGATGTCAATAATAATAATAATAATAATAATAATAATAATAATAATAATAATAACAACAACAACAACAACAACAACAACAACAACAACAACAACTCCCTCCCACTTCACCCTGTATCCCTTCTTGGAACCCTACATCCCTATGTATCAGATGCGAAAAATCAGGATCACACTTTCAGTTCCAGCTAAGAAGATAATGGAATTATCTTAATGGAATTGAAGGGGAGTGGGGTGGGTGGGCTGGACCTGGATCGCTTATGGCAGCTGTCCTCAACCTTTCTGATTTTGTGGACTGGCAGTGGCAGCAGTGGCAGTGGGGGTTGGGGGGAGAGGGAATGGTTCTGTGTGAACAGTGGGCGAGTGCCTGCATGTGTGCAGCTCAGTTTGCATGAGTGGTGGGCACGCACCCCGCCGCTTATGCAAATGGAGCTTTTCGTGTGCGCTTATCCATCACTCATGTAAGTGGAGCTGCGCCCACTGTTTGCACAGACAACTCTGAACAGGCTGCAGACTGGAACTGGGCCACTACCTAGGGAAGTTGTGGGAAGAAAACAATGCTAGACTGATCCCTCCCTTGACCCCACCCCCAGGATCTGCCTCTTCTTTACCTACAACTGAGTCATCAGAGGTATGGAGGAGAAGCATGGAACACTCGCTCATGTTCCTTCCAAGTTATGTTTACCTGTATCTCACCAGCTGGCTTATTTTTGAACAGAGGTCCCAGATACTTTTGAAAATGTGCTAAACCTTTCTTAAGAAATAGGCAGACTGGCAGCTGCAGGTGTGGCAAGGATGGAGCAGGAGGATGGCATTAGTAACATCCCTTCTCATTTCACCCAGAAACCATCTGTCAAGCCTGGAAGCCATTTTTTACATTGGATCTTCAGGTCTGCCACTGTTCTGCCCCAGGTCCGGATTTCCGAGGATATTGACACACACCAATGGTCCTTATCAAATTTATTAAGTAGCAAGAATAAACAAGACTGGCAAAGATTGGCAACCAGCCCAGAAAACAAGATATGATAAACCAAAATACTCTGATAATAATACGAGTTGTTTCCAGTAAGAACGCACTAGCTGCGTGCGACTTAAATAGGCTAAGGGAGTGGCCAATTATCCTCAAGCCCTACTCTCGAGTAGACCTTCTTCTCCTGAATAGCCACTCCTGCCTTTTGGCAGCCCTGCGTGCTCGAGCTCCTCCACTTCGCTCTTTCCACTTGAAGGAGCCTCTGGAGGTTCTGAAGGCCCTGGCTGAGTCTCTGCCTCTGGCACCACATCCTCTTCAGCCTCCTCGCTGTCCGACGTGAGTGCTGGCTGCGCCGGTTGCTGGCACAACCCCACACCAGCCTCCTCATCGTCGGGATCAGCCACGATCCACACAGGCCGCTGGCGGGCCACAATAGCCACATTTAGTGCTGTGGGAAACTGGGAGGGGGGATTGTATGGAGTAGGGGAGATATCTAGCCATAGTAACATTCCTTTCTCTGAGAGTCAAGGACATCCTGCCCTGCACCTGGAGTGGTGTGACTGGGAGGCATCTCCAGTTGGGATGGGGCATTGATTGGGCCATGTGATGGACATGTGGGTGCTGAGGCAGGGACTTGGACTTTCCTTTGGGTGGGGAAAATCTGATTCAGGTTTTCCCAGATATGTCAATATGACATCTTTAATAAAATGGAACTTTGAGGAACTTCTAGCCTTGGAGTCTTCTTTCGTTGGGGGTGTTTCTTGGAACCTTGAGACCATCTTCTGCAAGGTTGAAGTGCCAGTCAGATAAGGATATTAGAGGATGTAGGATGAGCACTTTCTTAGAGGAAACCTAGGTCCGTTTTCAGAAATTGCTAGACTGGTTGAATGCTCAGAGCTCCTTCATTTCTGCAACTCGCTAGACAGAGACTTGACATGAGTTCAAACCACCATTCAAAGCTCCCCCCACTTCCATTCAAAGGAAAGCAATGGTTGGCTGTTTTCTCTGCTATCAGAGGAACAAGCCAAAGCTATTCACTAGTGCCATACTTGGAGAAACAGAAATCAGGTATCAGGGTAGCCAGTTTTATGCTGGCTGAAGGACTGATAGATTGCATTTTAACATGTCCATAGCTCCAATTGTTCTAAACGATAGAAAATTTGGTCCTTTTTTCATTTCCGTGAAGAAAGGAGAAGTTCCTTATCAACAACAGTAATAATAACAAAAAACATTGGAAGAATACCTTTTTTTTCTTTTTGCTGCTCTCTGCTTTGAGATACCCCAACATGGGAACGGAAAACCTTTATTTGGCAGTAGGGGGAAAGAAGATGTGCATGAAAAGACTTGGCATTCATCAAGCATTCAAGCACTTGGCTAAGGTTGAGTTGCTGTGCATTTTCTGTGTCGGTGCTTAGAAAGTGTTGTGATTTAAAGGAATAACATGGGGCACGTATGCCTATAAATGGAAGCTGGGCTCGGAACGAGTCAGGCTGGCCTCTGCCAATGCAAACAAGAGGAAAGCAGCTGGTCTCAGAGCAACGGGAACCTAGCAAAATCCAAGTCTGTTGAATCATAGTTTTACGTTAGTTTTTAACTTCATTTGAAAGCTACATAAACACAGGCTTTGTATTAATAACAAAGTCAGCTTGGAAGTATGAAGGCCTTCTGGGAAGCTCATCCTTCTGGATAGAATTAAAGGGAAGGAATGACTTGTTAGTGGCCCTTTGTAAAATTTTAAATGTCTGGGAACAGTTGCAGCATGAAACCGTGACAAGGCATCAGCGGGAGTTTTAATAGCGTTGCTTCTAAGTCGAATTTAGAGCAGCACTCCGTGCATTTGTATTCAGAAATAAAACTCATTTTATGTGATAGAAATTATTTTCTGGAGATGTATGTTCAAGATGAACGGTTTCCATCTTGAAAGCATTGCTAGGGTTCTTTAAATACGTAAGTGAATCATAAAAAAAGTTGAGCTGAAATGGATTTTGTCTATTCAATTCTCAGCTAAAGTTAAAAATGTGTATTCAATCAATATCCATGCATCTTGAGAGATAAGCTATGATCATTCTGGATCTTCTGCAATGTCCCAATCCAAGTTTGTTGGGAGGAATTAGGGGGAGAGGATGGACTTTACTCCAGTTCAACATCAGATTACATTCCAAGCCATGGTTGCCTTCTGAGAAATATATATATATATAATTAGAACAATTATCTCTCCATATCCCAGATACCTACACATATTTGTTGAACATTTATTACGCAGACATATATTCCAACACTGCTGTTTCTCAAAGATGTCATGTCTGTGAAAGAGATGCCTATTTTTCTACATTATTTTCAACCTTTTCTTATATAGTACCTCCTCCTGTTTTTTAAATCATTTCTTCCAAATTTCTCATGATGGTATTTTGAGCTTACTTTTCATTGGCACTGGTCATGTGTGCCCTGCTGGGATTCTTGTCTGTTACAGTACAGATCTTTCCATCTCTCTGCAACCTCTCTGGCTGCTTCCACTTCCCCATCTGAGAACTGCCAAGTTATGTTTTCCTTGGAATTTAATGGAAGTAGGGAAGCTGAGAAGGTTACTGATTCCCAGGGATACGACTTTTTATTGACAAGCAGGACATTTACAAAGACCTTTTAATCAAAGGAGCCTTGATGGCGCAGCAGACTAAAGTGCTGTTAAGCAGCACCAGCTGCCTGCAATTACTGCAAGTTCAAATCTCACCAGGCTCATGGTTGACTCAGCCTTCCATCCTTTCGAGATAGATAAAATGAGGACCCGGTTTGTGGGTGCAATAAGCTGACTTTGTATAAAAAAGAACACCGCTTGGGGGAGGCCGAAAGCCCTACTAAGCAGGTATATACAAAAGTATGAAGGCTATTGCTTAACGCATTTTAAGCCGCCCTGAGTCTCCAGAGAAGGGCGGCATATAAATCGAACCAATAAATAAATAAATAAATAAATAAATAAATAAATAAATAAATAAATAAATAAATAAATAAATAAAAGGGCTTATTGTTAAAGCGAATTCTCAAATTTCAATTTGGATATGAATTTATGGGCAAAAATGGCGAGGCATTTTTTTGTGGCGCTAACCTATCTCTGAATCCCTTGTGTATTTTAGGCCTTCCTGCCCAGGTTTCAAAGGCTTGGTGGAGAAATTACTCTCAGGTCAAGGCTCATAAACCGAAGCAATGTATTCTAAGCAAAGTACTTCAGATTATATAAATGAAGCATTGCAATATTCTGATTGCTCTATATTTGCATTTTTCTTTTGGATGCTTGGACGGATTATATTTCTTGATTTGTATAATATTTATATCAAGAGAGATGTTGCAATCAGCATTTGGGCTAACCCAAAGAAATAATGAAGTGTATGAGAATATTATGTTCTGGCTAGAGCTAGGACTTTTTTCTTGGTGAGGTTTGATACCTGGTATGAAATGTATTATTTTAAATCAGTGTATTTATAGATTAAAAAATATGTCCTGTTCTGCTGCTTGACTTCAGTTATTTTCCTCTTCCTGAGATACTGATGGTGTGGATTAGTTTTTGAAAACAACTTTTTCTCATACCAACTAATCAGACTGCAGTTTCTTTCAACCAATCAGAACATATTGACATAATGCTGTGTAATCGGTCTAACTTATAATGACATAACTGAGAGCAAACAAACTGAGAGAGCAAATAAAGACCTCTTATTACCTCTTTTTTATGACTCCTCTTATCCAGGTAATTGGGGTGATGCTCCATGCTTTGTTTCGGTGCAGTGAAACCATTAAAAATCAATAGCTCAATCTTAGACTTAGACTAACTTTATTGTCACTTTGAGTGTACACCAATCGGCATACATTAAAATGAAATTTCATTGCATACAGCTCTCAAAGGGTCACCATGGTAGAGATATACTGAGAAATACTAATTGAATTAGAAAGTATGTGTTGAAGCATTAGGGTTCACTCAATGTACCAAACCATAACTAGTTTGACCTTAACTTACCATCTAGTATGAACTAAACCAATTCCGATAGATTCAATAAACCTGGTTAAACTGGCTTAGCACAATTTGTGAATTTGATTTTTGAAACTGGACAACTACCTGCTATTAGCTTGGGGTGATCTAATAGACCTTGATTTGCCTTACCCATGGGATGTTTCAACCTCACCCTGATATTTATTTTCATGGAAAAAATGCTGAAAAGTTTGGGAGGTTTCATTTAATGAAAGATGTGTATGAAAATGCTCATCAAATGTTCTCAGGATTTGGCTTAGCATGAGTCCTGGCAAACATGACTTCCAGCTAATTAAATTAATCAATATTCTGATCCCTGGGCTTATTCTGAGTCTCTCAACAAACGCAACATTTTGCAAAATTCTGACTAATGCATCTCAAGTGTATGATTTGATTTCTACTTGAGGCTTTTGGAGTGCTAGCCATTGGTTTCTCTTATTAAGTTACAGCTCACTGCACTGGATATTTTCCCAAGAGCAAGAAGAAAGGACACTGTGGTTATGATGTTATTGTAACCTGAATTTGGGGTTGGGAACAAATCTTCTATAAAGCAACTTTTTTCATCTTCTGTTTCAGCCAGCACTGATCAGATAGCCAAGGACACTGTTTTTATACAGCAATTGTTAGTGCCATGGTCTCTTCAGAAACAAGCAATGCTGTCTTTGTAGGAGGCCGCCTACAACACTTTCAGATGTCTGTTTCCAGAAAGGGTGGGGATTTCTCCATCTCTTTTTCTTAAAAATATATTTCTAGAAAAGTCTTTGTACTGTACTGATAGTTCGTTTTTGGTGAACCTGCTCCTCATTTGAATTCATTTCAGAACTCTTAACAATACAAGGTGTGATTTTGATCTTTAATATCTGGATTGGGTTCCTGGGATCTCTGATCTCCTGACTTCTTAGACAGTGGGGAAAGTGGGAATTAAGTTCTTACTGTTACTTTCTAGAGCATTTTGATTTCCTCCTCTCTCAGTCCCAGCAAGTATGGCCAATGGCAAGCATTACTAAAAATTGTAACCCCAAATACATGGAGGTACCAAGGCCTATTCTAACTCTGGCTTAAACTGATGACCTTGCAACTAGTTCTGGACTTACTTAACTTTATTGCATGCACAACCGCTTGATCTTCTGGGATGTAAAGTTAGCTCACATTTTATCTTCGAACAGGGCAAGGAAAGTTAATGCAAGCAATATTAATTAGCTCCAGATTATCCAATCTGCCCTAGGGCTGTTTGGAAACTTAAATCCAAGTCTTCTGGGCCCAGCCCAACCCTTCAAGGTCATTAGTTGGCAAGGAAAGGAAGTAAAGACACAAGAATCTCTTATATGTGAAACATGTGGCCTCCAAACCGGCTGGGGGAGGCAAAAAATTCAAGATGGCACTCTGACTGCATAATCAAAGCCTGGCTTCCTTTCTATGTGCATCACACATAAAAACAGAGGCAAAGCTTTGATTGTGTGATTCTAAGCACCATCTTGACTTTTTTGACCTTCCTGGATCATAGGTAAGATCTCAACTGTCTATTTCCAATACACTCCAGCCTTTAAAAAAATTAGGGTTTTTTTCCCCACCAAAATCCTAAACTATGAATCCAGAAACATTTCCTCTCCTTTTCCTCTTTCAGATCCTTTTCTCTCAGCCTCATCTTTCTTTCTCCAAGGAACCAGCTGTGTCTCTGCTGTTGCTTTTTTCACTGGCCAAGTTCTCAACTGTGAAAACAGGTAATTTCCACAATTCTGCAAATATTTGGTTTTGTATTGTTGAAGTGCACTTATATATCTCTTAGTTCCATGCCTTCGGTGGCAGATATCTGACAGGAATTAACAACTAAAGGGTTTAGGAGCACGGAAGGAAATAATGCAAAAAGTAAGTGTAAAAAAACATTATTCTGAATCCCAAACTGGACAAGACAGCAGCAAGGACTTGGGCAGATAATCCACAATTTGCTTCTTGAACTTGAGGTGACCTTGTTTGATCTCAAAGCATAAAAAACATATGAGCCATTTTGTTCTAGAGATTAAGGTACCAGGCTAGAAACTAGGAGACAGTGAGCTCTGGTCCCATCTTATTTATGAAAGGCAACTGGGTGACTTTGGGGCAATCATTCTCTCTCAACCCAATTTACCTCACATGGTTATTGCGGGGAAAATAGAAAGAGGAAGGAATATTAGGTATGTTCACTGCCTTGAGTTATTTATAAAAATAAAAAGGGATAATAAATAAATAACTAAATAATTAAATAAAGTAAGTGCTGCACCATTAAACTATGAGCCCCCCATTTTTTTTTTTTTTAAAAATTACACTGTACATCTATTATGTTGAATAGGGTTAATAGAAAATTTTCATGTACATCCTATTGTTAATTCAGATCTTGTTAATTCAGAGGTGAGATCACCTCTATATTGAGAAGAAATCCAGGATTGTCCCTACATAGCTCAGGGAGCTAATTTCAGGAGGAAAAAAGAGAGTACATGATAAAGGAATGAACATAGATAGTCTATAGATGGTTATGGTATAGATGGTACCTTTCCATCTTTGTGCATATAATAGCCTTGCTGCAGTTGTCCATGAACTTGTGGTATTTTCTATCAAACTAGAGAAGAAAAGGTTCAGTGAAGATGCCATACATAATAAAATAGAATGAGAAATGGTTCAAGGAAGTAAAGTCTAAAAGAAAGATGCAAGATGAAAATAGGGGTCTTTGGTGCTCTCTGAGCTTGCTTGTTTTCTTGTAGATGTTTCATTACCCAAACTAGGTAACATCATCAGTGCTAGTAAGGAGTGGGGTTTATTCTCAGTTTGTATTCTAGTGTCTTGTCCTGTCAGTGTTGGTGTGGGTTGGTCTTAGAGATTCTTTGGTTGGGCTGTTTGCTGTTGGCTTCTTTGGCAGTTTCTTGATTGGAGTATTGTTTACTAGATTGTTGGTCTGATGTTTATCTTGGAGTAAATCTATACTGATCTGGGTACTGATTGCTGGTAGAAAGATGCTTGGGTCTTTTTGTTTTCTTTTTGGCAAGTTGAAGATGAAAATACTACCTTTAAAAATCCCTGCAAAGGACTACTGAATGGCATGTTTTGATGGAGCAGGTTGTAATGTCAGCCTGAGGTTTTTATGGGTTTTCAAAGGACTCTTGCAAGTGTTGTTGCCAAATTTTCCTGAAAATAATGGATGGAGAGTGCTTCCCCATTGCCTGTTTCCAGAGACGTGATTGAAAAAAATTGAGATGGTGGCTACAGTCAGACTCTTCCTTTTTTCTCACACACAGTGTAACACATATAAAATGGGTTGTGGTTTTGATGTATGATTGTGGCTGTCATCTTTACTTTTTTGGATTCCTCAACCTGTGTTCTCATTTCATTATTATGGTTATAGTTATTTTAGTTAAGGTAAAGGTAAAAGTTCCCCTCGCACATATGTGCTAGTCATTCCCGACTCTAGGGGGCGGTGCTTATCTCCATTTCAAAGCCGAAGAGCCAGCACTGTCTGAAGATGTCTCCGTGGTCATGTGGCCGGCAGGACTAAACGCCAAAGGTAGTCCCTATTTTTCTACTTGCATTTTTTATGTGCTTTTGAACTGCTAGGTTGGCAGAAGCTGGGAGAAGTAATGGGAGCTCACCCCGTTACGCGGCACTAGGGATTCAAACTGCTGAACTGCCGACCTTTTGATCGACAAGTTCAGCATCTTAGTCACTGAGCCACCGCATCCCTAGATAGTTATATTAGTTAACATTTCATTAATAATAATAGTAGTATTAAACATTACTATTTTATTGTATAATACAGTGACACTTCTCATTGGAAAACCAGTGAAATGCAGTGCTAGTACTAAGGATTTTAAATTTCATTTTTTTCCTCATAAATTCTACTATGGACTTATAACGAAGTCAGAAAATATAGAAAATGAAACATATGATTGATCCTTTGTGACAATGCCTATGTGTGAATTTTGATTGAAGTGAGAATAGGAGATTTTGTATACAGGTAATCCTTGAATTTATGACCACAAATAGGATCGGAATTTTGGTTGCTAATTGACATGGTCATTAAGCAAGTCATCACATGACTCATCCCAATGTTACAACCATTGTAACTGAAGTTGTTAAGCAAATCACTGTTGTTATGCTACTCATGCAGTTGTTAAGTGATTGACTTTGCTTGTTGGAAGCCAGTTTGTTGGAGGAGGTCATGCTCATGTGATCACAAGACAGTGCAACTGTTGTGAATGCTAGCTGGTTGCCAAGTGCCCGAATTGCAATTATTCTTGCAATCAATCAGACTGTCACACCACCATCACAACTTTGAGAATGGGTTGTAAATTAACTTTTCTCTGAAGCTGTTGTAATTTTGAAGCATTGTTAAATGAACAATCATAAGTCAAGAACTACCCATATTCATATATTCTTTTTGCCAACTGCATCTTTCTTTTTTGATACACACCAACTTCAAAAAAACCAAACTATACTCAGGATTCATCTGAGTTAAACATGAATGCCTCCTAGCTTAATTTCGTCTCAGCAGAAATAAATTAAACATTGCATCTCTTCCTGTTCGTAGTGCAAAGAGAGTTTAGACTTTAGGATTGCATCACTTTCCCAGAAGGGCAGTGATGAAACTCCTACAAAAACCTATTGCTTCTGGTGAAGCTTCCTGCTTTAATGAAGAGTAAGCAGAAAAGGCCTTTATCTTGCATTACAAAGGACACTTGTTTTAGTAGAGCACATTTCCTGGACATAAGTCTCATTGACCACATTGAGGCTTCCTTCTTCTGAGTCAACGGGTTGTGTAATGCTACACTGCATATGTTTTCACGTGACAAGATTTTTCTCTCTGTTTAACCAAGCTAACAACTTTTAAAAAGGGATACACAGTAGGATAAGTTAGTTTTCATCATGGAAACATAGATGGCCCCACTAATGATTATACTGGGTATGTTGTAAAAGGTTGTAAATGTGCCAGTCTATATATAAAACATAAATCCGACTGTTTTTATTTCTGCTTTTCTGTATATCTATCTATCTATCTATCTATCTATCTATCTATCTATCTATCTATCTATCTATCTATCTATCTATCTATCTATCTATCCATCCATCCACAGATATATGTATATCTATATATATATATGGTGAACATGGCAAAGACAAAAGAACCAGTGAACACACTAGTTTGTAGGAACCTATCCAGCAAGGAGAAGATGGGAGATTGCCTCCATGTGCTTTGGATGGCTATTCCTCATGAGAAGATACTGTCCAAGAATTTGCAGCACATCCGACCAGCACACAATTAAATAATTCTGCAGGATTCAACTACATAAGAAACTTGTTTATATACAATATCATATAGCAGAAATCAGCATACAAAATCAGGAACACAGAAGCAATATTCATAGTAGCAAGTCATTACAGAGTAGAGAGATACAGAGGGTATATATTGTACAGAGGCAGCCATTACAGAGCCACGCCCAGACTCCAAACTGTCTCTTATGGCTCCAAAGAAACAAATACTATGTTTCAGTTTCCAAACAGTCCCCATTGGCTGACCTGTTACCATGTCTATCCAAACAGTTCCCATTGGCTGATCTGTTGCTATGCCTATTCCAGTCTATGAATATCCATACTCTGACAGATACAAGATTGTGGTTTTCCATGTGAGTGCTGGAAGATGAGGGGATTACTCATCTTGCTCACAACTGCAGCAGAGACTTTAAAGGACACTAAATTTTCAAACCTCACTTTCCAATCACTTTTGGAAATCACTCATTAAATACATTTAAGATGTTAGAGATCTTTGGACCGAAAAATGTAAAAAATGCCTTAAATCCTGAATGAAAAAACATTTTAATCATAAACTTAAGAATTTAAAAAATCTGAAATAAAAAGGCTAAATAAGATTGTTGATCTTATAAAGATAAATAGACTGTGGGTCCAGATAAAATTGGAATATTTAAACTTTTGTAATAAAATATTGGATTTAGCTATAAAGAACAAACAGCTACTCATGGAAAGTAGATTCTGCTTTGGCTTTTACAAGACAAAATGAAGTCAGGCAATTTAATGATTTCAAAAAATGGATACTAAACAGGACTAAATTTTTTAGGCAGACGAAAATTTACATGCCTTAAAATATTGCAAAATGTTATAACAATGAAAATACTGAAAGTGACTCTTGAATAATGGAATATGGAATCAGAAAATAGCAGCAACAATGTCAGCAATGATGTCTACTTCAATGAACAGATTATGCCCAAAAGATGTTATTGAAGAAATGACATAGAACAAATTTTATCTGACAAATACCCTGTTTCCCTGAAAATAAGACCTATCAAAAAATAAGCCCTAGCATATTTTCACATGTGCACCTAATATAAGCTTTAACCACAAAATAAGCCCTGTATAAGCACCTGCACAGCTGCTCACCCGCCCATTCTGTCTGGTTGCTTGCGGTGCTGCTGACACAAGATGAGGCAAAGGGGAGTGGAGCTGCCCCACGTGCCCTGCACAGCTTACCTCAGGGCCCTACAGCCAGGCCATCCACACCCCAAGGCTGCCTCATGGCCATGGCACCAGCGCAACTCCATTGTGGCTGCTAGCAACCAGAAGAAGTGGGCCAATGCCATGCAGGGTCCTTCTGGATGGGGCTGTTGGATGGCCTGGCTGGGGGAACCCTCAGGTAAACCAGTGCAGGGTGTGTGGGGCAGTTCAATTCCCACCTTGTGACAGCAGTACTGACACACCATATGGCCTCCTGCTCTGCCACAAGCAAGCAGAAGTGGGCCTCCTATACATGGAAAAAAAAATAAGACATCCCCTGAAAATAAGCCCTAGCCCTTGTTTCGGAGCCCAAAAGAAGATAAGACTGGGTCTTATTTTCGGGAAAACACTGGAGGTTGATTTATAATTAAAAGGCCAAGAGAGAAAAGGATTAGAAAAGGATTTCACTGGATTTAGAAAAGAAACAGGCTAAGTTTTTTAAAGTTTAAAAGGGAAATGCAAAGGACAAAATGAGAGTGCGCTAATAATTATTTCCTACTGGAATTACAAAAAGAGGATTGTTAAAGCCTTAAAGAACTACTTGAGATGGGACAAAGAAGAAATGAAAGGAAATCAAATCCTATGACAATATTTGAATGAATAAAGAGTAAGACTGTTAGAAGTTAAAGGAAGGAATAGAAAGTTTATTTGATCAAGGTTAAAACAATATATGCTGTTACTTTTGGCAACTCTTTATGGACTTTCTGCTGACACCAGGATGGAAAAAATAACGATGTTTTATCGATTTGTTTATAGATAAGAGATGGGTTAGGGCATGAAGACATAAATGTTTGTAACCTTAGAAGAGGTGAGGTGTTGTTAAATTGGTTTATATTCTTGCATCTTTCACTCTTTCAATTTTCTTTCTCTAAGTTTAATTTGAATCATATTTTATTTTATAGTCAAGTTTCAAACTTACACACACACACACTTATATAAAATCATATATGTCCCCCTTCCCCAACAAATAAAACATGACACAACAAATAAAAGACTAAATGTATGCATTGACTTCATCATTCAAACTAATTTCACCTCTGAACTGCTCACTTTGACATGAAGCTATTTTTTATTCCAACAGAAGTTAGTAATAACACAATAACATTATAAGAAGATGAAGACTGTCCAATTTCAGAGAAAAGAAGTAACCCTTTGTTGCTAATCCCCTTTATGTTTTGGTAATGTATGTATTTAGTGGCTGACTTTTTAAGAAAAATACTTGCAATTGTATTATATGTAACTGAGCCCAAGAGCTGTGGTGCTGCAGTGGTTAGAATGCAGTATTGCAGGCTAATTCTGCTGATGGCTGACTTACCAGCAGTTTGGCAGTTTATTTCTCACTGGCTCAAGGTTGACTCAGCCTTCCATCTTTCTGAGGTCAGTAAAGTGAGGACCCAAATTGTTGGGGGCAATATTATAACTCTGTAAACCACTTAGAGAAAGCATAAAGCACTGTGAAGTGGTATATAAATCTAAGTGCTATTGGTATTGGCAGGCACTGCTGCCCCTTCAGTAGCAATACTTCCTGTCAAAGTCCATTGACTGACAGTTTGAGGAAGGTTAGTAAAAGAGGAGCATTTACAAATTTGTGGGAAAGGATCCATTCCACTTACCCCAACTCTTAGAGCTGGAAGGGCTGCAAGGATGGGAATGCAGCAGCAGGAGAACAAAAGGGTATGACAATTAGGGCAAAATCCCTGTGTGTCCAATCACACTTGACCAATATTCTATTCTATTCTATTCTATTCTATTCTATTCTATTCTATTCTATTCTATTCTATTCTATTCTATTCTATTCTATTCTATTCTATTCTATTCTATTCCATTCCATTCCATTCCATTCCATGACAATTGCCAATCTCTGTGGAGGACACAACTCTACTTTCTAAGTGGAAAAAACCTAACCATTCCCTCTGATTGTAAGAGAACTTCCAAGTACTAGAACTCTCTTCCCATTCTACCAAATCCTAGCATTTTAGAGAGAAATGCTCTCAACAACTGATACACAATATTTGTCTCTCTGCAGTGTTACATAGTATAGAATCACTTAGGAAATATGCTGTTCAGTTATTGAATGCTTTATAGGTATTCTGCCCCCCCACACCCATGGCCAGAAACCAGGACCAGTCAGCTTAGATCTCTGAAATCAGGGCAATTCTCTCTCTCGGTTGAGTCCCCAAAGAAGCTTTGCTTGCAATCTAACCTCAGTAGGGGGTGTGAGGGTATGTGAATTAGATTGCACAATAGAGGGGAATAGTTCAGCTCTCTTCTCTGCCCATCCTGATTCATTCTCATCAGCAGCTATCTATGTGTTTTTTTTTTAATGATGTAAAATACCATACCTGGCCCTAGAATTGTTTTGAAGAGATTCTCTTTGTTGTGGCAATCTGTTCTCTGGAAAGAACCGTGGGACATTTCCAAATGGCAAGTCTTTTAAAAATTCTTTGATTGTAGTGGATAATCAAAAGTATAGTATAACTCTTTTGAAATGTTCCCATGTTGTAATCAATTAGTTGACAGTTTGGAGATGAGCACAATAATCTCTTGCTTTTCCTACACTTGCAACATATTGGATACTTTTAGCCAACATTTGGTACACTCCCACTCTTTGCAGTCCTTAATCGAGTTACAGTTTTATAATCTTCTAAGGTTTACAACTCTGATAAACCCTTCAAGGATAAATCTGTGTTGCCCACTGATTGTTAATTCCTGCTTTATTTTCGCAGGCTGCATTCTACCGTCATCCCATTTATTTCCCCTGAAATTTTCTCATTGTAAGGAGAATGCAATCCAAATTCAAGTGTGAGAAAACACTTCGTCTTTCAAGGCTAAGCTGCTTTGTTCTATCTCTAGATTTCCTTTGGAAGTTAAAACAATATCCTTTGTCCTTAGGCTGAACACATCTTCCTTTGCTTTCTTGTCATATCAAATAGAAGTTCTGGGGGTACTTCTCTTAAAGCTGAAATTTGGGATAGGAAGGATGGAATAATCTGTCACCTTCCTCAATCTGAATTAAGTCTGCCACCATCCTTCATTGACTGTAAACATTATTTGGGTAAATCATAAGTTCCCAACTTGTAATTTATGGACTTATTCTGAATTTAGGCTTCAGATAGGACTGGGCTGTGAATTCATTTATCTTGCATTTCATTGCAGCCACTCGAGAATCATTCAAAGAATTCATTCCATTGCTGTTTATATTAAAATATTGGTACACTACTGATTCTAAAGGACAGCGCCTCAAGCTTTCTTTTGGGTTGGGGAAAGAGGGAGGCGGAAGAGATTAGCAGTGTATACTATGCCCCACTTATGAAAAACAATTCCCACTGAATTTAAGAGGAATGACAAGTAAACACATTAAAAAACACTAGAAAAATAAACCAGCAAAACAAAATGTTGGCAAGGAATGTTTCTGTGAAATGTTTTCTTCTCAGACTATGGCATAAAGAAGCCTCCAGGAACACTGCAACAACAGAAAAACAGAAGCACTCTTGGCTAGCTACAGGGGATGTTTTGAAGCTGGTATTTCTGTGAAGGGAGATGTTACAAAGTAATGTTTGAAAGGGTACCCAGATTTCTGCACCTGCTGTATTCACTGTTTTGTTATGTTGATTGTGTAAACAATTGCACAGAAATAATAAGTAGGCATAGACATTTGCAGAAAGATGACATGTTAAACCATGAAGAGGTTGTGTCAGACTCTGTTCACTTAGGGAGTCATTGTAACAGAAACTTTGACCAGGCATGTCTAAACTTCTGTCTTCAACTGGAGCAAAATGGATTCTCTGTTTATAAAGGCAGGACTATTTTTTCCTCTACTTTGTGCTCTGCTTTTGAGAATTCAGCATCACCTGGATTTTTATTTCATGTACGACCCGTTTCTCTGTCATAGCCTGATCCCAGATGACAGTCTTGGGTCTGAGGAACAATTAATGGAAAAAGTCTATTGGTTTGTTATAGATCTCAGAATGGAGCTTAGCTCCAGAGAGAATTTCTATTTTGATGTGAATTTGTTTAATTATCTTTTTAAAAAACCTTCCACATAATTTGCAACACAATTTCTAATTCAAAACAAGTGCAGTACACTAGGAATCTACAGGCCTGAAATGGAAGGCACTTGTATTTTTTAGTAGAGTTCTGAACAAACCATCATATTTCAGAAGTTCAAAAGTTCAGAAACCATTATGTTTCAGAACTTCTGAAGTTTTTTGAATTGGCTCTAGCTCATTGAATTTGAATTGTGGGGGGGGGGGGGGGAATCAGGATTTTTTTGGTTTTCCAGGTTTCTGATGAAATAAAATTCAGAGGGCGCCCTGGGTGATCCTGCCAAGATTTTATGAACTGAGTGGGGCAAGATTGGTGGGCGCTCCTCCTTTCTCCTGTACTCTTCTTGACATCTTTTGGTATATTGGAATCCACTGGAGCTCAGCAGCCAACAAATTTCAATAATAACAATAACTTTAAATAAAATTGTTAGTAAATAATAATATTCCACTCACTTGCCTGTTCCCCTACTATCTGATCCTGCTATCACTCCTTCCCTCCCTCTCTTAGCTCCTGCCACTTATGTACTGGTTTCTCCTTCTGTCCCTTATTGCAGTAGTCTATTGCAGGGGTCTCCAACCTTGGCAACTTTAAGACTTTATTTTATTTTATTTTATTTTATTTTATTTTATTTTATTTTATTTTATTTTATTTTATTTTATTTTATTTTATTTTATTTTATTTTATTTTATTATTATATTATATTATTTTATTTTATTTTATTTTATTTTATTTTATTATTTTATTTTATTTTTTATTTTTTATTTTATTATTTTATTTTATTTCATTTTATTATTTTATTTCATTTCATTTCATTTATTTGTCAAGCATATATAAGATAACATAATTTGAATACATGAAAAGAGTAAGAGTAAAAAGGAATATTAGGACAGGGACAGTAGGCACGCTGGTGCACTTATGCACGCCCCTTACCGACCTCTTAGGAATGGGGTGAGGTCAACATGAAAAACATATTACCTTAGGTGCAAAGCATAAACATTAAGGAAAATATATATAAAAATCAATATGTTAGAAAAAAGTTGTTTCAATATTTTGTGTGCATGTGTGTGTGTGTGTGCGTGTGTGTACACTGTTTTCCTGAAAATAAGACCCAACTGGAAAATAAATCCTAGCATGATTTTTTCGGATGCTTGTAATATAAGCCTTAGTTAAAATAGTGAGCCAGATGAATGCAATTTAGTATCATGTTTTCCCCAGAATAAGACCTAATTGGAAAATAAACCCTAATTCATCTTTTGAAGAAAAACTTAATATATTCTACAATATATTTGAGAACTGCAAACTAAAATATGCACAATATTTGTTTTTTAAAAAATAGATTACAACAACATTTTGTGCCTTTTTAAAACAAACAAACAAAAAAAACCCTAAATGAAAAAAGCCAACCCCAAGGATTCAATCATTTTTGAGCCTATGTCTTCCATGCTTACATTCCATTTTGTATCCACAGGTCTCAAAGCTTTTATGAATCAAAAGCATAAAAACCAATAGTTACTCATGAATTTCAATCTCTGTTACATATTTACATTACTTTTCTCTCCTCTAAGAGTCACATTTCTTAATGCTTTATTTTCATGCTGAGATAAGCAGAATGAACTCCTGTCAGAGAATTCTGATGTTGGAATCGCTGGGATTTGTGACATCTGGCCAGCAGCACGCTAGCAGGATAGCCTGAAGGCAGAAAAAGAAATATTTGCATCTTTCTTTCATTTCTGGCAATTGCTTTTAAAATAGTTCTTTTTCTGCCATAGCAAATAGTGCTATGGGGGATGATCTAATTATTCTACAGGCTTTAAGGAGGAATCCTGGGGGCGTATGTTGAATTTATGGACCTTTTCAGGCTGTCCCTTCCATACCCCTGCCATTTCCCCCTTTTAGCATCTCCAGAGCTGGAAAGAGTTAAGCGTTCATGAAGACAGGCAAGCAAATCTGGTGTTGGACTATTTTTTCTGAGGATGGTATTCTTCCTTGCAGCTTGGAGGGGAAAAGTCTGACTAACCCTACAATCAGGGGTGGGCTTCAAAAATTTTAGCAAGGGGTTCTCTGTCCGGTTGCTGGGTGGGCGTGGCCATGGTGGGCATGGCCATGGTGGGCATGGCCTAGTTAGTTTCCTACACCACGGCGGGGGGAGGGGTTTGCCCTCCCCGAGCTTCAGAGGCTTTCCTCGAGCCTCCAGGATGGTGAAAACAGTCTTCCAAGTCCCTGGAGGCCCTCTGGAGGCTGGAAACAGGCCCATTTCTGGCCTTCTTGAACTCCAGTAGGCCCATTTTTTGCCTTCCCCGAGCCTCTGCGCACACTCTGCACTTACCTGCATCCAAAACGGGCCGTGTGGTGACTCCTGGGAGGGGAGGGGCAAGGTGGGTGTGGCCAGCCAGGAATGGGATTTGGGGGTTCTCAGAACTGCACAGAATCTTAGCTAGAGGGTCTCCTGAACCCCTTTGAACCCCCAGCAGCCCACCCCTGCCTACAATCCTGAAACACTCTTCTTGAGTGTCTTTGTATTTAACATGCAAATAGCCTTTAAATGCAATTAATCTTCTTCTGTTAATTAAAAGTAAGTCCAGAGTAGTCCAGAGTCTCAACTTTTGAAGAGATATTTTTCTTAACACAGCAACAATGAGGAGGAGTTAAATTCTCTTTTTAATGCCTGGAGTGATTCTTCTAAGTATCTCCCTTCTCTATATATACAAAGCATCCTAGCCTATGCGGTTCTTATCTGAGAAGATACATTTTCAATGAAAGATTCATTTATTGTCCCAGCACACTAGACTGCCCACTAGATGGTTAGTGGACTCTTCAATAGGGAGTGCTTTTCTTGAAAATATGTAAATGCCCAGAATTACACATTTTTATCGTTTACCCACTTCCAGTTAAAGGAATAACATTATAGCTTCTCATTTCCTCAAATACATGCAATGCCATTAAAAATCCACTCATTTGTTCAGCCAAATTTAATGTCCTTGACTGAACAAACACTTCATTGGCTTCATCATCTAAAGCAGTAGCCATAAAAGTCTTGGCAAGGGGTCTTCTCTCTCTCTCTCTCTCTCTCTCTCTCTCTCTCTCTCTCTCTCTCTCTCTCTCTCTCTCTCTCTCTCATACACACACACACACACACACACACACACACACACGTGTTTGTCTATATCACACTTTGTAAACTTTTATGGAATGATGTTTCTAAAATTAGAAACTGCAGGAGAACTCCATTTCATTGTAGCAGGAAAAGAGCAGAAGGCCAGGGACTGCAACTTAATGGTAGGACTTTTTTTTTTAAAAGTCAGAACTGTCAACTGAAGTTAATGGCCCTAGATAGAGCTTTGTGTGTTATACTCCTGAGAAAAGAACAGCCTTTTTTGACATTCTGGAGTATTCAGAATGCAACATGTTGGGAAGCTGAAACTAACTTGTGTCTAGGAAAATACTGTTATTATCATGCTAGCAATGCAAGCAGGGGTGAAATCCAGCAGGTTCTGACAGGTTCTGGAGAACCGGTAGCAGAAAGTTTGAGTAGTTCGGAGAACCAGTAATAGTTCAGAGAGTTTTGAGTAGTTCGGAGAACTGGCAAATGCCACCTCTGGCTGGCCCCAGAGTGGGATGGGAATGGAGATTTTGCAGTATCCTTCCCCTGGAGTGGGGTGGGAATGGAGATTTTGCAGTATCCTTCCCCTGGAGTGGGGTGGGAATGGAGATTTTGCAGTATCCTTCCCCTGCTATGCCCACCAAGCCATGCCATCCAAGCCACACCACGCCCACCAAGCCACGCCCACAGAACCGGTAGTAAAAAATTTTTGAATTTCACCACTGAATGCAAGTAATGACTGATTTTGAAAAGGCAAACAAAGTTTGAGCTTGTTAGGGGAGACCAACTGGCAACAGACTAAATTAATAAATTGAAAATAAAAAATGTAGGAAACCACATCCATGTTGCTGCCATGAAAAGCACAGTCCATAAAGTGATAGAAGCTGAGTTCAAATTAAAGATTTTATTGTCCTTTTGAACTTTTAAGTTTTTAAAAAGTAAGGGGTAAGCCTCTATAGGCTACCCATGAAGCAATATTAGAATGCTTTAAATAGTCCCATTTGGAGCAGGTTGGGAACAGGTGAGTCCAGATCCATGAAATTTGCAAAACGTTAATTCCATCTGAATATAAAAAAGGGAATGTATTCAAAGAGAGGCTGACCCTCTGGGTAAAATATCAGGATTTGTAAGTCTTTTTCTGGGAACCACTGAGTAGAAAATTGGCTGCATTTCAGAAGCAAGAAAGAAATGTTAAAATCCTGAATCACTGTGAAACACAGAGACAGAGACATGCAAGCGAGAGGGGAGAAATACAATCGCACCCATTAATCTTCAAATTCTGTGTTCTCTCATAATGAGGTTCTTTAAATCATTTCTCTGTTTCTTCTCTTAGTCTTATGCAATGTATTAGTCTTGTATGCTGAGATAGGCATCCTGTGCTCTCTACCTGGTTTGGGGTTTCACTTTCCACAAGCCAGTATTGGTCTTACTGGCTTAGGGTGAGGGAAACTGTAGCAATAGCAATAGCATTTAGATTTATATACTGCTTCATAGTGCTTTACAGCCTCCTCTAAGCAGTTTACAGAGGCAGAATATTGCCCCCAACAATCTGGGTCTTCAATTTACTGACCTCGGAAGGATGGAAGGCTGAGTCAATCTTAAAACGATCAGGATCAAACTCCTGCTTTTCCCATACTGCCTTAAATTTTAAATTCTCATCGTCTTTAAGAACACTAGTTAATTTTGCCATTTCTGCGCATTCTAGAATTTTATTTATTATTGTGGTACAATAATAAGGTGGTACAAATGGTGGAATAACAGAACAAGACTATAAGGATATGTCTATTTCCAATAATGATAGATTTGAAGATACTTGATGTGTACATAATGTATATATGTAATCGCACGATACCTCAGATGTTACCTGAGATTTGATGTTTTCTTTTTTAAAAATTTTTTTTAAAAAATCAATAAAGTATTCAAAAAAAAAAAAAAAAAAACTCCTGGCAGTCAGCAGAATTAGCCTGCAATACTCCATTCTGACCACTGTGCCACCGCAACTGTAGGCCCAAGTTACCCCTCCTTCTTCTGAGGTACCATGATTTTGGGGTAGATGGCTTCTAGAACAACTTTTGTACTTTTGTAATTTTTAAAAACAACTTTCTTTGTTCAATTTCACGTCAGGGCCAGCCCAACCACAAGGGGAAAAGGCTCTATCCAACTTAGTTTCAGATTTTTGAGAAGAGTGACAAATGCTGGTTGTACCCAGGGCCATCATTAAGCCAGGCACTGGAAAAGCTAACAGTGGCACAGATCCAGCAAATATTATATTTGCAGAAACTAATCCCAGCATTTTCTCATTTGACAACTAAAAGCCTAGTTTAGTGTCTTTGTGTATTACCATCCCCACAACTACATTCTTCATTGCCTCTGCAGGAAACCCTTGAAATATCAAAATCTTTGTATATACATATGTGCGCACACGCTCCCTCTTCCTCCCACTATACTTAGGTTGCAACTATGACTCTTTCAGAGATTCCACCAACAGATAAGTCGTTGTTGATGCAGACAAGGCAATTGCTGGCTGGTCGAATCATCTCGGTCACAGAGTCTGTGTATGAGATAAGGCAGAAATAATTCCACAGGAAGAGGTGAGAGCCAGCATCCTGGAGCCCTGCAATAGAAACATTGACATTTATGAACTCAGGCGTTCATAAACAAAAAAGCTTGCAACTTTGGCAAAGAGAGAAAGAGGAAGAAAGAAGGAAGAACAATTGAGGCCTCTCTGGCAATCCTATATCAGATACTGGAATCTTAAGGAATCTCATTAAATCAATGATTCTCTCAATTCTTTGAATCCTTATGCTGGGCTTTTAATTCCATTTGGAAACAACACCGAGCCATCAAAGTAAAATGATAGTTCTTGTGCTTGACCTTTTAGTCCATGAAATCTGTCACTATTTTACAATTTAATCCCACACTGGGGAATGTACTTATGGCATGAATGGAGTTTAGCAATCACCATTTTGACCTGGATACCATTTTCTCATGTGCCTTTGAGAAATTACAGTCATTCTCCCTTGAATTTTAGAAGTCAGCGAGTCTTATGTTAGAGAAAAGTAGAGCAACCAGAAAGGCATGGGAGAAAGAGATAAAAAAGCACCAGCATTTGTTTTACTTTTAACTGTCATAATGCCTCAGCCTTATATTTTCAATATATAAAAATAGATTCTATTGAGATTCTCAGTCATCCAGGCCATGGTTGTCTCAAAAATGATGATGTTTCACTTCTTATCCAAGAAGCTTCTTCAGTTAAACATCTTCAAGAAAAAACAAAAAAATAAAGGGAACACAAGCAGAAGACATCCGAGATCTGAATGAATGAAATAGCCTTATTAAATACTTTGTTCATTACATACAGTAGTTTATACACTGCTCAAACAACTAAAGGGAACACAAATCTACTGTATGTAATGAACAAAGTATTTAATAAGGCTATTTCATTCATTCAGATCTCGGATGTCTTCTGCTTGTGTTCCCTTTATTTTATTGAGCAGTGTATATACAGTATATAGTTAGAAATTGCAGTGAAGATGTGAGAATGAGCATTATAAGATATATCTTAATGAAATGCTAGGAAAAACTGGAAAGAAATCTAGGATTCTATTTTTCATACCTTTGCTTCAACATTGCTTTCCAATCCACTTCCATGACAACTACAAAACTCTGAATCTATACTAGTAAAAGAGTATCTTTGCATTCACACCACTTTAAAATTTATAAGGCATAGGATATGCATGCATTTTCCAATCTTAATCCAAGAAAAAAGTATGGATCTTAATAAGAGACTGCCAAGAAATGCAAGAGCCAATTTGGTCAAGTGGATAAGGCACAAGGCTAGAAAGTGAGAGACGGTGAGTTCTAGTTCTGTTTTAGGCATAAAAGCTGATTGGATGACTTTGGGCCAGTCATTCTACTCTCAACTTAATTCACTTCACAGGGCTATTGTTGTGGGAAACTAGAAGGATATGTTCATTGCTTTGAGTTATTCATAAAAATAATAAAAGTGGGATAAAAAAATTTCTCCCTGTGCCAATTATTTCTATTCTTCAATCACTAGAAAAAGTTGATCAGAAGTCCAGGAGAAATTAATCAAGTTTGAAATCTCTAGGAAGCCTTATTGTCCTATAGCGACAGTACGGAGGAAAGCAACACTCAGAGGCAAAACCATATAACTTGGAACAAATGAACCTGAACATTTTGGCATGTACTTCTTCCCCATAAGGGAAACAATATGGTAGATGAACTTGCTTTTCCTTAAGCCTATTGGGCTCATCGTAATGAGCATGGGTAGCTTGAATCCTTACTGGCAACAGGAGCTAAGTGCAGTTAGTACCATGTCAAACATTTATTCTATACTTTTATAACATTCTCCTTATCTTGGATACAAGATGATACTGGGTTGTATGTGGAGTGTCTTGTCCTTTACTGTATACAATCATTTTTCCATCAATTTGAAGCCTCCCTGCCTTCTCAAATTTCAATTTAAACCCCAAAGGAAGACATGATACAGAAATTCTTTCCATGGAGCTTCTTAAATTGGGAAATGAGATTGTCCAGGAATGCTGCAGAATCAGATATGTATGCAACAAAAGCAACAAAAAGTCACAGGGTTAAGCAAAACCCAAAATCAGCCCCCAAAATCGTTCTTCTGTTTAAATATTATTGCTTTGAGTGGAGTTGGAAAGGGGAGGGGGGTCCTTTTGTTTTGTTTTTAGCCTTCCTGAATCTTAAAGTTGACTCCAGCAGGGAATTGAGCCTTAAAAATGTTTGCACTACATTAAACTAGGTCAAAGGAAAGATTATGCATCTTCTTGGACTTTCAGTAACAACAAAGAAATTGATTCATGGATGTGAACTGGCCACCGCTCAAATAACTCTAATATGTTAATAGAATCTAAGTTCATTTTTTCCCTCTATAAACAATAGAAAAAATAAAATTAATATTAGATAAAAGATATGGCAGTATTTTTTTTCTGGAAAGATTTTTTTTTAATGATGTTTAAGAGTGACCAATTCTTAAATGTATTTCCAAACAAAAATCCAACAAAAACTTTACAGAAAGGATGGCTGGGACGTGCAATTTGCAGCTCACCCATGTACAGACTCTTATTCAAGGACCATTCTGGGTGTATCTGTTTGTGACTTTTGCAAAATCTATTTCCATTTTTTTTAACACTATGAAGTCTAAGTAGGAATCTAGAAATAGCAATAACAGTAGACTGCAGTCAATAGTAGAAGCTTCATGCATACTCAACTGAAAAGTAGTTAGCTTAAAGTCCTTGGCTCGATACAGATAAATCAAAGATTTGTATTATTTCTGTATTACTGTAATAGACCTTTATCAGCTTGAACCTCTAAGGAAGAACAATCCTTAACTCCATTCATTGAGAGGTCTGGCCCGTATTCTGCCATGAAGTCCTAGACATGGGTGAGGAAATATCCCAACTGTTTTGCCTCTCCATTGAACTTCACTTTCAACTCTAGTGGTCATTGATCATCTCATCTTCTGGGATGGCAAGGGCCAGTGGCACTGCAGCAGCCAATGGTGCTGGAGTGGGTGATGCAGCAGCTGGCCTTGGTCTTCATTCAGGCTCTTTGTCCTGCTGTTCTGGGAGTTTGTAAGCTATAAGTTTCCCAAATCTCTCTCTGATGAAATTGACCACTTGGTCAATTGCTGAAGCCTGGACCTCCTTTTTGGGCCAAGATCCAAGATCAGGTCACCTATCCTATCCTATCCTATCCTATCCTATCCTATCCTATCCTATCCTATCCTATCCTATCCTATCCTATCCTATCCTATCCTATCCTATACTATACTATACTATACTATACTATACTATACTATACTATACTATACTATACTATCCTGGCTAAACTATATATCCTCCTCTTATAATCACTTGCACATCATATTACTATTATTCTGGTCCACATCTATAATAAAGATTCAATTTGATCCAGTAGTATGACAATGCCAATAAGCCCAAAAAGTCAGTCTATTAGACTCCAGAAAATATATACAATTTCCCACAAAGAATCTAGCAACTTATTTGGACTGAAATGTTTATTAGTATTTGATCTGCCAGATCAATTTCTAATACTGCTTCGGTTTCTAATTCTTCTGTTTAAATTGCTCTGGCTATAGGGATGAATGAAAGAAAATATTATTAACGGCAAGATAATTTATTGAAAGGATAAAAATAGGCTGTGCATTTAGAAAAAAAATGCAAATATAAGAAGCTGAAAATCACAAAATTGATTACAAGTTGAGAGGAGATTTAGGCTCCTTCCATTATTATTACCAAAAAGTGTCTTAATTGGTCATTGTGTCAATCTATTTAACCTAGCAATGCTTCTGACTACAATTCTAATTTTATTCACTGCCTAGGCAGTTGCCTTTTTTCACCTTATCCCAACTCTTTCAATGAAATTGCTCAGAAACATAGCTGAATGGTGATGGATTAATGTCCATTGTGCTTTCAGATTGCTTTAATAACTTAGATACAACATCATTTCAAAGATATGCCTTGTAAAATGAAGAAAATGTTTCTCCTTGGTCATCAAGAGCAATTGCTAGGTGCCAGATGATGGAGCTGGAGAAAAGCTGGATGCGCAGATGGACTAAATTGAAATCCTGGAAAGACAGGAGAGGGTTATAGTTGCTTCCTTGGATTCTGGACATGGCAACATTAACCCCAGATGCATCACTACCTCAGCAAGAAGGAATAATGAGCTGGGAATTAATGGTGGAATTTCAGTCACTGTCCAAACAGATGGACTGCTGATTACAAGTTTGAAGAAGGGCACATCTGGGATCCATGAAACATTTAAAATGATGAAAGTCTAAGAACAATTATGATTTTCCTGTGAAATCAGAATTAAGATTTCAGAAAACAGGAAGACTCTTATGATAAACTCATGGCAAACCTGCAAAATGAATTACTTAAAGCTGAAGGGCAACTCACTCCAAACAAACTTCAAAAAAATGATGCTACCTTTGGCTGAAGAGCAGCAGAAGCCTTTGTTAATTTACAATTTATTCAGGAAATCTTCTCATTGCCAACTGATTTTAAAATCGAGATACTGGTGCTTACAGATGAAGAATAAGAGCAGGGGTGGGTTCTACTTACCTTTACTACCGGTTCGCAATGGGATCACGTGCTCGCGCTAGCTTTGCTCGTACACGCACCTTGCTTCTGCGCATGCACAGAAGTGTCTACGCATGTGCAGATCGCCAGTGATGACATTCGGGGCAGTGGGCAGGACCTCCCACCGGTTTTACTACCGGTTCTTGCGAATCGGTCCGAACTGGGGGCAACCCACCAATGAATAAGAGGCAATCCTTCACAAAGATCTTCCCCTATAATGGTTACATTCCTGGTGCTCAGCACCACAGACAGTCTTCTACAGCTTTCAAAACAAATGACTGAATTGAAACATCATGGAAGTAAAATAATGATTTATCCAGGCTTTCCTTTGCAAGTTTTAAGTTTAAGAAGAGGCTTGGATTTGGGGTGTGCTGTGTTCATCATCAAGGAACAAGAATGCCAAATATTTCTGTTCATATCCAGCAATCTTTTGTCTTTCTCTTGGAGATGCAAAAATTTACGATGCCATCCAGTCCTTTTAGAGACCTTGTGTTATCTGATGAGTAAAGAGCTTGCTTTTCACATTTTTTTCACCTTTCTTTCAACTCCCATTACTAGCATAAGAGTATAGAAACTTATTTTTCTATGACTTTTATTCTGTGGGAGGTGGGTAGATAGGTGGGAGGGCTATGAACAAGCCACACCAGAGGTCTAAGACAGATTCCCGCCCCCTCCCCCAAATGTCAGTAAAGTTGCCATGGGTGTTTTCTTTTTTATCACCTTTTTTGTGTTAGGTTTATTTTATCTATTATTTTTAATTTAGGCCCATGTTCATTGCTTTAAAGTTCCTTTTTTGGGACACAGTATTTGCTACTTATTAAACTTATGACTTGTCTGCAATGTTCAGAAATCAATTATATTTCCACCTAATCCAAGATCCTCAGCTAGAAGAACTGCCCCAAGCATATATATTGGGATTTAAATTAATAAAAGATATTTGGCATTTTCTATTATCTTAAACAGGGGTGTCAAACTCAATTTCATTGCGGGCCACATCAGGGTTGTGTTTGACTTTGGGGGTGGTGGGTGGGCATGGCCAGTTCGGCGTCACTCGTGTTGGGGGCGCCTGTGGTGGCCCAAGCTCTCTGCCAGTGAAAATGGACTCTCAAACTCCATTTTTGGCTGTGATGGCTTCCTGCATCCCTCTGCCAGCGAAAATGGAGCTCGAGAGGGCCCACAGCCCTCCTGAACTCCATTTTCACTGAAAGAGGCACCAGAGGCCGGTCCTTTGCTGTTTCCAGGGTGGCCCAGGGCCAGATCTAGCCACCTTGCAGGCAGGATCTGGCTCCCAGGTCTTGAGTTTGACACCCGTAATCTAAAATGTGGAAATATATTTTATTTTCCCATGCACATGAAAACTGATTTAGATTAGATTTATTATTTTTTATTTCTCCTGCTTCGATGGATCAGGCTTTGGATTATTTGAGTCACTTCCAGTCACAAATGAACATTTTGGAATTTAAAACTGTGAATTACCACATGGTATCTGAATATCTTCCTTAAAGTAGACTCTTCTTTTATAGATTATATTAAGAATAAAACCTGCATTTTGTAAATAAAAAAGTCAGGGGAGGGTTCTACAAAAGACTTAAACTTTGGGGGAGAGTTGAATTCATGGATTTTCATTGCTTCAGGAGAAAAGAGACCTGGAGATTTTAATCTCATACAGCTGGAAAAGCTGTTAAAGACTCATTTTACTTTATGCTAGAAATCCCACAGTTGAATTATATCACGTGCTTTTAGCAAGCTAAGTTAAATTGGAGATACTACCTGAACAATCTTTGAAATGTATGATTCAAAACTATTGGGAATCAGGAAAACTTATTGACTGTTCAAACAAACAACAAACAAAGGAAATCCAAAGAAATATCTAAAGTTAGGCTAGCAATGGTTAGTTATACTTAAAACTAATATTAATATATTGATTATGAAATCTTATATTTTTATACACTGTTATACAAATTGGAGATGTTTTATAACTGACCAACAAATCATTAATTTGGGAGAAAATACTGAAATTAACTGTATCTGTCAATAAATTTTTAAAAAAACCCAGACATAACCCAGTTATTAAAAGAAATTACAGATAAAATTCACATTGCAAAATGTGGAAAGCAATATATAGAACTTTTATAGACTTATTGGTTTACAAGAAATTGTCTAATTTTCTATAGCCCCTCCATTGTTTTATGAAGCCTTTTTTTACAGAAATATTAAATAATAATAATAATAATAATAATTTTATTTCTATACCGCCCTTCTCCCGAAGGACTCAGGGCGGTGTACAGCCTAATTAAAAAACAGAATAAACATCAATTTAAAATAATTTAAAAATATTAAATAAATTTGGCTTAATTTAAAACCCCAAAAATTTAAAACATCCAATTTAAAATTATATTGCTAACCCAGCCTGGCGGAACAATAGGGTCTTAAGTCGCAGCGAAATACCCGGAGGTCAGAAATCTTACGAATTTCCAGGGGCAGTTCATTCCACAGGGCTGGGGCTCCCACAGAGAAGGCCCTCCCCCTGGGTGTCGCCAGCCGACATGACTTGGCCGATGGCACCCTGAGGAGACCCTCTCTGTGGGAGCGAACTGGCCTGTGGGAGGTTATTGGTGGCAGAAGACGGTCTCGAAGGTACCCGGGTCCTATGCCATGGAGCGCTTTAAAGGTGGTAACCAACACCTTGAATCGCACCCGGAAGACCACTGGGAGCCAGTGCAGCTCGCGCAGGAGGGGTGTCACGTGGGCGCAACGGGTAGCACCCATAACCGCCCGCGCGGCCGCATTCTGGACCAGTTGGAGCCTCCGAGTGCTCTTCAAGGGGAGCCCCATGTAGAGAGCATTACAGTAGTCCAACCGGGAGGTAACAAGGGCATGAGTGACCGTGCGCAGGGCGTCCCGATCCAGAAAGGGCTGCAACTGGCGAATCAGGCGGACCTGATAAAAGGCCCCCCTGGCCACGGCCGTCATATGTTCTTCTAAAGACAGCCGTGTGTCCAGGAGGACACCCAGATTGCGAGCCCTCTCTGTGGGGGGCAAAGATTCACCCCCAATAGTCAGCGATGGCACCTGCTGACTATATCGGGACGCCGGGAGCCACAACCACTCAGTCTTGGAAGGGTTGAGTCTGAGCCTGTTCCTCCCCATCCAGACCCGCACGGCCTCCAGGCAGCGAGACATCACATCAAGGGCATCGTTGCCTGAGAAAGCCTGAGAAAGATGCTACTAGATGTGCAAATGACAGGCTTGTATCTTTGTTTACCATGGATACCAAACTATTAACTGCAGCATTATCCAGAAGGTTACAAAATGTAACACCATCCATAACTTACCTCAGCATGGTTTAAAAAAAAAAATAGACATGCATCTGAAAATAATGAATACCGCAATTGACATTTTGAACATCATTCCTGATAAATTAGAGCCATCTGATATAATCTCATTAGACCCTGAAAGAGCTTTTGATGTTTCAGACTAAATTTGTGACGTATGCTGTAAGAAATATGGGATTTCGCCATCTTTTGTTTATTGGATTACAAATTGTTATTTTTACCCTATGGCCAATGTCATTATGAATCCATTCTCAATCCATTAAGTCATATTCTCGCAGTAATCAAGGATGCTGTTTGTATCCCTTAATTTTTCATCTGGTTCTTGACTTTTTAGCCTCTCACATTGGATAATTCCAAGATATTAATGGGTGTGGTAGCAGCTAATATGGAAAATAAATTGTTTTTATATGCTGATAATATTATGGCTATTTTGGATAATAATTATTTAGTATGGATTATTTAGTATTATTACCAAGATTGTTGAAGTTGTGCCACAATATAGTTTGGTTGGAATTTAATTCAATTTCAATTGGAAAAAGTCTAATTTGCTACCTTTGCAATATGTGATGACTACTGTGAAAAAAAATGTGAAAAAAAATGATATTTATGTAGTTACTTACCAAGCATATCTAAATTATATTAAAGTAACCCAAATATTTTTACAATCCCCAAGGCATGTTCCAACTTTTGAGCACCCCTAATGTTTGAAAATTGAAATTGAAAGTTGAAAAATTTGACCCACCCTAGTGCAAAAAGCACGCAAAAGTGCGTATAGTCAAGGCTATGGTTTTCCCAGTTGCAATGTATGGCTGTGAAAGTTGGAGCTGAGCACCAAAGAATTGAAGTCTTTGAACTATGGTGGTGGAGAAGACACCTGTGAGTCCCTTGGACTGCAAGGCAATCAAATTGGTCAGTCCTAGACGAGATCAACCCTGACTGCTCTTTAGAAGGCCAGATCCTGCAGATGAAACTCAAATACTTTGGCCACCTAATGAGAAGGAAGGACACACTGGAGAAGAGCCTAATGCTGGGAAAGATTGAAGGCAAAAGAAGAAAGGAATGACAGAGAACGAGGTGGCTGAAGCAGTAGGCGTGAGCTTAAATGGACTCCAGAGGATGGTAGAGGACAGGAAGGCCTGGAGGAACGTTGTCCATGGAGTCACGATGAGTCAGACACGACTTCGCAACTGACAACAACAACGTGTATGAAATTGGGATTTACAGGCTCTATAAAATACTTGGGTTTATATGTTCTTAAAATATACCACATGTACAATAAATATTTCTAAATCTATAGTTATGATTTTAGTTGCTATACCTCAATGATTAAAACTTCCACTGAAGCTTGGGCATGTTTAATGCAATTAAAATTAATATTACATTGAGACTAACGTATATGTTAAAAAGAATTTCAAAATTAATCCCTATTATCTACCTTCAAAGACAAATTACAGGTAGCCCTCGGTGACCACAGTCAGCACCAGCAATTCTGCTGCCACGTGCTGCAGTTGCTAAGCAGAAAATCATGTGATTACAATGAACTTGTGATGTCACTTCTCATTTGGTCATTAAGTGAATCACTGTTAAATGAAACATAACATGATTATAACTTATGATTTGTTTCTTAGGTGAAGGTGCTCCCTTAAAGAACCTGATCCTGTGCCACGTAGGTCTTTAAAGGTGATAATCAGTAGGAAGACCTACTGGAAACCGGTACAACTTGCCAAAGAGCAGTGTTAAATGGGCATAGTGAGATGTACACATAACTCCCTACACTGCTCATTCAGGACTGATTGAAGTTTCCAGATGATCTCCAAGAGCAGCCCCATGTCGAGCATGTTGCAATAGTCCAACTGACAGGTGATTAAGGTGTGAGTGACCAGGAGCAAATTTTATTATGTTATTTAGGGTGCCGGTGTATAACCCTTTCTGAAACTTTCCCAAGTTTTAGGGTCCAAGTATAGTAAAGTAGGAATCTTTGTTTCCATCCTTTCACCATTTGTATATTAAGCAGCTTCTTCTTTTTCTTGTGCCATGTCGGACGTTGGCGATCATGTTGGCAATCCTATTTTTGTCAACAGCCGTATGAAAAAGTGCTGCTGAGTTTTGTCCAAACCAGTCCCTTAGGTTTTGAAGCCATGATGTTCTTCTTCTGCATGGGCCTCGTTTGCCTTCAATTTTTCCCTGGAGGATTAAGAGAAGGATGCCGTATTTTTCTGGGTGTCGCATCACATGTCCAAAATACTCTAACTTTCGCTTTTTAATGGCTTTGATTATTTCCCTTTGCTTTCCCAGGCGGCTTATCACCTCCTCGTTTGTGATTTTGTTAACCGAGTTTATACGTAGCAGCCGTCTGTAAATCCACATTTCAAATGCTTCTAGTTTTTTCAAGTGGTTTTCTGTCAGAGACCAACTCTCCACTACATAGAGCAGTATAGAAAAGATGTAACATCTGACAAGCCTGATTTTCAGTCTTAGGCTTAGGTCGTGACTGCAGAAGACCTTTTTCATTTTGAAATTGATGGTGTAGTATAATCCAAATATAGAAATGGGGATAGGTAGGGAAAAGATATTCTACTGGATTGTCCGGATGAATCATGAGATAAATTCCTTAAATCAGTTTATTTATTTTTTTAATGATTGAGAGATTATGTTCTCAACATGATTCCCCATAACATCTGCTGGTCAAATATACAGTGGAAACACATACTGACAAAACAGTGTGGCTGAGATATTTATCAGCTTGAGAGCTACCTGGAACCTTAAGAAATGAAGCACTTGAAATGAAACAAACAATTTTATATTGAATTAAAACACAGCATGAAAGTTTGCATTAATTAGAGTGCAAAACAAAAAAAAAATGGAATATCCAATCTTGAAAAAGCAACAGATTCAGATGTTTAAGAAATGTAAAACATATTTATGATTTAAAAATGAAATTAATTCATCAGAAAATATTATTTTGTGTTTATTGGGTCTTTCAAATAATGTTTTAAAAAGTTGGACACCAGATTTTTGTGCTGGCATTGCAAGAAATGTCAGGGCAATAACTCATTTGATTTGGTCTTATTCAACCAGAACTTTGTTTTGATTTCAGATCACAGTAAATCTTAATAAAATTTAGGAAAAAATATAATAAAGGCATAAATGTGAAGTTAAATGTGTGTTCTGAAAATATAGAATTTGTCATATTATGAAGATTATGGCTCTATTGAGCTTGGGATTCAGCAAAACATTACTAATCCTCTTGATATTAAGGAAAGATATAAGCTCATATTTGAATTTGTTATGAATCTGTTACTTATTTTGGAAAAGTCTGTTAGTCATGTATGTCTTTTGTATTTTTTTCATTTTGTAATATTTCCATTCTTTCTTAATTTGTTAAGAAATAAATATTTATAAGTAATAATTAGATGGAAAGTTGAGAGGTTGAGAGATGGTATTACTATGTATGTTCAGGATCATTGACATTAGAATAGAACACTGAAATATTGAATAACTACTTTAAAATAATCAAGTACATTAATATTAGGATTATATAAGTTTGATTAATGTAATAATTGACTGTTGTTATTTGTATTAATATGAACCATACTCAGAGGCCACAGTGTTCATGTATTGATGGTGATATATATTTAAAAATAAAAACCCAATAAACCTTAAAAAAAGAAATAAATATTAATAATTTATTTAAAGATAAAGCAATTTTATCACTTTTTAACAAGTTTTTTTATTTTTAAAAATGAAAAGATGAAAAAATATGTTGCTTGATTTAATGACAAGTGAAGGACTGAATTAATTCTATGTTGACAGTAATTGGATTTTTTCATTCGTTTTTCCCTCTGTTGTTTTCTGTTTAATAAGTATAATGTATGAAGGTTTATTTTTTTAATTGTATACTTACTACTGCATTTGTTTTTTTAAAACTTTATTTTATTTTTATTTCTCAAGCATATATAAGATAACAGGTAAAAGTATAAACATAATCTGAATACATGAAAAGAGTAAGACTAAAAAGGAATATTAGGGCAGGGACGGTAGGCACGCTGGTGCACTTATGCACGTCCCTTACAGACCTCTTAGAAATGGGGTGAGGTCAACAGTAGACAATTTAAGATTAAAGTTTTGGGGGTTTGGGGAAGAAACTACAGAGTCAGGTAGTGCATTCTAGGCATTGATATAATTTTTTTTTTAAAATTTGATTTATATGCCGTCCTTCTCCGGAGACTCAGGGCGGCTTACAACGCGTTAAACAATAGCCTTCATACTTTTGTATATTTATACAAAGTCAGTTTATTGCCCCCACAAACTGGGTCCTCATAATGATATATCATTATTTTAAAAACAGTATTAAAAATAGCAATGAAGCTTGAGAAAAGGATATCTACTAGTCTAGTGGCTTGCCATGGTGGGGCAGTGGTTAGAATGCAGTACTGCAGGGCTAACTCTGCACATTCACCAGAAATTTGATCCTGACCAGCTCAAGATGGACACAGTCTTCCATCCTTCTGAGGTCAGTAAAATGAGGACCCAGATTGTTGGGGGCAACATGCTGATTCTGTAAACCACTTAGAGAGGGCTGTAAAGTACTGTGAAGTGGTATATAAGTCTAAGTGCTATTGCTATTGCTATTACTTAGGTAACCTTTATTTCCTATTGTTGAGTCAGGGGCTGATGTATAGGAATCTTCTAAAATCATCCCATTATACTACTAGACTGGAGTTCTCTGCCAGCTAACCAAACAGGGCTACTCATCTTCTTTTAGGGCATAAGGTGTGCCAGCTTGCTGCAAACAGGTTTTTGGTTTATTGAGACTCTGCAAACCATGAGCCAGATAAGTCTATAAATTAGGGGGGAAAGATAAAGGAGTCCCTGCAATTTTTACTCCATTAGTCGTTATGGACTATAGGGAATAGTGCTCATCTCTATTTCCAGGGCCACTGAGCCACCACTATCCAAAGACATTTTCATGGTCATATGGCCAGCATGATGTCATAGAGTGCTGTTATCTTTCCACCAAAGTGGTACCTATTTATCTACTCACATCTGCATGCTTTTGAAACTGCTAGGTTGGCAGGAGCCAAGGTGAGGATGGGAGCTCATCCCGTTGCATGGAACTCAAATCTTGAATCTGGGCTGTTGGCTTTCCAGGCAACAAGCCCAGCATGTTAACCAATGAGCCACTACACTGCAAAAATTAGGAAGAGGGTAGCCAATTAGATAGCACACTAAACCTCTGCATAATTCTTCATGTTGAATGGGGAAGAACTCTTTTCCCATTCTGCAGCATAAGAAGGACAAAGGAGAAGGAGACATGCATGATAGGACAACAGTTCACTAACAGTAGTGAAAGCTGGACTTCCAAGATCCAGGTAAATTTCAATGAAATTTGTTCATTTCTCTAATGCAAATGGAATTTGGCCAATGCCCCATGAATCTTATAAGGTGGAAGGATCTGTAACAGCCCCTCTCAGAATGATCAGGTCAGCATGGCATATTTTATTTTGTCAAAATGTTGGCTGACATTTCCCAATGTTGTACCACAAAGGGACTTAAAGGTGATAACCAACACTTTGAGTTAGACTTAGAAACAATCAAGGCAATGGTTTCAGAACAGGTGTTCTTCTTGCCTGCAATAGTTGACCTGTTATGAAACCAGTCACCAAATTTTGATAAACTGTGATTTCTCGGTCATCTCCAAAGGCAGCCCTATCTACAACATATTGCTGTGGACCAAACTGTGTGGAGATCAGTTCATTATCATTAGAGCGTCTTGGTCCAAGTAAGTCTCTGGCCAAAGCTGGGCAAAGATTCCCTTATCTGTAACTTCTAACTGATGTTTTACCAAGAGAGCCATAAGTTCAGGAAAACTTCCAAGTCAGGAACCAATACCTTCAGAGGAAGGGTGATGGTGTTACCTCATCCAGATGATTACCAGAGCAGATGTTATATATGATTGCCACAAGGTCTATTGATGACAAGCAACTGTACTGTGATAGAATTTTAATCTGAGGTTGTTCTGCCTCATCCAGATCCTCAAAGTCTAGACTGACAAAGTCTAGACCAAGATGCCTGACAGTCTTACCAACTGGGTCCAGGTCTGGGGCAAATGGTTAGATGGGACCTGTGTGTTCTCTTCTCCTGAAATGACTGTACAGTAGACCCTGCCATACCTTGTCAGTGTGTAAAAAATTGTGAGCTGGGATAGCCATAACAAGTCAGCCAATGGGAACTGTTTGGTGATCTACTGTTTGGTGATCTACTATTAATAGATTGTACTATCTATGATCTACTATTTTCACTTAGAAACAGGATCTGTTGTGAGCCAGGGGAGATGGCTTAGAGCCTGATTGTGGCTTAGCTTGACTGAACTGTATATGTATATAAGGATTATTGTTGCTTCTGTGCTTCTGAATTATAGCTTCTGGATTCTGAATTCTGCTTCTGGCTTCTGGCTTCTGCTGCATGGGTGATACATGCATCATCCTTTATATTATTGTATATAAAGAAGTTTCTTCTATAAATGAATCCTGCTGAATTATTTACTTGTGTGCTGGTTGGATTGCTGCAAACTCAAACATACCTTCTCCTGACCATCAAAATTCCAGTGTAGAACCCAGTTACACCATCCTTGGGGATCAATCCTAGTTACATGGTTGGAAGGGTGTTCCTGTTCTCCTGAAATGGCTGTCCAGTATACCCTGCTATACCTTCCCTTGACCATCATAATCCCACTGTAGAATCCAATTACACCATCCTTGGGGATCCATACTAGTTACATGCTCATATATTTCCCAGCATGTTTCAGTTCGCCATTCATTAGACTAGCATTAGCTGCCACATGCAGGGAGACCCTTTCTGTAGGCTCAACCAAGTGACATTCATTCACAGTATTTGATTACCTACCTGATCTTTCCTAATTAAACTCTGCATTAGCTGCACCCTCCTGCAAGGATTTGGTGGTGATGTCCCCAAACTTATGTCTGACTGCTGACCCTCCTTACATTCCAAGATCAGGAATCTTTTCTGAGCAGCTCCCAGATGGCAGATCTCAAATAGGTTTTTCAGGGCTCTAACATGCAAATCCTCCTAATCACCACCTTTCTTTGGTTACCAGGTTCAGGACCGGTGCCCTTTAAACAATCTTTCTGTTGTTGTTGTCATCTGTGCCATATTTTGCTATACTGAACTTTGTTTTTCCTATCCTTCCTTTTCATTTTCTTAAACATTTTATTTGGTAATTTCTTCTACACTAATTAACATTTGCTCTTGTCAAACTAACAATCAAGTAACCTCCAAAGCAAAACCTGCTGTACCATTTTACAAAGTAATCCTGGAGCTAACTAACAAGATAGAATTAAACCTAGGTGTCATCTTCATACAGAGAGTTTTAATCTTAAAAGGATTAAAAAGAATGCATCAATAGTTGGGTGCTGATCTTCCAGTTATACTGATTAGATATTAAGGCATCATATCTGCCTGAGAAACTCAAGTGTTCATATTCTAATAACTCAGGATAATTCATTTTCCTACTAAAGAGAGCAAACTACTTTTTCTACTAAGAGTAAACAACTTGAATTTCACACAAAATACTGTCTTCTGTAGTTCTTTGATTCAGAGCAGATGATAAATTTAGACAGAGCCTTTTCATAGGCAAAAATCACACTTAAGAATGATTTTCCAAGGAAGCCTCATCTTGTGCCAGTATTTATGTATAGTATTTCTGGCGCCAGATGAAAATTTATATTTGCTGTCTTTGCATTATACTTTGTGAGGAGGAGGTAAATAGTTTAATGTTAAAAGGACTGTATAGCTCACCTTATCAGTGTTTTTCTCAGTTTTGTGGGGAAGGATTCCACAGCCAAGATAGACTCCTGGTGCATAATTTATTCAGTGACCCAAGGAGAGTCTCTGTGAGAAAGACTGCCTTTGTGTTCCTGAGGTCCAGAGGTTGAAATAATTTTCATAGTTATCCACTGCTGCTAATTCTGAAGGTCAAACTGAGCAACAGCTATGCCTAATGTTGTTTTGGAAATATTGTTTTCTAAGCTTTAGATACATTTAGTATACTATTTCTGAGAATTAAAGAAAGTAGAATTTTGTTTGTTTTGCAAAGTGACAAATGAGAAACTGGTCCACCCCCCACCCTTTGAACTAATCAGACATGGTGGTCAATTTGGAATTTGCTTATTTTTATTTATTTGAAAAATATTTAAAATCGCCTGCATTTCAATGGATCAAGGGGTACATGCCAGGAAAACAAACTGCAAACATAATCTTTAAAAGACAAAACCACTTAAACACCAGGCTCTACAATCAAGGATAAACAGAATATGAATTAAGACCAAGCTATGGTGACTAAGATTCTCAAACTTGGGTGAATAGCTAATTCTTTTTCACCTAGAACTGAAATGTTGCAACTAGCCTCATTTCTATGGGGATGAATCTTGTAACTTGGGGTGCTATTTAACTAAGTACCATAGTTTAATTATTTGGATATGACCCCTAAGGGACAAAGTAACTCCTTGACTTTATTTCAGTTTCCATTTTGTTTGTTAGTAATTGTTAGTTATGTCTAGGAAGAGGCCCAATGAAGCTTGTCTTGGATCTCATAAACTTTTCGCATCCCCTTCTATTACATGTTTGTTGAACAATTCCAAAGAAGATTGTGGTTATGTGAAACACCAGACCACACAAGATTGAAAACCATGTCTTTGAACGACTAGGGGATTGAGTCTCTGCAAACATTTCTGGCTGTGTATCTACTTGATTGCAACTATATACAGCTGCATATGCTGATCAATTTATGAGTTTGGCCAGCTAACAGGATGGAGTTTCTTATATAGATCTAGTGGCTGTAGATCTTGGTTACTTGGAATGTTGGAAAGAAGTTAGGGAAGTCAGGAAGTCTTGCTCAAAGACTTTACTGTTATTCATGATGCCATCTTGCAGGAAATAAGAACTTGTTTATTTCAACCACAAATGAGATTTTTCTTTTCCATCTACTCTTCTGGAGTTCCCTCTAGGTTTGAACTCCATCTAGGATTGGATTCAACTCTTCAGAAATTTATTACGCAATTGTCTCATTTAGAGTAATTTCTTTAGAAGGCCCTACCCTTAAGTGTTAAACTCAACTTGTATATATTATTTTTGTAATAAATTGAGGCATTCCACAGCTCATATTGTGTTGGAACTGAACACACATAGATGATTAAAAACAGGCACTGGACACATTCAGGAAATGTAACCTGAAACTATAGTTCTCAAATACATTTTAAAAATAATACACTAATGGCATAGAAACAATTGATTTCTTAACACTGAATAATTACAATCTGCAAGTTGCATGCTAACATAGATGTCTTCAATACTTCTAAGGAAAATTGAATCATTCAAATCATTGAAAGAAAGATAAAGAATGAGGTCAGAGAAAGGCAAAGGAAATGGGATTTAACATTAAGGCTTCTTACTGCAACAAATAAAGCCAATAGTTTAAAGACGTAACAGCTGAACCTGAGACTATGTCACCTCTTCTACTTCTCCAAATGTGTTTAGATATAAATATAACCAAGATGGGCAAGGGTGGAGATATAAACTGTTCCTATGTTTGAACGAATGGCTATTATATGTGAGCAACCTGAAGAAGAATGGATCATGAGAAAGCAAAAAGGGAGTTGAGAAAAGATTTCCATGCCCCATGCCAGCCCTACTATCCCAAATTCCCTGGATGTGGAGAAGGTTGGTTGGCAGCATTTTTCCCCTTACAGCAGGGGTCCCCAAACTTGGCAGCTTTAAGACTTCTGGACTTCAACTCCCAGAATTCTCCAACCAGCATAGCTGGCTGAGAATTCTGGGAATTGAAGTCCACAAGTCTTAAAGCTGCCAAGTTTGAAGACCTCTGCCTTTCAGAATAGAAGAGCTCTTATGGAAGAGTTGTCCCCACCCTTTGTTTCTCAGGATAGCTGAGCCAAAATCCAGCCTTTCCAGTCTAAGGAGAATACTGTTAGTACAAGAGGCAACAGCTACTTTGAACATTTCAAGGTCTGACTAATGGCTGTGCTTTTTTTTTTTTTTTTTTGCCATAAGAGGATGTTTACCACATCAGTTTTATGCAAGGAAGCTTTAATTTGAATAGGGCCTGGCTGTATTCACCTTAAATATTTTCCGTATGACTATTTTGGCAAAACCACACGCTGTTTCCCTCACAGTAAAAATATTACTGTCATTCGGCTTAATTCTTCTGTGGCACTGTACATGCAGAATTTTAAACCCGTAGTGGGAGAAACACTTTCTGTTATTTTCTGTTATCCAATAAATTGGAGCCCCCTTCTCCTGCAGACTCACGGTGCCCAACACAATGGTCACCTCTCATTGTCCATTGCTATAGAAATACTCCCCCCGCCCCCCACATTCTCTTGTTCCATAAATCTGAGTGGAGAAATCCACAATAAACAACTCATTCATATCACAAGCTAAAGTGTAGTACCAGAATGAAGCCTCCTGCAATGACAAAGACTCTTAACACCTTCTCTCTTAGCATACTGTTCTTGTTGCAGCCCAAAACAATCCAGAGACTCTCCTTTAATGTTGTCTGATCAATCTGATAGTTTTCCTGTTTTCCTGTCATTTCACTAGCCCTCAAGGATTGTATCTCGCCAGCCATTTTTTTCTTACACCACCCTACTTCATTCTACTTCACTCTCCCTTTGAAAATCCCAAAGGTACTTTTTTTCAAGAGGTAACTGGGCTTTCTGGTTTTTATTTTATTATTTTATTTTATTTTATTTTATTTTATTTTATTTTATTTTATTTTATTTTATTTTATTTTATTTTTTTATTTTATTTTATTTTATTTTTTTATTTATTTATTTTTGTCAAGCACGTATAAGATAACGGATATAAGTATAAACATGATTATGAATACAGGAAATGGGGACAGTAGGACAGGGACGGTAGGCATGTATGCACGCCCCTTACTGACCTTTTAGGAATGGGGTGAGGTCAGGAGTGAAATGTTACCGGTTCCCACCAGTTCGGCTGAACTGGTAGTGATAGAAGCTACCGGTTCGACTGAACCGGTATTTCCGACAATCAGCTGTGCCACGCAATTTATATTCACTAGAAAGCAGGAAATTCTGCTTTCTAGCGAATCTAAATCATGCGGCACAGCTGTTCCTCCCCCCGCTGTTCTACTTACCTTGTTAAGTCTCCTTTTTCTGCACAAAGCACATGTTTGGTGTACAGTGCGCATGCGTGTGTACACAGTGTGCTTTTGGTATGCATGCGCGGGTAGCAAACTGGTGGCAATCCGCAGAGGATTTCACCACTGGGTGAGGTCAAGAGTAGACAGTCTAAGGTTAAAGTTATGGGGGTTTGGGGATGAAACCACAGAGTCAGGTAGTGCATTCTAGGCATTGACCACTCTGTTGCTGAAGTCATATTTTTGCAAACTAGTTTGGAGTGGTTTACTTTAAGTTTGTATCTATTATGTGCTCGTGTATTATTGCAGTTGAAGCTGAAATAGTCATTGACAAGTAGGATGTTGTAGCAGATAATTTTGTGTACTACACTTAGGTCAGACCAAAGGTGACGTAGTTCTAAATTGTCTAAGCCCAAAATTTGAAGCCTGGTGATATAAGGTATTCTGTTGTGAGCAGAGGAGTGGAGGACTCTTCTCGTGAAATATCTCTCGACTCGCTCAATTGTGTTAATGTCTGATATGCAGTGCGGGTTCCAGGCAGATGAGCTGTATTTGAGAATTGGTCTAGCAAAGGTTTTGTATGCTCTAGTTTGTAACACAATATTACCGGAGAAGAAGCTTGTCAAGATTAGGTTAACAACTCTTAATACCCTTTTGGCAATGCTGTTACAGTGAGTACTCCAAGGTCCTTGACAGAGTGAGGGTCGTCTATGAGGTCGTATCCGCCCAACTTGTATTTGGTGTTCTGATTTTTTTTTGCCAATGTGTAAGAAAGAGCATTTGTTGGTTGAGATTTGGAGCTGCCAATTGTTTGACCATTCTGACACATAGTCAAGGTCTCTTTGTAGGGTAGCAGCATTGTCGGTGGTGTTGAATAGTTCACATCATCAGCGAAGATAATGCAGTTGCTTATAATATGATTGCAAAGGTCATTTATGTAAACTATAAAGAGCTGCCTTGGGGGACACCACTGTTAACAGGTGCAGGGTTTGATAGGGCATTCCCTATTTTGACTACTTGTTGTCTGTTTGACAGGAATGCAGATATCCACTTATCCACTTATGCGGGGATCTGGAAATGGAAATGGAAGACGTTTTATTTCTCATCCAAGAAGCTTCTTCAGCTCCGACTGGATGGTGAAGAGAGCTGAAGAAGCTTCTTGGATGAGAATCTTCAAAGAAAAACCAGAAAGTCCAGTTGCCTCTTGAGAAAAGCACCTTGACCATGACCTGGATGACTGAGAATCTCCATAGACTGCCTTTGAAAACTAATTCTCTTTCAACCTCTCTCACATGCAGATAGCTCACCATCATCTCAAAATCACACACAATCTTTTCATCCCAGAAAAGTAATTTCTCCAGTATATAAACTCTCAAATGACATAATTCAGGAGGATCTTCTAGATATGCCAGAAAACCTTGTGTGACAATAGAAGCAGCTATGGGACCTGGGCAAAGAGAAAGTAATATCCTGCAATGTACTGTGTCAATCAACTATAAGCACATATCATACATGCAAAGAGACATGGCTCATAAATCATTTCAAGGAATGGAAGGAACCAAAATCTGATCCACAATCTAGTATGCTGAACCACCAAGTACTTGCATCACAAGATGTGCAATCTGAGATATGGCCAATCCTTAGGCCTTTTATACTACAGAAAACCTACAGCAACAACAGTAAGTGAATGCTAAGATTCTAAATCATTTTAAGAAGCTGTTTATCAGTGAGCTTGTGAAAGTTTAACTTGTCACCAGTGGTGGGTTTCAAAATTTTTTACTGCCAGTTCTGTGGGTGTGGCTTGGTGGGCGTGGCATAGCTTGGTGGGCATGGCTTGGTGGGCATGGCAGGGGAAGGATACTATAAAATCTCCATTACCACCCCACTCCAGGGGAAGGTTACTACTGCAAAATCCCCATTTCTTCCCGATCAGCTGGGACTTGGGAGGCAGAGAATAGATGGGAGCGGGGCCAGTCAGAATTTTTACTACTGGTTCTCCGAACTACTCAAAATTTCCATTACCAGTTCTCCAGAACTGGTCAGAACCTGCTGAAACCCACCTCTGCTTGTCACCCACAAAATCATTTAAGGACGCCAATCCAGTCATATCAATATCAAATCTCTGCATGTTCATGGAAGATAGTGGAGGAAGAAATACAACATATAGGCCAGGAGGACTAAGGACTCAGTCTTCAAGCAGCAAATAATCCAATTGCCTTGAGGAAGAAAGATGAAAGGTAAGACTCTAGTATAACTGTGGAGAGCCAGGAAGCTGACTTTGATGGAGATCATTTTGTGTGCTGTCAGAATCTCAGCATTATCAATATGGTCTATTTCTTCTGGCCAGGGGACCTATGGCAGATCCTAGTTGTTGTGGTGGTTGCTATTCAGAACTGAAGTGTAATTCCAAAAATCTAGGGAGATTTCTAAAGGGTCTAGTGATTAAGGCATCAGGCTAGAAGCCAGGACATTGTGAGTTCTAGTTTCGCTTTAGGCACAAGAGTCAGCCAGTCATTCTCTCTCAGTCCAACCCACTTCACAGGTTGTTCTTGTAGGGAAAATTAGAAGAGAAAGGAGTATTAGATCTGTTTGCTACCTTGAGTTATTTATAAAAATAATAAAAGTGGAAAAATAAATAATTATAAAAAAAGGTCAGTCTGGCATAGTATAAATCCATGCTGGTTCCTGTTAAGTGAAAGTAGGCACCAGTGGTGAAATCCAATTTTTTTACTACCGGTTCTGTGTGTATGGCTTGGTTGGCATGGTGGGTGTGGCTTGGTGGGCGTGGCAGGGGAAGGATACTGCAAAATCCCCATTCCCACCCCACTCAAGGGGAAGGATACTGCAAAATCCCCATTCCCACCCCATTTCTGGGGGAAGGATACTGCAAAATCTCCATTCCCATCCCACTCTTAGGGGAAGTATATTGCAAAATCTCCATTCCCACCCCACTCTGGGGCCAGCCAGAGGTGGTATTTGCCAGCTCTCCAAACTGCTCAAAATTTCCCCTACCGGTTCTCCAGAACCTGTCAGAACCTGCTGGATTTCATGTCTGGTAGGCACCCATTCATTTCACAGAACTTGTGCCAGTTAAAAATGTAATGTTTTTCTGTTTTGTATTTCATACACTGTAATTAAAAAGGTGACAATGCAAAATCCTAAGGACTAAAAACAAACGTTTAACAGCAGAATAGTTCTCAAGTTGCTAATTTTACTTGGTTTTGCATGTCTAATCTGCAACATTAAAGGAAGTTATTATTAAATTACAGAGACACCTCCTCCTCTTCCAATGTAATTGACAGGCTACCATATATTAGAGATTAATAGTGCAAGTATATATATAAAATCATCTAAACAATTTAACTTGGTTTGTTTGCCCACCCACAAGAATTTTGAGAGTATATTCTTGCTCCTAGGGAAAACAATTCAAAAGCAGTTTCTTTTCCATTAATCTGAAGAAGTACATATAATGAAAAAGTGCAGGTAAAAAATAATAATCAACATACCACTATTTCTGAAAGCATCCTAATGCCTATTAAAAGCATCAGGCTGTCAGAAGGATCAAGAGCTTTCTCCCCTTTACTGTAACAGCAGCAGCTCCAACCATTAACAGGGCGTATGTACCATGGTTTCTATTTTATTTGGGCTCTGAATAAAATTGAGATTACACAAACTCAGATTGTGCGAGTTCAGAAGGTTGCTCCTTTGCAAACAAACTATTGACCCAATGGAAGATATTATTTCACCAATTGTTCAGTTGCTCTCTCACAGCAGGTTAAGCAGTGAGACATGCTTTATCTTCTCTGTTACAGTGTTACTTTTGGTCACAGTCCATAAAAAGAGATGATAGTGTGCCATATCAGCAGGCTGGCATTTTGAACGCAGCCCAAAATTCTGCTGGAATGGAATGTTTGTTGTCTTAATGTGAAGACATTGGTACATTTATGAAACCAAATGGTTTCTAGTGTCTTCCTTCTAAAATATTTTATTTAATTTTATTTGGCTATTTATATATATATATATATCTACTATTGTGTACCTTCACCTTAAAAAGATGATCAGAAAAAGAGGGCTGCTGTCTGGAATCACACCATAAACAGCCCAAGACAAGGCAGATAAACCCATGATGATAAAAAAATATTGTTATAAGATTATAGTATTAGTGGAGCTAGAGTGAGAGTGCCTTAATGGCCCTACAGGATGGACAAATATTGACTTTGGAAATGCCAGAATAATAGTCAGTAAGATAAATGCAACAATAGAATATAATAAATTGTTAATGATTGACAAATGGGCTCTTATTTTCATAATTTGTCATCTTATGCTTTACACTTGACTCATGCTGCTCCACCTATCAAATGGTACGGCTAGTTTGGATTCCAAAATGTACACAATCTTTAGATATTTTCTTTTTGATTTTCCCTCTCTAAGAAATGAATTGGTATTAATTTTTAGAAAGATTGAAAAAGCAGTTGATAGCTCATTATGCCTCATAAAGAGATGGGACCTTTTCCTTGAATAATAGTGGATTTGGTCTCTTGGTTGCCTAGAGCCATGTGCTTTCAAATCTGAATGTTTAGAACAGCTTTCCTCACCCAGATGTCTTCCTAATGAGTTGGGTAGCCGTTCCCAAAATGTAGAGCCATCATTGGTTGAAAATTTTAGGAGTTGAAGTCCAACACATTTAGAAGTTGCCAGATTTGGGCAAGATATTTTAGTTATTTTTTTTTAAAAAGCAGCTGGTATTAGTTGAGTAATAATCATGTTTTATTTTTTAAAATCTTCATAATTGAATTTGTGGGTTTGTTTTGCAAATGAGAAAACTCTGTGCTTGCTATGGAAACAGATTCCAATGTGTGTGGGCTCATCTGGACGCCGTATGATTTGCACAAAATGTAATGAAATTCATGTAGAAAATATCAACTGGAGTCACCTTGTAAATGACTAAAATTGTACCCGCTCCTCTCATGAAGTTTTATAAAGTGTTCAACCACAACCCGCAAGGCAATTATGAAGCATGGTGGTGAAGCAATTCATTGTTCATTGAATTAAAACAAAAACAATCAAATGACTGGATGATTGAGTATAGAATTCCAGAATGACTTCAAAATAGCTCCTCCATACTTATTCTTTTGAAGTTGGCTTTTTGGGAATACAGTTTAGAAAACTGAATTCTTTAATCATATAGCACATGGGTGTCAAACTTGCAGCGTCACGTTGCCATCATGTGACATTTCACAATTTATTTTATTATATTATTTATTAGTCATATTTCTATGCCGCCCACTCTCTGAGGACTCTGGGCGGCTTACACCAAAGACAGTATACTAAATAGCATATTGCCCCCAACAATCTGGGTCCTCATTTTACCCACTTCGGAAGGATGGAAGGCTGAGTCAACCTTGAGCCGGTGAGATTTGATCCGCTGATCTGCTGAACTAGCAGTCAGCTGAAGTAGCTGCAGTACTGCACTCTAACCACTGCGCCACCTCGGCTCTATGTTTTCCCCCTTTGCGGAGCTGGGGTGGGTGTGGTCTGCACGTGACACATCCGGCCCGTGGGCCACCAGTTTGACACCCCTGATATAGAATATGTTTTAAAATGTAAAATTAACGTGGAACCTGGTATAGTGCAAAATGAAGCAGACTCCAATATTAAATTCCAAGAATGACTCTAGTCTTATATGGGTCCTAGGTATATATTTTTAGAAAATATCAGTGGTGTGATATTTTTACTTTAGTTTGTAAGATAAGGTGGGAAATAAAAGGCTTTCTCTGAAGGTTTGCAGGCTGCCAAGGTATATCCTTGTCATTATGCCTGTTTGGAATGAATACTTGGGTTCTGTGGTATGTGAAAGTGCTAGTGACATGATATGCCCATCTGGCAAGAACATCTCAAGAAGGCTACCTAAGAATTCTTTATCACCACCATCACCAACACTAGCAACAGATCATGGAACATGAGTGAAACAGTAGGCTTTTTCTGTTGTCTCTTTCACAGTTTGGACCTCCCGACCACCAGACGTTTTCATAGTCCCAATTCTTATAGTATTTCAGAACACCATTAAAACAGCCTTATTTCATCTATTCTAACTTTAGTTGACATCTAGAGGCATCCGTTCTGTGGGATGTATTTTGGCTTCATATAGTGTGTATGTGTGTATCTATAAGTTGCTTAGGTCTTCTGATTGGGTGGAATTATCAAAACTATAAATAAACATATAAAGTGCCAGATGTGGCCATAAGTTTCCAAATGCCAGGACTCCTGTTGAAAAGATGTCACTGGACAAATTAAAAGCAAAACACATTTGAGCTATAACTGGAGAGTAGATGTCAAGACAATGTCAATGTTTCTAAAACCATTGACTTGATTCCAATATAAACATCTAGCCAGGTCTGGTGGAAACTGCTGAAAGCAATTTTCTCAAGTCTTATCAAAGGCAGCTGCAGGACCAGCCCAAAACATTTTTTTGCCACAGACAAACAATATGATGCCTTCCTCTTATCCTACATGTAGAAACTAACTCAATTGGCAGCTGAACCTTTCTCTGACATGACATGGTGGCAGGACAGCCTTTTTGTCACTGCAACTAAGGGCAACTAAATGCTAATTCAAGAGAATGGATATATGGACAAGACTTGCAATTCTTCCCAAGCACCTAACATCTGCACAGCTGCTTCATTTGACTTAGAGAATGGCCTTTGGCAGCTCCAGGGGATAAATCAGAAGCCAGAAGGTGAGCCATAAAATTAGGAATGAGTCTAAGATGAAGTTGACCTAGAATCGCCCTCAAGGACCCTACTTAAAAGCAAAGGTTCTTAGAAATTCCTGTACAAACTTTGGCAGCTATCACAAATGTAATTTGCAGCATCAATCAGAACCTATACGAAATCTATTATTCAGTAATTGTTTAAATAAATGTCTAGATGTGAGAGGCTGTGGGAAAAAGTGTTTTAAAGAAATCCCACTTTAATTAACATACAAGAACATTGGCTAGGAACTTACTTTTACAGTTTTCAAGATTCTGTTTTTATCCTAGACTTGCATTAATAATATCTTCCTGAAATCTGATTCCTGCTTCCTTGGTTTTTCAGATACATGGGATTAGACACTATTTTAAGATACTGTGAGTTTAAGACTCCTCTTTACAACTCATTGCTTTCACAACCTACAAATCAAATCATGGTACAAAGCTGATTCCTTTTAAAAAGCTGTAACTTCACACCAAGACTTGGCTTTATCAAATCCCACTCAAGTAAATCAGCAGGAGATATATTATAATTCCCTGCCAGTTTTAGTAGGGTTTTCATCTATGGGCTAACACCCCCCCCCCGGAAAGATCACTAGGCTAGATTACAACAATGAGTTAGTTATTTTCTATTTGCTTCCATCTGGTGGTAATCCAGATTTTTGCACCTCAGGGTTTTAGAGCTGTAATTTTTATTTATGCACACCATTCAATTTTCGCACGGTGAAACTATGTTGGGTCCCACAACTTCAACAAATCCATACTATGTTATTTATTAGTGTTGGAATTCATAAATACAATGACAACTTAACTCCTAAATCTTTGTAGGTGGAAAAAAAACCCCCAATTAATTACAAAGATGTATGTCTGAAGAATTTTGCATTATGCTGTATGAGTGCAGGATTTTTTTTTATTTCTGATTCCACAGCCATCAGCAAGATGGATTTCTTTGTGATAAGAATAATAAGAAAAAAACACTGGCTGCATTGGCTTGTAGAGGTCATCTTGATAACTTGGCCAACATGAGGAAGTAGTAAAGTTAGTTCTCCCAGATAAAAATAGGACTGAACTCCTTATCCTCACTTATTGCTGATGTCTTTCCTTTTCCTCTGATGTAATCTAGTCAATATTGCATGAACTGTCTAAAAATAAAATTTCTATTTATCTAAAATCAAGTGTGATGCTCATGGTCCCTTAGCAACATGGGAAGAGGTTGCCAGAAACTCAAATTAACAACTCTGCTTCAATGGAATAGGAGTTTCAAGCTGTAAACAACTCAGCAAAGGAAAATGTAATTAATTAGTAGGACTGTGTGAATTTCCAAATGAGTAATTTGATTCAAAGTTCAGACTAAATGTTGCAAATGATTCGATATCCTGAATCACATCCCTTCAAATTTTGTAGAGTGTGTAGGCACTTTGTTAGATTTTTAAGCAAAGTTTCAACTTCCTTTCCAAATATAGATAAAGTTGGAAGGGGCACAGATTGAATGTGTATGTGTTCTAATATTGATATACTGATACTGACAAATCTACAGCCAATGGATTTCATTATTTTTGAAAGCCCTGCCTATCAAAATACTTGAAGGGCTATTGCTCTGCTGTTTCTCTCTCTCATTCTTCTGCTCAAATGTACTCAGGCAGGTTTGTTTGGGGAGAGGAGGAGCAGAATGAGAGGGACTCAGATCAATTCATTGCAAAACCCAATCAGTAGTGTACATTATACAGGGTATTTATTTCCACTGCAGTATACCGCAAATGCAGTGTCTCAAAGGTGCTTCTTCAAAAGGCAATTAACTGGACTGTTCTTTTCCTTGAGGAAGAAGAACAAAACATTTTGTTTCTCATTCAAGAAATTTCACCAGTTGTAATGGCAGGCTGGTGGTGATAGAAGGCTAGGTACTGACAGTTGAGATTGAATGATGGGGGGATGGAAGGAATGGGGGTGGGGATTGGCTGGTGAGCGGATGGAAGGATAGGTTCTGACTGGTTCCAGTCAGAACCTATTCTTCCATCCCCCCACCATCCAGTCTCAACTGCCAGGATCTATCCTTCTATTCCCCCTGCCATCACAACTGATGAAGTTTCTTGGATGAGAAACAAAACCTTTTGTTCTTCTTTTTCGAGGAAGAAAAACAGTCCAGTTGCCTTTTGAAAAAGCACCTTGAAGACAACTATGACCTGGATGACTGAGAATCTCCACAGATATAAATGCAATGCTTAAAGCAATCCCTGGAACGTCAGTGGAAAGAAGAGCGGGCAAGTAGATGGGCTCTTCATAATTCTTCTCCAGACAAGGAGAGGACTTGAGATTGCCCACAGGTGCTCCAGACAGTTGCTTCTCATGAGAAAACTGCAAGACAGCAGTTGCTGGTAGGTTTATTGCTCTGAAAGATGAGGGAATAGCCATCTTGCTCAAACCATGGTTGGCACCTTCAAAAAGACACTGGGTTCACATACTTCCTTTTCTAATCACTTTTGGAAATTGCTTGTTAACTTTTTATTAACTATTAGGAACCTTTGAATCAACAAGACTGAAGACACCAGGTATATATTTTTTCCTCTTTCACACACAAGGAATAAATATCAAAGGAGTGATTAGAACTTTCATCAGGAATGGTGCGCAGGGTTCACAAGAGGTGCCTTGTGAGTTGAGAAGATTGCACAGAGAAGGATGGATCTGGTTGCGAAAGGTGCATGGGACATGCGGGTGTTCGTTCAATAACTGGTACTTTTTTTCATCCCACTTTGCCTGAAACAGTGGCAAGCGTTCTGATATTTCTCTGCTAGAGACAATGGCCAAATTCTTTTATTGAACTGAATCCCAATTCAATTTGAACTGAATCTGATTGTTTTCAAACCTCTAAGCATAGATCCACATAGAATCATGCAATTCAAATTTGAATCAGACCTTGGCTGATTGGTTCTTTCGCCATTTATAGCAAGTGCACAAGTTTGTTCGCTTACTATATTTAAAAACACGTGCACATTTTTCCAACCTCTAATATGAACCTTGTTTGAGAAGTCAAAGGAAATGTGAGTTATTTTAAGTAATACATGCTTCCCCTTACAATGAGAAAGAATGGCCATTTAAAATATTTTATTTTATTCTGTATTACAGTAATACTTCGGCTGTAAAAGAAAGAAGCAAGGGCTTACACCCTTACCAATTAAAATAGTAACCTTCACTAATCTACAGATTATGTCTACAGTTCGGCACAGAGTATCTGGAACTTTGTCTCATTATATACAGTAGAGCACATTCTGAGACTGGGCTGTAGACTGTAGTCAAAGCCAATCAGTTCTGTGACACATGAACAATGGACTTGTGCTGCGTCATGCACTGTGATGACAGAAAGCGAAGCTGCACTGGCCTCGGAATAATCCTACACTCTTATGTGATTTTTGTTTTTCTCTCTGCAGAGCTTTAGATCAAGATTTATTTTGAAGGAACCTTGGAGATTTTCCAATCTGGTTTTCCTGCTTTGACCAGCAGATTGAACTATAGATGGCCTACAAATTCCCTCTGGTCTGTGAGTCATGCATATTGGTTGAGTATTTTCAACTATACCATATAATTTCATTTATATAAACTGCTTTCCCACTTTTTCTCTCTGTTCTGCTTTGTCTTCGCAACAACCTCTTGTAGCCAATTTCACTGAGAAGGTGTCTTCAGATTTTCTGCAGACTATGAGAGACAGAGAAGCATAGAAGTGTGGCAGGGTTCAGTATGATGGACCCACTCTCTCTTTTTGACCTCCTGCCCTTCTATCCCAGACTTCTAACAGGACTGAAAATGAATTGTAATTCACATTTGCTTAAAAGAGAGTTTTATGTCCTGTGCATTAAGATAATCTATTTTACAATCGTGCTGATACTTGTGGTCTTTTCCCCCTCCACAATCCTATGTTTCCATGATATTCACATCCAGGTTTCCTTCAGACTGCTTTGTTCTAATGGTGAAGGGATAAAATAGGATCTGAAAGCATATGAACATCCAGAAGGGTTAATTTAACATCCTTCTAGAGATATTTCAGTCTTACTACAAGCTGATTTGGCAGTAAGCAGCAATAGCCTGAGCCCAAGGCCACTGAAGATCTTAAAATCATGCATTGGGGATGTACCCAGGGAGTTAGAATTTATATAGGATATTAAGTACATTTTCCCTGAGAGCAGTTCAGCCCCTGCATCCTGTTATATCTCCTTATTCTTGACACCAGCAAGATGTTACTATCTGGCTCATAACACACCAGCATTCCCTCACAACCTTGCTAGCTTTCACCCAAGTCTAAAAATCACATCCAATTCCCAGATGTAAGTTAACCATCCCAGGGCCAGCTAGCATTTCAGAATCACTGACTTATTTTTGTTCACATGCTCAGTGAAGCCTCAGATCCAAGCAAGCCAACTGTGCCTCAGAATAACAGAATAACAGCCTTGGAGGTCTTCTAGTCCAATCTCCTGCACAAGCAGGAGACCCTTATCATTCCAGACAAGTGAATTAGATCACATGCAATAAAGTGATTATAGTAAATTAAAAAAGCAATTATAGTAAATTAATGAAACCTCTCTCTTTAGCAAAAGAGTCTAATAAACATCATAATATGTTGTTTAAAAAAAGGTGAAATAACATCACCTATTTTTTTTTCATTTGACCAAAAGCTACCACAGACCTTAGACAATATACTTAAAAGGCATCCCATCAGAGGTGTATTCAGCAGGTTCTGACCAGTTCTGGAAAACCGGTAGTGGAAATTTTGAGTAGTTCAGATAACTGATAAATACCACCTCTGACTGGCCCTGCCCCCATCTATTCTCTGCCTCCCAAGTCCCAGCTGATTGGGAGGAAATGGGGATTTTGCAGTTACCTTCCCCTCGAGTGGCATGGGAATGGAGATTTTACAGTATCCTTCCCCTGCCATGCCCACCAAGCCACACCCACCAACCATGCCACACTCACCAAGCCACGCCCACAGAACTGGTAGTAAAAAATTTTTGAATCCCACCACTGCATCCTATGCTATGACATTACAGTTGTAACAAACTGAATTTTATTCAGCAGTAATGAATCAATTAGATTTTTTTCCTCTGGTAAATTAGCAAAATATGGAAAATAATTGCAATTAAATTAACAATATTTTATCTGTTTTATTGAAGCCACTAGATACAATTAATAAGTCCTTAACAGAAAACAACATACATCCCAACCAATCCTCTTTAGCCAAAAATTAGGGATCTAAGTCTACATCACAGATACTTACTGTCTGATGCAAACATAGATCTTTCTAATCTTTTAATTTATTTTTCAAAAGGATACTATCCTCCTATCATGCATGCCAGAATATCCACACCACGCTTGGTTTTAAAACTATTGTCAGAGGGATTAATCTGGAAGAAAAAAAGTCTTATGAATATCACTTCAAACTGACAGGATGCAAGAGAATACTACCACCCCATATTTCAACCTCAGAAATAAGGCAAATGCCCTTTGGTTCAATCAAACCCAGTCTGAAAAAAACAACAACATTCAGCATCTTTTAAGACCGCAGATCAACAGTCCCAATTGTCTCATTCTCTGCTGTCACGAACATATAGATTTGAAAACCAATCATCCAGTTTCTTGTCGTTCCAGTAATACCACATGGAGGAGGCAAGCTGGCTGTTTCCCCAAATGGTGGACTCTGCAGAAATCACAGGACTTAAGCCAGTCTTCTGGATGCTGTTCGGGTCCCACTTCTGCTCATTTCCAGCACACTGAGCCTAGCTGCATCTGGGTTGCTGGCACAATCATCATCAATCCGTGAAGAAAGAAAGCTACAGCAGCCAAACATAGATATCTGCAATTGTCACACAAGTACTCAGTTCCTAACATTTGAGTATTGGTGCCTTCAGGCTAGGGCTCAGCACTTCACAATAGTTGATTTCTCCTGTTGCTCAGCTGCAGTTGAACAACCACATAATCTCCAGGGTTGTCTTGATTCAGCGACTTCCGGTTTGGTGACTCGTGGTGTTATGGCGTGGTGAGAATGATCGCTCTCTCCCACTGCCATTTAACGCAACGTTTTGGGGACCGTTCGAGGCGTGGAAGCCTGGAGGGCTTCGCGGATAATAGTGGGGCTTCGGTGAGTCGAGTGGCGGAGCGCAAACCCACCCGGCGCGACCGATTTCCACTGTCAAGCTAACGGGGCGCGTCTGCCTCTTAATGGCAGACCCGAAGCCACGATAGCCAACAAGAGGGGAAGCAAAGATTCCGGGAAAGAGAGGCGAGTACACCAGCAACCACTTTCTCCAGAGCGCGCTTGAGATCGGAAGATCGGATAAAGCTTCGCTGGCCGGGTCGGAGTGGAAGGGCTCAAAAGAGGAAAAAAGCGGCGACTGCAAGAAAGGAGGAGGATTGACAGCTAAAAAGATCGCAGACAGGCTGGCAAGAAAGGAGGAGGAAAGATCGGCAAGCGGACCAGTGGCACTACCTTTTTGGATTTAATTTGCTGCACAGATCGAGCTCTAAGGACGTGGGGAAGAGATTCTGCTGACTGGAGAGGAGAACGACCGGAAATTTAGGACCGGAAGTGCAACCATACTTGATACCAACAAGAGGAATAACGAAGAGCCAGAGAGGAAGGAAGGAGCACCAGGAAGAGAACAATGGAATAATTAAACTTATTTTTTACAAGGTGCTGGAGATCTTGAAGAAGCGAGAAGTAGAAGGGTGATATTAAATCAATGTACTTTCTTGCATAGACTTTAATAAGTGTGGCACTTGAAGGGACTAAGAAGACCTGAATTTAAATTTGTATTAATACATATTGTTATTACTTTAAAAATAGCCTAAGACTACAATATATACATATTTATTCTTCTTTTTTTTTCTATACATTCAAAGTATTCAAAATATTTATATAAGTATTTAAATTATTCAAAGTATTTATATATTCAAAGTATTAAAAGCAGTAATACAACATAGCTAATTAATATATCTAAATACCTGTATAGACATACTAGAACCTATTATCTTCTATTTATTTACCTATTTATATACTTATCTATATACCTATTTATATATATATTTATTTAACTATTTACTTATTTATATATCTATCATTTATTTATCAGCTACTCTTTGTGTCTTGTTTTTCTATTTTTCATTGCTGTGAGCATAGAGTGGCTATTGATTGACTATTGATTGACTATTGTGTTTAATATTACTAAGGATTAACTTTATAAAATAGTGATTTAATTTATAACATTAATTAATTAAGGGTCTACTGATTGGACATTGAGTATTAATTTATTGATTATATATATTGGTATTATATTATATAATATATTATATATATTGGTATTTTCCTTCTAAGAATTGAGAATCTAATTAATTGATAATTAGGAGTTGAGCTAAATTAGAAACACAGCTTTCAAATAATGATTAGTCAACAAAGCTAAGTAGTGGGCAGCATAGTGGAGAAAAGGTCGATTATACTATTTCTACTTGTCTTGTAAATTGGGAATATCTTAAAAAAAATTTCTTTTCTTTAGTACTGTTAAACTAAGCAAGGGAAGTCAATTAGTGGATGACGGTTTGGAGGAACATAGAAAGGATAGTCAAAGAACAGGCGAAAGTGCTTAGGGAGATGACAAGTCTTGCATCCACTGTGGCAAAAACAGGAAAGAAAGTAACCTCCAGCGTCTCAAGTCCCACAATTATAATGTCATCCCCTGCAACCCAAAAATCGATGGAAGGGCTACCAAAAATTGAGAAAACATCAGTGATCCCAACAATGCAAGCGATGCAGGCATCATTAGCAATGATTCAAGAGACAATGCTCTTAATGCAAGAGAAAATGTCTAATAATCATCAGGAAATGAAAACAGACATACAAGGCATTGACCAGAAAATGGGTGACATACAACAAGCCATTCTAAGGAACGAACAGAGAATACAAAAAATAGAATCTAAGGTGGAACAACAAGAGAAAGATTTAGAGACAGTAGATCAAAAATTAATGGCCCAGAATAGGGATCTGGAGGAATCGATTACGCAGTTGGAAATGGACAAGGCCTCTTTCTATCTGCGTTTCCAAAACGTTACAGAAGACAAGGACGAAAACTTAGGACAAGTAATGGCGGAATTAATAGCGGAGGTGCTCCAACAGGATCCAAACGACATAATAAAAGAATTGGACGAGGTGTACAGAGTACAGACGAATTACGCTAGACGGAACAAACTACCCAGAGAGGTACATATAAGGTTCGCACGAAAGAAAGTTAAGGATATCTTTTATAAAATGGTAAAAGAAGAACCGATTAATTATAAGGAAAAGGAGGTGATTGTTCTGAAGCAAGTGCCGAGGAGGGTGAGAGAACAACGAAGAGACTACAGATTCCTGGCCACGCAGCTGAATAAAAGGAATATACTTTTTAGATGGACCTTGCCGGAGGGTATGCTGATTACTTGGCAAGGGAAGAGAATTAAAATAAATAGTCTGGTGGAGGCTCAAAAATTTCTTGACCAACTGAGAGGGTCAGAAGACGAACAAAGTAGCAAAGAGGAACTGGAAGCTGCTACTACAGAAGAAGAACTCACCCAAAGAAGATCCCAAGAAGAGGTCCCGACGGGGAAAGAGAGCACGGAGGAGAAAGAAAAGGAAGAGAAAGAAAGCAGCGAAGCAGGGAAGAAACAAAGACCTCAAAGAGCAGTTCGAGCTAATACCAACCTCAAATTTAAGTAAATCAATACAAGGCAACAAGGATGGACGATTGGAAAATCCTATCGATTAATGTAAATGGACTTAACGATCATAAAAAAAGAAAAACCTTCTTTAACAAATTAGTTATACAAAATGCAGACATAGTCTGTCTTCAGGAGGTACACATTAAACAAGAACACATAAAATATTTGGAACATAAAAAATTGGGGAATCTTTATACCTCTTTAGCCATGAAGAAAAAGAGAGGGGTGGCATTATATATTAGAAAAGAGATGAAGACAGAACTGAAATATGCAGACCCCAAAGGTAGATTACTAATTGTTGAAATTGAGAGGGGCAATTCGGCAATATTAATAACAGCGATCTACGCCCCAAACAAAAATTTGAAAGAGTTTTATAACAAAACAAGAGAAATAATAAGAGGACTGGATAACAACAATATCTGCATTATTGGGGATTTCAACGGAGTGGCGGATGCATACAAAGATCACAAAAGACCCAGAGGCCAAAAGAAAATAAGGAAAAATTTACCAAAAACTTTCTTCGACTTAGTGGATGAATTAAACCTTGTAGATATCTGGCGAACACTACACCCAAATAAGAGACAATACACCTTTTATTCTAATCCCAATAAATCATGGTCTAGAATAGACATGATATGGGTAAGCAGGAACTTGGGCATGGACATTGCGTCAGCGGAAATCTTACCCAATACCTGGGCAGACCACAATCCACTGGAAATCAGATGGAAAAGTAGATATAAGAGAAAAAACACAAGATGGAGAATGAATACACAATTTCTGCGAGATAAAAAAAATATTGATAAAGTCAAGAGGGAGTTAGAAATCTTTTTCGAAGAAAATGAAAAAGAACCAATGGACCGGGGGATAATCTGGGACACGATGAAGGCCTATTTAAGAGGCCTAATGATATCATACGGAGCATACAGAAATAAAGAGAGGAGAGAAACTCAAAGAATATTGCAAGAACAACTGGCAAAGGCAGAGAAAGAGGCGCAACAAAACCCTGACAATGAAACATCAAAAGAAAACTGGATGAACATTCGCCATAAATTAAATATAATAGATCAAGAAAAATTAGCATATAATATTAAGAGAACAAAACAATATTACTTCGAGAATGCCAACAAGCCAGGAAGGTGGTTATCCTACAGAATCAAAAAAGAGAGAGAGAAAGGAATTATTCTCCAACTAGAAGACACCGAAGGCCATATCACAACTAAAGAGGAAGAAAAATTGGAAATAGCACGCGAATTCTATGCATCTTTATATAAAGAAGAAGATATACCCAAAGAGAAAGTAAAACAATATTTACTGGAGCAGGGAATGCCACAGATTGGAGAGGAGGAAAAAGAGATGTTGAACAAAGAGATCACATTAACAGAGTTAAAGACTGCAATTGCCAAATTGAAAAAGAACAAATCTCCGGGCCCGGATGGATTCCCAGGGGAATTATACAAAAATTTAGAATTAGAAGACATTTTACTCCCAAGAATGCTCCAAATTTTTAATGAGGCCTTAACGAAAAACAAAATACCAGAATCTTGGAGAGAGGCCTATATTACACTTTTACCAAAAGAAGGATCAGATATCAAATTGATACAGAATTATAGGCCAATTTCACTTCTCAATACTGATTATAAAATATACATGAATATATTAGCGGAAAGATTAAAAAGAATTCTCAATAAGATAATACATAGCGATCAGAATGGGTTCCTCCCAGGGAGGCAAATTAGGAATAACACAAGGACGATTCTGGATGTGATAGAATATTATGAGGAACACCCGGAAAAAGAGGTGGCATTAGTTTTTTTAGACGCACAGAAGGCCTTCGACAATTTGAACTGGGAGTTTATAAAGCAACAACTGAACATAATGGGATTTGGACAAAATTTTACAAATACAATAAATACGATTTATGAGAAGCAAAGGGCCAATATTTTAGTAAACGGTGAACTTACCAAAACATTTCAGATCAGTAAAGGAGTAAGACAGGGATGCCCAATGTCACCACTTTTGTACATATTGGTATTAGAAGTGTTATTGAAGAAGATTAGGGAGAACGATCAAATCAAAGGGCTTAAAATCAGGAAGGAAACATATAAAGTTCAAGCGTTTGCGGACGACGTTGTCCTAATTATGGAAGAACCGGTGGAAACAGGCATACAAATATTGGAAACACTCGATAAATATGGAGAAGTAGCAGGACTCAAATTAAATAAATCTAAAACCAAAATGCTCACCAAAAATATGACGAAAAACCAGAAAGAAGCCCTGGAGGAATCTATGGGAATCCAAATTGTGAAAAAAGTTAAATATTTGGGAGTATGGATCTCAACAAAGTACCTGGCCCTCAAAGAGGACAATTATGTCCCCTTGGTAAAAAGTATAAAACAAGATTTAGAGAAGTGGGGGAAGCTACAAATTTCCTTCCTTGGGAGGATAGCGACAATTAAAATGAGCATCTTACCCAAATTGTTGTACCTGTTCCAAACAGCGGCAATTAAATTTGATAAAAAATTTTTTAGTGAACTCAATACTACTATTAGGAAGTTTATTTGGGGAGGAAAAAAACCAAGAATAGCAATTAGGAGCTTACAAGATAAAAAAAATAGAGGAGGGCTTGGATTACCAATATGGGAAACATATCACAAAGCAGCAATTCTTGTTTGGTTAAAAGAATGGGCGACGTTAGCGAACAAAAGAATTCTAACGCTAGAAGGGCATGATCTCCAGATGGGTTGGCATGCCTATTTATGGGAAACGGGGAAAAAAACCAAAACACATTTCAACAAACATAAATTGAGGGACATAATGAAGTCAACATGGGAAGAAATAAGACGAAAACACTACACTAAAATTCCCAGCTGGCTTTCAACCATGGAGGCGATAATTTACCCAAATGTCCTGGACCATGGTAAAACTGTAAAATATAAAGAAATCCTAGAGGAGGCAGGGAACCTCAAAACATTAGAACAATTAAAAGAACAGGGCACTTTTGTTGAATGGTGGACATACGCACAGATAAAATCAAGATACAAAAAAGATAAAGAACAATACGGTATAGAAATGGGATGCAAAGATTTTGATAAAATTTGGATGGGTACAGATAATAAATTATTAGCTAAAATATACAACTATTTAGTAGAATATGACCTGATGGAAGAAGTGATTAAAGGCCCAATGCTAGCATGGGCCAAAAATATTGGGAAAAACATAAATTTGGAAGAATGGGATCAAATATGGAACAACAATATAAAACTTACCAAGGCAACTACTTACAAGGAGAACCAGTATAAGATGATTTATAGGTGGCACCTAGCACCAGCTAGGATCGCCAAAATTTACCCTAACTCAAACCCAAAGTGTTGGAAGTGCGGACACCAGCAAGGTACCTTTTACCACTGCTGGTGGACTTGCTCTCAAGCAAAAAAATATTGGAAGATGATTTGCAATTGGCTTTCAGAAATAATAGGTGAAACCTTTGAATTAGACCCTAAAACACTTCTCCTGGGAATCCTGAAGACGGAAATGGCAAAAAAGAAGAAATACTTGGCAGTGCATATAGAATCGCTTTCGCTCAACAATGGAAAGAGAAAAATATACCAACTAAGGGACAAGTAATCGGCAAAATAATGGAATGTGCCGAGATGAATAAATTAACATTAGAAATTAATGACAGAGAAGATTCGGATTATTACAGCGTATGGGATAAGTGGTACGGGTGGTTAGAGAAGAGGAAATTGAAATAAAAAGGAAAGAGACCAGAGCAAGTACAAGAAATAGAAAAATGAAATAGTAAGAGAAGAGGTACTGTGGATGGTAGGAAATATAATAAGGCAAGGAAAGGTTACATGGGTAAGCAAAAGATATAATTTATGTATTTACTAATTTATTGTCAAAGATCATCACATATACATATGCTAAAAATGATATGTGAACAAATTTTTTTTTTTTTACCATGTAACTGGTTTGCAAAGATTATCTACTTATGTATAATATGTACAATTTGTATTTATTTCTTTTTCCATACTATGTAACTGGATGGATAAAATTGTATTATTATAATTTCTTACAATAAAACATTTAAAAAAAAAAATCTCCAGGGTTGTCTTTGGTGACTTCTCCAGGTCTTGAACTATTTTGATGGCCCCAACTGCATCTAAGAGCCTGCTTTCCCTAAAGCTGCAAATTGCTGGCTGCTCTGGAAGTTCTGATCACTCCAATCCCCATCATTACTGCAGGTAATATTTGTAAAGCCCAATTCCAGTGGCACTAGCAGAAAGTCCAAACCTTTTGTAATCCATATCTTCATCCACTGACCCTTTCAAATAAACTAAACCACCCAAAATCTAAGTCTTCACAGACCTCCATTTTGTCTTTGCATCATAACAAACACACACACAGACACAAAAACACTTTTCTGGCAATGGCCAACCGGAAGTCTTTGGGAGTAGAAACAGGTGTTGAGTGTCATTATATCCAAGTAAATTTATGTATCAGTGGTGAAATTCAAATTTTTTTACTAACGGTTCTGTGGGCATGGCTTGGTGGGCTTGGTGTGGCTTGGTGGGCATGGCTTGGTGGGCGTGGCAGGGGAAGGATACTGCAAAATCTGCATTCCCACTCCACTCCAGGGGAAGGATACTGCAAAATCCCCATTCCCTCCCCACTCCTGGGGGAAGGATATTGCAAAATCTCCATTCCCACCCCGCTCTGGGGCCAGCCAGAGGTGGTATTTGCCAGTTCTCCAAACTACTCAAAATTTCTGCTACTGGTTCTCCAAACTACTTAAAATTTCCACTACCAGTTCTCCAGAACCTGTCAGAACCTGCTGGATTTCACCCCTGGTATGTATGTACATTATGTATGTATGTATGTATGTATGTATGTATGTATCAGTGGTGGGTTTCAATTTTTTTTACTACTAGTTCTGTGGGCGTGGCTTGGTGGGCATGGCAGGGAAAGGATTCTGTAAAATCTCCATTCCCACCCCAATCCAGGGGAAGGTTACTGCAAAATCCCCATTTCCTCCCAATCAGCTGGGACTTGGGAGGCAGAGAATATATGGGGGTGGGGCCAGTCAGAATTCTTACTACTGGTTCTCCGAACTACTCAAAATTTCTGCTACCAGTTCTCCAGAACTGGTCAGAACCTGCTGAAACCCATTTCTGGTATCTATATGTATGTACTGTATGTATGTATGTATGTATTTATTTAATTTATTGGCTGTCCCTCTTACCACAGGGTAATTCTTGGCAGTTTACAATATTAAAAAGATAAAACTATATAAATATAATACTATAAAAGATCCAATTTCTTAGCCCTAACTAAAAGATGTGGAACGAGTAGGATGAGTGGGGGTGAAGTAGGATTTGTTATTAATCTATCAACTACCTCCAATGTGAAACCCCTCCTTTGGAGCCCCGAATCAACTGACAGAGCTAGGTCTTTAAGCTCTTGTGAAAGGTCTGGAGGGCTCGCGCCAACCTCACTTGGTGAAGAGGTTGTAAAAAAATGCTTTCAAAAGGCTCTGACGATCCCAGTTGAGTTGCCTGATCAGCAGAGGCTTTTTTTCTTTTAAATGCCTCTGATGATCCAAGCTGAGTTGCCTGATCGGCAGAGGCTTTTAAAAGAAAAAAAGCCTCTGCCAATCAGGCAACTCAGCTGGGATTGTCAGAGCCTTTTGAAAGCATTTTTTCTGAAGAGGTTGTAGAAAAAATGCTTTTAAAAACCTTTGATGATCCCAGCTGAGCTGTGCGATCATCAGAGGCTTTTTTTTTTAACTTTTAAAAGCATTTTTGTCAGTCAAAGAGGTTGTAGAAAAAATGCTTTTCAAAGTAAAAAAAAAAAAGCCTCTGATGATTGTGCGGCTCAGCTGGGCATGGGGGGTGGGGGCAGGGATTTTTGCTACCGGTTCTCCGAACCACCTGCCTCCATCGCTACAGATCGGGCGATCCTGTCCGAACCAGGAGCATTTCACCCCTGTGGAATACCCTGGCCGATGGTATTCCATGGCATGCCTCCTCTGCCAGCACAGGTGGGATGAACCAATCCCAGTGGGATGAGACAGTCCCTCAAGTTTTGAACGTTTAACATTAATAACCCCTGATACAGCTGTCCTCTCTCAATTTATCCAGTTGCTGTTTAAAACTATCCAAGGTGGTGTTCACTTAAACAGACCATTGTGTAGCTATAATGCAACATGGTTCATAATTCAAAACATGTACAGTATACTTTCCTCCTTCATGACCATTGTTTTATTCCTCGCCCCAAACGAAAATGTCACAAGAAAATGAGGATGGAGATGGACAGTGAAATGCCAGTGAGTCTGCTCCCTCACTGGCTAGCCAGGTGGGTGGACCATTTGCCCTTCTGATCTACCCCAAAGAGTAACCATGAGGACCCTCACTCAGTTGCAAGAAAATCACAGATGCATCTAAGAGGAATGAGCATAATGGCGGAGAAATGCCCTTATTGCTTTGAATGCTAGGGTGGGATCTGCATTCCTCCCAAATGGGAATTCCTTTAAATTTAATTGCAGGCAATACATATCCTAACTTCCCTCATCTTTATATAAAAAAAATTCCCCTTCTGTGTCATTCTAACAGTAATATATGGAAGGAAAAAAGGCAATAGCAATACATGAGATGCTGCCTTGCAATGTTCTTGTCAACATAAATGAATCAAGACATTCGGCAATATGGTGGGATGAATGATGGGACTGGTGAATGATTGGAAAACTGTCTGCCTCTCCTTAATATTTGTGAAAAGAGAAAAAAAATAAAGGAAAGGACAAATATATATTTTTTAAAAATCATTTTTAAAGTCCAGCATTAAACTTTGTACAGTGTATAATAATATTGAGCAGTTTCTCCATTTTGTCAGACCCAGTTCATAACTGAGAATGAATTCATGCATTTAAAATCATAAACCTGGGATGGTGGTTTTCAATTATTATTGTATTTAAGTTTGTGTTTTTGTACACATCTTTGTTTAAAAAACTCATAGTTCTCCATATAAAGATTGCTTCCAAATTTTGGTTATACTTCCCATCACTTTTACATCCTTCAACTATTTCATGGTCCCTAAAACCCTGTTAACCTATAATTATGAATATTAAAGCAAGTGCAAATATTCTGAGCCGAAAATCAACAATTCTCCCTATAATTTCTTGTGGCTCAAATATTAAAAGTGCTTTGAATTGCTTCCAACAGAACACTTAAGCTGCTTCAAGTTTTGTTCCATTGGAAGATAGTCTTATTCTGCAAAATTTTGTGTGGCCTGCTTTGGTTTTGTTGTTTGTTTGTTTCATTGTTGTTTGTATGTTCATTCATACCTCCAGTGCCAAAGCATGTGTGTGAAGAGCTTGCATTGCACAGTCACCTCTGCAGTGGTCTGCAAACTCCCTGGCTTTCCCGGCCTTCATCATTGGCAGATTTTCAATTCAGATATTCTTAGAACACCTTGTGATTATATCCTCTGTGAAATGTGCAGGTTAGATGATTTTGTCTGCAGATCACAGCCACACATATAGACACACAAAAGATAGGAAGTTTGTACCTCCAAAGTCGGCTAAATTATTTCTGAAGACCCTTGTTAGTGGCCCTGTGGAACTGTCTTCACTTTTGTAGAACTAGAGCTTGAGATGATCATTATGACATAGCACTTCAGAAGGATAGTCACTTAGATGTCATAATGGCTGGGCTGTGGACACAAGGAATTTTCAAGACAAGTTAGAGGCAGATTGATACCACCAACCAAGCCAGCTATCTGTCTCCACCTGGAGCAGAAATCTACCACACCTATGTAAGATAAAAACATGTCAAGATTCCGCCGATATCATAGACATCGCAGCAAAAAATGTGGCAATCGTAAAGGGAAAGCACGTGGGAAAAAGAAAGGCCGGAAAAAAGGACATGGAGCCCGACACACAAAAAAAGGAGGTAATGATTTAACAATAATGCTAATTTTTCACTCCCTGAACATATAGGGTATCCTTCTAGAAAGCAAACACATGGAAATGAATTATGTTGAAGGCTAAACAATCCCTTGCAATAGAGCAGTTTTTTTTAAACTGAGTCCTAGAAATAATCTCTACTCTATTAATAAATAGGCATAGGTTCAAATGTGTGCTAATTGTGGCCTTCATAGAATTCCTGACTTTTAGACAGTTAATGCATAATTCAGCCATAGAATGCAGTAGTTAAAAGCTCCACTGTTCTTTTCAAAATAGTCCTTTAGACTGTTTCATCCTATGAGGTAGTCATAGATTCCTCTGGATACTGATGTTATCACATGAATTATTGCATCCATTAAGAACAGCAAGCAGGAAGACATACTGAAAGTTGTATTGTTATTTTCAAAGCCCTTGGTATCTTCTGCCAAATTAGGGATGGATGAAGCTTAAACTATTGCATGCTCTCTCTTTGTCTATATCAGAGACAAAAGAGAGTGAGTGAGCATAGATGGACAGTTTGGTTATGAATTATGGAAGCTGAAATCTATACACCTGGAGGACATCCATGTTGGAGAAAGCTGGATTAGGTAGATAGATGGCAGGAAGCAAGGAAAGGAAGATTGTGTGTGCTACACATGTGTGAATAGATGGATGGTTGATGAAGAAAGAGAAAAATGGGGAGAGGGAGAGGGAAATAGAGACTGAACAAGAGAAAGAAGAATGTTCCTTGCTAGGAATATAAAATAAAATCCTCACAGATCTCAGTAGAGCAAAATGGAATGATCTATTCAATTGTCCCATTATGGCATAAATAGGCTAGGATTATTAATTATGGAATCCATAATCACTCTCATCAAAAATTCATACTAATAAATAGATACTAGAAAATGTGCCTACATTTCTGTTGTCCAAAGAGAGTTGCATGCCAAACTATGGATGCATAGAAAAGCTTTTAAACCACAATGAATATAGATTTTTTGCTTTTTAAAAAAGAAATCACACAAAATCAAAATATACCATATTTTTCGGAGTATAAGATGCAGCTCCCCCCCCAAAAGGGGGTGAAAATTTAGGTGCGTTTTATACACCGAATATAGCCCCACCCACCCACTGGCCCTCACCCTTTGGCCTCTGCCTCGCAGCAGTTACCTCCTTGCAAACAAACAGCAAGAAAAAACAGCTCCTGTCAGCTTCAGCACAGACTAATTAGCACAAGTTGATTCCATCTGCCTCCCGACTCTCAGCTGATTTGCTCTCAGTTGTTTTGTGCAGGGCTCTGCTACTTGCTGCAAAGAGGTAAATTGCTGGAGCAGATTTTTTTCCCCCTTGTGCTAATCAAGCTATGCTGAAAACGAAAATGAAAGTAAAGCAGGCTGTTTGCTGTTTGCTGCAAGGAGGCAAAATTGCTCAGAGGCTGAGGGAGATTTCTTTTTCTTCTTTTTCTCACCAAAAAAGGTAGGTGCGTCTTATACTCCGGTGCATCTTATACTCCTAAAATAATGGTAAATGAAATTTGGACTGAATTAAGGCTGAACCACAAATACTTAGTTTTCACCCACGTCACTCTTTGTTCCTATCATCTTTTGGATTTACTCTTGGATCACTAGTTAGTAGATTTCAACTATTTTCTCAAAATAATGCAGCTTTACACTTGTGTGTTTTCATGTGAACAAAACAAGAGTATTCTGAACTATTCATATTGTCTCATTGTGTTAATTTCATGAAAGCAAAGAATAGATGCTGCTGTTTCATATTCACTGCCATTTAAGTGGATAAATTTGGCTGCACGTATATCTGTTATCTTCAAATTGAGTTATGCTTTCTTTCCACATTGGTGCATGTTTGATTTGGGCCAAATGCACTTATCATGTATTTGTTCTAGTTTGTTACAAGTACATCTGTGCTATATAGTATAAGAATTGCAATTGTATTTTATTTTCAACTTGCCTAGATTGAGAAGTGCTGGATATTAGAGACAAAGCGCTGGTGATGGAAGTAGAACCTGTAGCAGTGGTTGAGATGCTTCTGGATTCTATAACATTTTTTGGGGGGGGAGACAAGTAGAATTCCCAAATTATGGGCTGCAATTTTGGAATCCAGCACTGGAACCAAACAGAAAATGGAAGCAGTTTTAAATCTCTGCTAAACATTCAAAACAAGAACCTGTTGCTAAGCAAAAGTTTTTAAAAGCTTTTGCAATAAAGATTAAATGCCACGAGGTTACATAAGAAAAATATTAAAAATATTAAAGGTAAACAATCTGTTAAAATCGTGATGTGGTAAATTTAGGACTACAAAAAAGATTGGGACAAGCATGAAGTAGCAGCTAAGGGAAGGAGTTAAGTCTCTCTGGGACTGTTGAGTACTTGTCTTGATTTTTACAGCACAAATCCAGTAGCTCTACTAAATCTGAAACCTCTCTGACACTTTAATCTAGTTTTCTGGTTTAGACTCTCAGAATTTAATTCTGAGACTAATTCTGTGATGCCCTGGGAAGGAAGCTGTGGGTCACGTCATTCTGTAGAAAGTTTGTCCCTTATTTTAGTCATCTTCATTCTTCTCAGAGAAGATGTTGGTGGCAGAATTTACTTTCAGACATGGAAGTATCTACAGTGAACTCGGATTAGCTCATTTGCCATGTTTCCTAGTTGATCTACCTGGTAAGGCTGACAGTAGGTGAGCAGGGAGTCAAAACTGTCAAGATCCACCTCTTTTATGTGCAAGCTTTGGTGGCCACTGTCTGGACCTTGTTGACCGCACCTTATAAAGGCTTCTATGCCCACTACTTCCTAATTATCCTAAGTTCCTCCCATCTTGATTCTGCATCTCTGTTGAGGTCTTCCTATCCTTTGAAGATTGGCTAGCTGTAGGAGATGTTGTTCCAATATTTAATTATACTTTTGCTGTTTGTAGCAATCCCTCTAACTCCCTTGATTTCTAGGCCCCCTCAGTTTATTATGGATCCAAGGATTTGTTTGTATAATTCATCTAATTTATTTTATAGAGGAATGTGTATTTTTGTTTCTTGATGGAATAGTCTATAAGTAACTAGTAGTAATGAAAAAGAGGAAGACAAAGCAGGCAGACAAGATAATGGAGTCCGAAATTTCTTAGACATTTCAATATATAGAAAGATAGAATAATTTCCTTCCTTCCTTTCTTCCTTTTTTTCTCCCTCCCTCCCTCCCTCCCTCCCTCCCTCCCTCCCTCCCTCCCTCCCTCCCTTCCTTCCTTCCTTCTTTCCTTTCCTTTCTCCATATAAATAGGTGAGGAAGATTATTAATGCACCAATATGATTTATTTTCCTCTCCTTCAAGGTCGTCACCACTATAGGAGATGTGTAATATATTAATCTGGAACTGTGAAGACCTGGTGAGAAGAAATTATTGCATGATCCGAACTGACAACTTTCTCCAGACATAACATCGACATAAAGAAAAAAAATCAGGAAATGATGTAGATCATTTCCAAATAAAACCTCCTTGGAATGTTTGTGTTATCTTTGCTATCTTTTTATTATAACTTTCCACACTGTCTTAATATTATCTTCCATACTTACTATATTCCGGTTTCCCATACAGTATTATATGTTAACAGTGTTAGTATCTGCTACCCCTACCCAAGTAGAGGGAGGCAGAATAATGTTGGTGAAGGAGTGCAAGACCATTAACAGATAAAAGGGGTAGTAAATGAAATCTCAGTCCTGGGAATGTAGTAAGTATAAGAAATAATTTTTTTAAAAAAATTGATTTATATGCCGCCCTTCTCCGGAGACTCAGGGCGGCTTACAATGCGTTAAGCAATAGCCTTCATACTTTTGTATATTTATACAAAGTCAGCTTATTGCCCCCACAAACTGGGTTCTCAATTTACCTACCTTAGAAAGGATGGAAGGCTGAGTCAACCTTGAGCCTGGTGAGATTTGAACTTACAGTAATTGCTGGCAGCTGGTGTTAATCACAATGCTATCAATCTGCTGAGCCACCAGGTTCAGTAACTCTGCTTTCATTCCGCATGGTATCACAGAAGACAGAAATTCTGGCAGGCTTTCAAAACTAATATCAGTCCTTCAAGGTAGGCTAGATGAGGACTACTGAAATTACTTTATTGTTTTAGCATATGAGAATAGACCTCTGAAAGCTCAACAGAATCAAGGTGAGGTTATTTTAAGTCTATTATGTTTACAATGTTCTCAGGCTGAGATTTCATTTACTATCCCTTTTATCTGCTAATGATCTTGCATTCCTTCACCATTCTTTCTGCTCCCTCTACACCCTCCAACTGAATTTTATTGTGCAGTTACCTCATTTAAATTCAAGTTAATAATCCTGGATTATTTCTCAGATCTCGTCTTTGAAGCCAGAGAGAAGCTCCTTCAATTGAGGGAAAGATTTAATCTGCCAATCCTTGCAGACTCAACCACAGTTTTTTCTTCTTGGATTTTTAATTCCAACATCAGGAAGAGAAAAAGGAGATGGGTGACAATCACTCAGCCTGCATGGATAGACTGAAAAATACTGAAGATTCACAGGATCCTATGTTCCCATATTCTTCTACTCTTGAAACAGGGTTAGAAGAGAAGAATTTATATACTTATATACCCCTCAATATGGGCTAAAACGAGAACAAGAGAAAATAAAGGCAAGAGAAGATAGCTTCTTCTTCTTCATATCCATCCAACCAACAGGAGGGTGGATGTGATACAACCCTAAAAGATCATTGCTAAGTTGCTAAGATCATTCACTGGAAATTGTGCCAGAAGTTTGGATTTGAGTACAGCAAAAACCACTGGGAACATCAGGTTGAGAAAGTTTTAGAGAATGAGAAACTCAAGATCTTGTGGGACTTTAGGATTCAGACTGACAGGCACTTGGTCCACAACACACCTGACATAACAATAGTTGAAAAGAAAAAAGTATGGTTCATTGACATTGCAATACCTGGTGATGCACGGATTGAAGATAAGTAGCAAGAAAAAATCACAAAGTACCGGGACTTGCAAATTGAAGTTGAGCGACTGTGGAAAAAGAAATTGTGTGTTGTCCCGATTGTAATTGGAGCCCTTGGAGCAATACCCAAAGGGCTACCCCGCTATTTAGAAATTCTAAATTTGCCGGACTTGAACATTTTGACTCTACAAAAAACCACCTTACTCGGAACAGCTTACATCCTCCGACGATACCTTAACAGTTCCTAGGTCCTTGGTTAGGACTCGAGCTGCTGAGCTATTAACCAGGCTCAAAGGCTGTGTATCTCACTAAAGATTAACTAATAATAATAATAATAATAATAATAATAATAATAATAATAACAACAACAACAACAACAACAACAACAACAACAACAACATAATGACATTGCAATACCTGGTGATGCACGGATTGAAGATAAGTAGCAACAGCTTACATCCTCCAATGATACCTTAATAGTTCCTAGGTCCTTGGTTAGGACTCGAGCTGCTGTCCAACAGCTCACTGAGGGTGGCCCTTTAGTTCATTGTTGAGTGCAATTATAGCTCTGGGATAAAAACTATTCAGAAAACGTCAACCAGCTTGACTTAATGGTATGTGTGTGCCAGGATTAGGATTGATTTGGGAAACCTTTCCACAATTCCTAAAGAAGGTTGGGTACATGAAGAAAGAGCTAGATTTACTCTGGCTCAATCATTTTTATTATAATAAAACGTTTCTATAGACCATCTTGAGGGTTCAGTTAGTATTGAAAGGCTTTAAACAAAATCATAATCTCATTAGACTTTCCTTATTTTAAAGCAAAGCTAAACAAGGCTACTGCTATAATATTAGGATCTTGTTGCAGATCTTGTGGTGATAAAGCTCTGCCTCTAGATAACTCAATGCCAAATGTTCTATGGTTGAACTACTACTGTTTTTTTTTAGTCACAAGCCATGTTAGATAAATTGCATATCCTGTCCTAATTGGAACATTTCCTAGTTTTATTGCTCTGAATACCTCCTTAAATAGGTAACAACTAGTAGCCTTCCCATAATTTCCCCAGCACAATGGTCAGGTTGTTTGGACAACTGTTTCACAATTTCTTTCATCTTTGCCTTTATCAATGCTTTTTATCTTCTGCTTATTCGCTTTGGTAGCCTGATTTTAAAAGCACTTATCTATACATGGATCTTCACAAAAGAAAACCATGTTCAATTTCATTATTATAATTAACCCTACCTCCCTACCTCCCCCAATCCCATTCAATTTCTGAAAGGCTGATTTTATCTGTATAGAACAATTTTTCCCAATCTGCTTCTTCTTTGCTTTAAAAATGGATAAAGCAGATACAATGCTCTTAGTTTTAAAATAACTATCCTAGTAATTGGAAGGAGAAGGATATATAAGACGTAAAATGTGACACATGTCAAATCTTGATTAAAACAAAGCAACATATCACAGCTTAATGGGTTAATGTTAATATTTTGTAATATAAATGTATAGAGTATACATTGCTCACAATTTTTTTCTTTCCCTCTTCATTTGCTTAATTATACAGGTAGTCCTCAGTTTAGGACTGCAATTGAGCCTAAAATTTCTGTTGTTAAGCGAGACAGTTGTTAAGTGAATTTCGCCCATTTTACAACCTTTCTTGCCAGTTGTTAAATGAATCACTACATTTCTTAAGTTAGTAACATGGTTGTTAAGTGAATCTGACATCCCTGTTGACTTTGCTTGTCAGAAAGTCACAAAAGGAGATCACATGACCCTGGGATTCTGTGACCATTATAAATATGAGCCAAGAGTCCAAATTTTGATCATGTGACCATGGGGCTGCTGTAACAGTGTGAAAAACAGTCATAAGCCATTGTAACTGAATGATCACTAAATGAACTATTGTAAGTCCAGGACTATCTGTATCCTAGTCCCTAAAAATAAGAAAAACCACTTAGAATGACTCTAGTGATTGAAGCAACAAGTTTAGTGGTTAAGATACCAAGCAAGTCCCTCCTTAACCATGAAAGCTGGGTGACCTTGGGCCAGTCACTCAACCCATTTCGCAAGGTGGTGGTTGTAAATAAGAGGAGAAAGTTGTGTTATGTTGTGGATATGTTCATTACCTTGAATAAAAATATTAAGAGCAGGATACGAAAAATAAACAATATCTTTGTTTTTCAATGTTTATTTTATACATTTATTGATACTAACTACATACTGCAGAACTGGTCCCCGAATAGTTAGCAAGATTTTTCCAGGACTGACAATGTGTATGTCTATCAGTGGGGGGATTCAAATTTTTTTACTACAATTTCTGTGGGCATGGCTTGGTGGATGTGGCAGGGGAAGGATACTGCAAAATCCCCATTTCCTCCCAATCAGCTGGGACTCAGGAGGCAGAGAATAGATGGGGGCGGGGCCAGTCAGAGGTGATATTTACTGGTTCTCCAAACTACTCTAAATTTCTGCAACCGGTTCTCCAGAACTGGTCAGAACCTGCTGAATACCACCTCTGATGTCTGTGTTGTGACCTAGACTTCCTGAGTCATTAAACCACATGAGTAGTCCCCAAAACCTTTTTTATTACAACAGCTTTGAATTATGTTCATTCACAGCTGAGTCCCAATTCTCCCTTCAGGAGAAGTCCTTTGGGATAATCACCAACCTTTATCTCCCTTGACACTCTGCCAAAGACCTACTTGGCAAAGCCACACGGATTCCAGAATCAGAGATGCTGACTTGGAACAGAATTAACAACGTTGCTTTCCTGCAAAGTGCCCACGTGCCTTTGCTCCTCTTTTAAGCCTTATGGAAGGGGCCAATCATCTCCAGGCCTTACTCCCGAGTTGTCCCTTTTGTTTTAACTGTTCATGCCTTCTGGCAGCTCTGTGCATGCGTACACTAGGAACAGGCTCCTCCTGTTCCTCTGCCTCTCTGCTGTCCGACTCTGGAGGCTCTAGAGTCCACACATTCACTCCCAAATGGCCCTGGCCCCATCTCTGCCTCCAATGCAGAGCCCTCGTCCGGGCCTTCCCCAGACTCCAGGACTGGCCCATGTTCCTCCACAGCCTCCTCACTGTCCAACTCCACTGCCAGGTCCGCAGGCTGCTGGCGGACCACAACACTATGCATGAAATAGCATATGACATATGCTATATGGTGCTAATGGTAGTCATATTTTTATTTAGCATTTGCTTATAAGTAAGAACAGTCCAAGAAAATAAAAACATGTAATATAAACCAATATCACAATAAGGCAATATAATAATTAATGTAAGGCATTTCATTTATGCAGAAAGTATAATTTTGTAGGAAGTTTCACAAAAAGAAATGTTTTAAAGGGCTTTTTAAATTTTGGGATATCGTACTTCAGGCATAACTCAAGGGGATATCAGTGGTAGAGAGGAAAACTGAATGGGAAAAGCCCTAACATGAAGAAAAAAAAAAAACCTAATTAACCCTGATGACATGATTCAGCCAAGTATACTGGAACTTGGACTGTAATTAAATTATTCAAATAATTAGCTGTTCCTGTACACATAGCCAAGAATTTAATCTGATAACATCCTCAAACACCCAACCAATTGGGTGTTTGTTAACAATTAACAAAAGACAGTGGTATCAAAGCTGTATAGTAACATCCCCTAATTTCAAACTTGTTCCTTCCTGGAAGTACGGTAATTGAAACTGATTAATATTTGCATATTCATTCTTAATTTTGTTCTCACAATGATTTCTTCCAGAACTTTATACTGATGGGGTTTTCCTGACCAAAATGACTGCATTTTGGCTTGCATTTAGACCTATTATGTCAATTACTGAATCCAAAGGTTCTATATAGCAGGAGTGGGGCAGTTCACAAAAAATAGAACATTTTGACAACTATCTGACTATCCCCAGAACAAAAATATCCATTTCTGACTTCAACTTTTCCTTTCACAGAAAATAAACAGCAAAATAGGTGTGTTAAATCTTCATAAAGCTGAAAGTAATTATTTTGCCTTTTAATTCTAATTTCCAACTCCCAAAATGGCCTTGCCCACATCATGATAACATTTGTACTAGCTGCATACACTTTGACCTTTGAAGACCAGAAGCAATTTTGGCAAGCTTCTCAGTTGCATAATACTCTACCAGCCCTTCCTGTACAGTACAGTGTCTCTAAACAGCTCCTCCCCCATCCCAAAACAGCTGAATTGCCATAGCCATCTTCCAAAGAGGGAACCTTATCAGACTCAATAGAACTTACTTTAAAAATGTAAATGCATTAGATTGCATCGCAATGCAATAGCAAGCCTGCTTTTGCTAGATTTGAAGAAACATAATACTCCTCAACAGATGGACTTTGCCTGTATGACTGCCTTCATAGAAGCTTCCCCAGACAAATCAAATGCACAATTAATTATTTTGTGTTATTCTTTTCTCTCTCTACCTCCCTACCAAGCATAGGATATAGACCCATTCTCCCTCCAACCTCTTCTCTTCACTTCATCACCCCCTTGAATATTTCTCCAGGTCTTCCTGTTTGTCAGATTTCTGGAATCAGGTTTACAAAATGTTTCCTTTCATAAGTTCCCTCTCAGATGAGTCCCGGTGGATCAGTTCTCTGAAATGTTCCGTTAACTTCCTGTCATGAAGTTCAACAAGTGATTTTGTAGATGAGAGTTTGATTCCCTTGGCTCAAACTGCCAAACCATTTTGAGTAGGAAAAACAAAATAAAAAAACCTAAACCAGGAAATAACTTTTCTAATTGCAGCACCATTTCCTTAAGGCGGCTGACCCTGGCACTGGACTCATAGCATTTTCTGGTTATTACTTTGTTTTATTTTATTTTTTTCACTATCAATGAATAAATATAGAATTTCCTGCATTAGTGGAATTTTTATTTCAACTAAAATGAAGAGAGGATCTCCTTGTTCTATTGGACATTACTTACTTTATTTCTGGACGTGAATAAAATCAGTAGTTTTTGTAGAATAATTTCCTTTATCTTTGGTACTTGTAGAAGCAGTAGCTGAAAATCCTTCAGTACTAAGATTTTAAACATTAAAAAAATAAATTTAGTACAAAAATTGTAACATTAACTATGTTAGTTTGGAAGAATCTTGTAGTAGCTTAAGGACCGCATGGATAACAGATCCACATCCAAAACAATCCTATCTCTTTTAGAATGGGATGGGATGGGGTGGGGTGGGGTGGGGTAGAATGGAATGGAATGGAATGGAATGGAATAGGATAGGATAGGATAGGATAGGATAGGATAGGATAGGATAGGATAGGATAGGATAGAATAGAATAGAATAGAATAGAATAGAATAGAATGCAATGCAATGCAATGCAACGCAACGCAACGCAACGCAACGCAACGCAATGCAATGCAACGCAACGCAACGCAATGCAATACTTTATTGGCCAAGTATGACTGGACACACGACGAATTTGTGTCTGGTGCATAAACTCTCAGGGTACACACAAACAACAAAGTAATATTATCGTAAGATACTAATAGGAGAAGATAGTAGAAGGTCTCTCTCTTTCACCAATTTTACCACTGTGCAAGTAAAATGATCAACTCTCAGATCTTATTCTATAAATCTGATGCAATCCATAAAAACACAAATTGCATCTTTGCAAGGCCTCACAGCAAAATGTTACTGTGGTTGGAGCAACACTCATTGCTTGAAACAAGGATTTCTTGTTTGAAGGAATGCTCAGAAAGAGAAAGCCAGATCTTAGGCAAGCCCCCAAAATATGGCATCCTTTGATTATGAGTGGTCCTACTGATTCTGCCAAAATATCTAAACCCAATCTGGAAGTACCCTTAGTCAACACAGTCAGTAAGGAGGGATGCTGAGCATTAGAGGACAGGTTTTCCATTCCAATTTATAGTCCATTTGAATCATATTAGATGACTCTAGATTGAAAGTTTTTCCTACTCTATAATGAAGCTATGTTGTGCACATGCTCAGTTTAACTCTGAAGTTTGTATGTTGCCCATGCAATCATCTTTGCTAAAGTGTTTCATGTTGCACAGGAAACAAGTAGATTCTACTATACATTTGGTATCTATTTCTTTAGTGAAATTGCATATTTTTAAGGATGATATTATTTCAATTTTTAAAAATGCCCCTTGTTTTACCAGGCTGCACTAGAGAAAATTAGATTAGAATAAATTTACAGCATAGTAAGAGACCAGTATTTTGTATCCAGAAAATCTGCTTGTATTCTTCTCATATTCCATTGGAAGTTTTCAGCAATAAGTAAAAGAAAAAAAAAATCTCAGTGTGACAATATGAAAAGCTCTTCTCAGACAGATTGAAGTAGACCAGCATTTCTTAATGTGGGATTTGAGGACTCTTGGGGGTCCCCAAGACCCTCTCAACAGTCCATGAAATCAAAATTATTTGCCAGGTATTAAATATATTTGCCAGAATTTAAAATAATTTCACTCTTTATTTATTTAAAAATAAAACACGTTTATTTGTTAATAGTTAACAGGCTCAATACTGTTATTTTTATATGATTCAGCAAAATTCTATGAATGGGTCAGTTTTAATTTTAATACAGTAAATATTAATAAAAATAACCCATACAAATAAAACCTCTTTTGGGGTCATATTGGAATATTGAGGTAGATAATGCCAGTTGTCTGGTTTATTATATACTAGATTCATATGTTCAGTCATAGAAGGCTTGATTTTTGATCTCCACAAAATGATTTCTGGGAAGCTGGAAAACTAAAATATTGTGATAAACTAAAATATTGTGATAGTCCAACCTATGTAGGCTAGCATATGGCAAGACAGAGGAGATTTGGACTCTCTAAGTCCATTATCATGAATGCTACAAGAACCAACTTCACTGGAATAAGAATAAGTTGGAATAAGAACCAACTTCACTGGAATGAGCAAAATCACAGGAGCCTAAAATATGAACCAAGAGCTGCATTCTTGTGGCTGACAGAAAGAATGATTCCTAATGAATCTGGGAGGTTCATTTCTACTGTTTTAAGTGCAAAGAATGCTGTAAGCTTTTCCCCATAGTGTGAAGTAAACTTACTGTCCTCCAAGGGAATGTATGAAATGGCAGAATGAAAGCTATTGAATGTTACGTGTGGGTAACATGGCCTCACAGCTGGGAATTGTTTCCACGGTCTTAGGCAAGGAATGCAGATTGTACTGTCAAACTATTCTATAGCATATATTCCTCTTTCTTGGAAAAAAAATATTCATGGTGTTCCCAGTAACAACTGTGCAACACAGCTGAGGGTACATAATTTGGACCAGAGAGAGTGCATCAAATGATCTTATTATGGAGAAGTTCCCCTCTTGGTAGCTTCTATATAATTCTATAAAAACAACTAGGTTGAACAAAAAGTGACCAACTTGTTTCAAGCAAGTCACCCCTTCATTTTGTTTTCCAATTGTAAGTCATTCTTCTATTTTGCTCAGTCAGCTTTAACATCTCTTTTCTTGGCTCATTTATCTTCTCATTACAAATATGCATGAAAAGAAAAGGATGAAAAGGCCATAAATTTTTTAAAAAATTAATTGTATGCCTTACTTAGCAAAACCTAGCTTTTCAGTGAAGTTATTAATAGTCAGAGGAGCTTAAAAGGAGTAGACAATTAAGCATATAATTGTATGCAATTTTTTATGCAGCTTCCAAACAAAACTCTTGGTGGTAGAAGGTATATTCCAGAATAAAAAGAAAAGCAAGATTGTCACAAAGTTTTATCATTGACAGAGAATGAACATCCTTTAAACTGTGTAATATTATTCTCAATATCTTTTAAGTGTAAAATTCAAGAGATTAGCTACTGAGCAATTAACTGTTTTAGGGTTATAATGGCTCAGAGAAACATTTACATCCAGAGTGACGTACTTACTTACAGCAAACTCTGTAAACTGCCAATTAAAAGCCTGTTTTCAATTACAGCAACTAATACTGAAATACTGTGACACAACAATTGGGAAATTCCAAAAATAGAGGTCAATTAAAATAAAAGATTAACAGGGCAAATGGAATGCTTGGGAAAATGGATGCTTCTCTGCATTTTCCAGAAGGTGGTTAATAGAGAAATGAGATAGGACTCCCTTGAGGGGAGTTTCCAAGCCACCTCACAACTATCAAAAAGTCCCTCTTTCAAACTCCAATTGGACACATTTCTAGAACTTACAGGGGAAAGCTTCCCATGCATGGGAGTGGCCCTATAATGGAAAGAGGAAGATGTGGGGAAATTTTATAAATACTAAGACTAATCTACATTATACAATTAAAGTGAGTTTTAATTTAAAAGCTGGGGAACTGCTAATTTGCAAAGATGCTGAAGGTCCTGTGAGGTATCTGTTTAAACCACCTTTTCCAGAACTCTTCTGAAAAAAATCATCACAGTTACCTCAGCTTTACACTTGTTTATGTTTGAACTGTATGTTTTTATTAGGTCTGAAGCCCAACTGTCAGCAGACCTTATGGTCTGCAAAAATTGCTTTTAGGACCACCCCTATCAGAATTTGTAATGGTAAACTGAAGACATTTCCAAGACAGCATATGAAAACATGGCAGTATGGAAAGACTAATAGTAAAAAATGTTTGCAAATCTGGGATAGGTTGACCTGGTCTTCTGAAATGCCAGAGGGAATCAGAAAATAAATCCATAATAATTAGGGTAGTGGACTTTGAAAAGTGACAAAGGGAATGCAGTAATGGTCCCCAGCAGGTAATAGTACTTTGACATCCACCAACCCATCCTGCATTTATATAAAATCATAAGACTTGATTCCTGAAAATAACAGTCAAATTATCTGTATCTAGAAACCTCAATGTTTTAAAATACCATTGATAAAACTAGCATCTCCAGATTTCTCCATAAAGCTTCAGTCCCCCCCCCCACTTCTTTAAATTTATAGACTTTTCCTATTTGCCTTTAATTTGAATTACAAACTTTTCAGTATTCAGTTTTATAGTGGGATGCACTAAGCCAGAAAGAGAAATGCCAGATCTAAATATACTCTCTTCTAATATCCAATTTGACTCATTTCCTGCTATTCCTTTTGTTTCTAATTTCCTTCACTGTATTCATATTCTGATTAAAAAAAAAACCAAAAAACAAAAAACAAAAAACCATTTCCATGCATTTTCAGAGTGTGTGAAGACTGTTATTCTATGATAAATCTTTTGGAATCTGACATACTGTATGAACTCAGCAGTGAGGAAGGTACTTAACAGATCACTAAAAAGTCTGTACTGACAATTTATATCAGATTGCAGACTTTTTTTAAAAAAACAAACAAACAAATAATTTATCCCTTCTGACAATGCCTAATTTGAAAATGTAGCAGTATGAAAGGTGGTTATTACAGAAGTGTGGAGAAATCTATATTATACATATAAAAAGTGAACGATTATTGACCTAGATTCTGCTGAACTCTTGAAAATGTGCACAAGGCTAGGAAATTGCTATCTGTAATTTTTCCCTTATATTTCCTGTCTGGTATATAGATGATTATTATGATCATTACCACAGTAACGTTATAGTTTCAAAAACTGTAATATATATATATATATATATATATATATATATGGAAAATTTTTCAACCAATAAATGACAACCAAATTATCCCATAAGAGTGAAAAATAGGCTGTTAATTTCATTCCTGTCAATTCCTGTCACATGTCTCTAGTATCTTAAACCACTTACAATAACTTTCAGTGATGCATATTTTTACCCTCCAGCTTTTCCTGAACTGCTATATGTTTATGCAGAAAAAAGGCAGGCTAAACTGTTTATAATTCTACTTCTTCCTTCCTTCTGCTGCCGAACTAAATCCGCTGCTATATTTTTATAGTCTGCAGAGAAGTATAAATTCCATGGAATAAAATGTAACGGAGAACTATCCTAACCCCTCCAATATAGTTAATTGTAGGGATATTTTCTCCTATTGCCAAGGACTGGTTGTGGTATAACCAAACCTGTTTTGCATTTGTTGGAGACATGTGCATTCAGATATTATAGTCCATCAACTTTTGCACTCCCCAAGTGTTCAGATGCAAGTCCTGACAAAGCCTGCATTTTAAAAATATCATTACCATTTACTTTGATGAGAAAGAAATCAGGCTGCCACTCCAACAACTTGAAAAAAATTCCCATAATAAGAATATCCAGCTTACCTTTGGAGGGACAGTGAATATATATTTATGTACTGCAAGAAGGCATTGTTATATAGTTGGACATTCAAGATTTACAATTATTTGGAATTTAGGGAATCCATGGGGATCTCTTTTTCCCCCCCATCTTTTTGTCTACTTCTTACAATCAACACAAAAATGCCAGTAGAGAATTGGACAAAGATTGTCCAGTTCTGGCATCATTTTTCAAATTTACTGTGCAGGCCTATGAGGGATTATAAACACGTTGAGATTTTCTGCCTGTGCTTAGACACCCTTAATGATGATAATAAATCATTTCATTTGACTTTTAAGCAGTTCTTTCTCTGCTTATAACTTAGTGTGGAAAGCCAGAATAATCCTAGAGGTATAAAGGAAACACTTAACTCGAAGAACCTGCTGTACTGAAATCTGATTAGTCAAATGTTTTCTTTATGATATAACTCAAGGTTGAGTAGGCTTTTCAGGGCCCAAAGTCTCTGCTCTGGCCTCTAATCCCCCAGAATCTTTGAAACTATCAAACCTCAAAACTTTTGATAATTTCAGTCCAGGATCTTTTATGTTCTCAGGCATAAATCACTGAAAAGTCATTATTTGGGACATATTAAAATTTTGAAATATGTTGAACTCTTGTTTTGATTTCTCTTGCTCCCCTGCCTGATTATACAGGTTGTCTTCGACTTACAACCATTCATATAACGACCATTCAAAGTTACGACGGCACTGAAAAAAAGTGACTTATGACTGTTTTTCACATTTATGACTGTTTATTTATTTATTATTATTTATTAATTCAATTTGTATGCCGCCTTTCTCCGAAGACTCAGGGCGGCTCACAATGCATTTAAAATCATTATAAAAAACATTTAAGAATTAAAAACATTAAAAACATTAAAACTCATTCACACTATTCATGGCCGGATTTCGCCGGATCGCAAAAGCAAGATCGACGGCCCCAGGCCTGCCGGAAAAGCCAGGTCTTCACCGCTTTTCGGAAGGCCAATAGGGTGGGGATGGTCCGGACCTCAGGAGATAACTGGTTCCAGAGAGCTGGGGCAGCCACCAAGAAGGCCCTCCCCCATGGGCCCGCCAGCCGGCATTGTTTAGCTGACAGGAACCGGAGGAGACCATTCTGTGGGATCTTACCGGTCGTTGGGAGTTATGCAGTAGACCATGTTGCAGCATCTCCATAGTCACATGATCAAAATTCAGGCACGTGGCAACTGGTATGTGTTTATGATGGTTGCCCTGTCCTGTGGGGTTACATGATTTGTAGCCTTTCCAGTCAGCTTTCAACAAGGAAAAATCAATTGAAGAATCTAGATTTGCATAACTGCATGGTTCACTTAACAACTGCAGTGATTCCCTTAATAATTGTGGCCAAAAAGGTTATAGAATGGGGCAAAACTCCCTTAAAACCTTCCTTGCTTAATAACAGAAATTTTGGGCTCAGTTGTGGTCATAAGTCAAGGGCTACCTGTACTTCTATCAACTACTCCAACTTTTAGCACTGTTCCAACATTTTCTTTGTTGTTAGTTGCGAAGTTGTGTCCGACCCATCGCGACCCCATGGACAACATTCCTCCAGGCTTTCCTGTCCTCTACCATCCTCTGGAGTCCATTGAAGCTCACGGCTACTGCTTCACTGACTCCATCCAGCCACCTTGTTTCTGTTGTCCCCTTCTTCTTTTGCCCTCAGTCTTTCCCAGTATTAGGCTCTTCTCCAGTGAGTCCTTCCTTCTCATTAAGTGGCCAGAGTATTTGAGTTTCATCTTCAGGATTTGGCCTTCTAAACAGCAATCAGGGTTGATCTCCTCTAGGATTGACCAGTTTGTTTGCCTTGCAGTCCAAGAGACTCACAGGACATTTTCTTTAGCCAGAGGTAAATAGCAAGATGGAGCTGTTACTTTTTATGTACAGATGCCAACTATACGAAAAGCTAGTCAATTAAGATTACTACATTGCTACATATTAGATCATTTAGAAAATCTGAGTTATATATACAGTTCTGCACTCCAGGAGTCATTGGAAATTTGTAGGGTGCAAACTGAATTAAATAAACGATCAATTAAGAATGCCTTAAAGGATGGAAAATATTTGATGGAAAGTACCATGATTTGTTACAAAATCTCTGAACTGAGGTGATCATCACACTTTCCTTGATGCTAGCACCATTTTTACTCTTGTCTTGGATGTTAGAACATCTGCCTTTTCCATATTAGTGCTATCCAAATGGAATAGATTACAGTTCCCATTATTGCCAGCTAACATGACCTAATTTGTAGTACCACATTTCACTAAGGAACAGTGAACTACAAGGAGTAAAGAATGATGTCCTAACCAAAAATTTACAAAGATTATCTCTAATATCGGCACTTTTTGAAAAACCCTTCTCTCATATTTAAAAGTTTTTCTTCATTTTCAAATATAAATCAAGTTCAGGGAGTCCTCAGTTTACGATCATAATTAGGACTGGAACTTCCATCGCTAAGTGATGAAATAGTCAAGTAAGTCACACCTGATTTTTATGACCTTTTTTGCTGTGGTCATTAAGTAAATCACTGAAGTCATTAAGCAAATCTGGGTTCTCTCATTGACTTTACTTGCTGGAAACCTCCTTGGGAAGTCATGAATGGTGATCCTGGGATACTGCAACTGTCATACATTCATGCTGGTTGCTAAGTGTCAAATTTTGATCATGTAACCATGGTGATGCTGGGAAAGTTGTAAGTGTGAGGACCTGTTGTAAGTCACTTTTTTCAGTACCATCATAACTTCAGCACTGTCATTAAAGGAATAGTTGTAAGTGAAAGACTACCTGTATATGTTTGTTTTAAATGCTGTAACAGATATCATGAAACATGAAATTCTTTTTTTTTCTGTTGCCAAGATATATACATATATATATATATATATATATATATATATATATATATATATATATATATATATATATATATATATATATATATATATACACACACACACACACACACACACATACATACATACATACATATATATATATATATATACACACACACACATACATACATACATATATACATATATGTATGTATATATTCAGATTTGCAAGAGCAGATCATTTAATTTATCCTGGCAATTTATTATTTAAGTGTTATTTAATAAAATCTGGATCAAAAACATCATACTGCATTATAAGATTCATAAACTTACTAGAGTAAACTACAAATTATTTGAGAGAGTAATATATATATATAATATATATATATATATATATATATATATATATATATATATATATATATATATATATATATATATATATATATATATATATATATATATATATATATATATATATATATATATATATTTAAGACAGACAAACATTTAATACATCAATCCTCCCTCTCCTGTGACGCCTTGGTGTTATCTTCTAGGCTTCTTTTCCATCTTCCATGAGTTTCTTCTATCTTCATATTCATCCAAACTATTCTAACAGTTCATTTCGAGAGAGAAATATTTTTTAAAAATTTAAAGCGACTGCAGAAAGTAAAAGCATTCTAAAATCATATACTAGATGATTTGGGAGAACACGCATCAGATGTAGTGCATTATGTACTGACTTAGTTATATAAGAGTAAGTTCAGTCATATTTACTTCCAAGTAAATATGCACACTAAAGCAGATGAGTACTGCTTTATTGTCACAATATAATATAGAACTTCATGAAAATAACCGTATAATACTGAGTTATGATTTATTATTGGAACTTGTTCTACTTGATATTTCTTAATGAAAACACTCTAAAGAATATGTTAAGATAAAGATGAATTGTTAATCTATCAAGGAAAAGCCACATTGTCAGAAATATCTTTAGGGAGGAACTGTAAATTATAGAAAATATTTTGTATTAAGTAAATGAGATGACTTGATTATACCTCAAGAAGGATTTTCATATATAGTACTGTGGGGATATGACTCTCCTTGTGGAGGTTACCATGCAATGCAGTGTTTCTTAAAGAGGCCCTTTGTCTTAAAGTCTTGATGGGAGTTCTAATTTCCAGAAGAAAATGCACACACACAGCTCATGAGTACAAGCTTCTTCTGTTTATGGCATCTGCTAGTTGAGCTCTACAAAGTGGGAGTTGAGCTGTGATCCTTCACAAAGGAACTCTAAATGAGTGCTCTGCTTGAAGCATCAACTTTAGTACTATGTTAGGGAACTTCATCTGGTGTGGTTCCTTTTTTTTTTTTTTAAGTAAATTCACCAGCAAAAATAATGATAAGAAAGAGAGAACTATATTTCATTAAAACCAAATTAAAACTAAATAAAAACATTTAAAGTTTTAATTAATTTTGATCATTTAGCCAGGGGTGTCAAACTTAAGTTCATTGAGGGCCTATCAAGGTTGTGTTTGACCTTGGGGGGGCATGGCCAGGGGGTCTGACCAGCGTGATATCACTCGTGTCAGGCGTCTGTGCTGGCCTGAATGCTCTGCCAGCGAAAATGGGCTCTGTTTTCAGCTGTGACAGCATCTTGCCACCCTCTGCCAATGAAAACGGAGCTTGGAGAGGATGTGCGTGGCCCCCCGAGCTCTGTTTTCACTGGCAGAGGGAGGTAGCAGGTTGTCACAGCCAGAAACGAAGCCTGGGAGGGCCGCATGTGGCCCTCCCGAGCTCCGTTTTTTGCAGGGAGAGGCACTGTGGGCCAATCCTTTGCTGTTTCTAGGGTGACCCTGCAGGCCACATCTAAGCACCCCATGAGCTGGATCTGGCCAATGGGCCTTGAGTTTGACATCCCTGATTTAGGCTTTTACTACACATGTATTTTGTTCAGAGATTCTCTCACTTTTTAGGATTTGATTCTAGCATGTACTGTTTCTTGAGGAGGCTCAAAAAAACAGAATTTATTTTTATGTATTCATCTGGTACCTGCCCACTTAAACGTGGAATGTAGAATAAGAAAAATATTAAAAAGATCATCTTATCAGCAAATTACAATCAATATTAGCAACAGCACTTAGACTTATATACCACTTTACAGTGCTTTACAGCCCTCTCTAAGCAGTTTACACAGTCAGCATATTGCCCCCAACAATCTGGGTCCTCATTTTACCCACTTCGGAAGGATGGAAAGCTGAGTCAACCTTAAGCCTGGTGAGATTTGAACTACCAAGTTGCAGGCAGCCGGTAGTCAGCAGGAGAAGCCTACTATACTACACTCTAACCACTGCACCATTTTGATAATTATCAACAATGGAAATTATCAATGATCAACAATGAAAAACAGTCTCTAGCACCAATACCTGTGGCCTGTGGGTAGTCCCTTTGTTTGGGATTTGGATGAAAAGCACAAGCTATCCTTCAAAATCAACCTAGTTAAAAATAAGAAAAAGGACAATATAAAACTTCCTTTTAACTTTAAGAAAGTCATATTTAAAAATACCTCTTGGTAAAGAAGATAAGATTCAAAATAATGGATCGTTTGGATGAATCCTAGTACTGGCTTCTTAACTATCCTCTGCCATGCAAGCTGCCAATGGGTGACTTTGGGCCAATGACTCTCTCTCAACCAAACCTGCTATGCAAAGTAGTTGTGGTAAAAATAGGAAGAGAAAGCTCTGTGTAGACCACCCTGAGGTCCTGAATGAATAGCAGAATGTAAATTTAATAAACAGATACAGTAATCAACACACAGAACAGCTATAAAAAGGTATCTGGTCCCCAAAGAATCTCTTACACAGAAGTAAACAGGAAAATATAAGATCCTGGGCAGATCTTAAGATGATCAAGATCTGGAAGACATTTAATGAACTTTGTTCCATCAATTTCCCACATTGATCATCCTAAACTGGCAGAAAGACAGTGGATTCCAGAGTCCATAAAACAAATTTCCAATGCATTAAAATATAACCTCAGTACAATGCTGACTTAGTACAATGCTGACTGGACTACCAATGTCTACTCAGGTTACAATTTCACGAAACATAAATTAGCAATTAAGATAAAGTATTGGTAGCCGTATTTGATTAACCTACCCCCCCCCCAAAAAAAATACTCGCAATCATCAAACTGGTGATTTTACTACCATATATTTGAAATATTCGTTGCAGTTTTCTGTACTGGAAGTTCAGATTTTTAAAAATGTTTTTAATTTTGTTAATATTTAAAAATGATTTTAATTATTTATTGTTTTAGTTTTGTTATATGCCACCCAGAGCAGTGGTGGGTTTCAAAATTTTTTGCTACCGGTTCTGTGGGTGTGGCTTGGTGGGCGTGGCATGGCGGGCATGGCATGGCTTGGTGGGTGTGGCAGGGGAAGGTTACTGCAAAATTCCCATTTCCTCCCAATCAGCTGGGACTCGGGAGGCAGAGAATAGATGGGGGCGTGGCCAGTCAGAATAATTACCGGTTCTCCAAACTACTCAAAATTTCTGCTACCGATTCTCCAGAACTGATCAGAACCTGCTGAAACCCACCTCTGACCCAGAGTCTCTTGAATGTGAACTGGGCAGCTATATAAATTAGATAAATAAATAAAGTTTGATCAAAGAGGAACCTTAGCCCTGTTGTCAAGTGGACACATTAGAATTTTATTATGCTCATTATGCTTTTTTTAAATCCATGATTACATGGATATTTACTTTTATTTAGATTTTTTTCTATGAAATACATGCTTCTTAAAACAACCACTAAATTTGCAGAATGCCTGTCTATAGAAAGATTATGCTTGCTTACCACCAACTTGATTTTGCAGTTTATTTTCAACAAAAATTTAAATGAATAATGATTATTTGAATGTAAAGGGTTTACCCTCCAATAATAAAAAAAAACCCCCAGACATTAAGATCATAATTGGAATGGTAATAAAATCAATAATCGTAATGGAAGGACTGTCTGGTTCACCTGGATTTACAAAGTATTTAAAATTCATCTGAAACCCAATCACTGGAGTTTAGAACAGATAGTCTCAGGTTTACATTATCAAGTTTTTATTGTACCAGTTTCCCTTTCCCTTTGATTTGGGTCTTCCCTTCAAGTTGTATAATTCCGTGGGTCACCAGATTTCATGAGCCACCAGCCCTTAGGAGCTAATTCTCATCACAGCAGAAGCAACCTCCAAGAGGCAAGGTCTCCCCAAACATCAAATAAATATGGAGCCACAGCACTAAGTCAGAATGTGGAGCTTGTCTGTTTGCTTTTGCAAACAAAAGACATTTGAACAGCTGCTGGATGGAGCCTATCTTGGCTTCTGTAAACACAGAGGGCCAGGGAAGAAAAAAATCTTTCTTTTCGACAGTAGGACAATTAGGCACAAAAAGAATTTCTGAAGGGTGCTAACCAGCAGAATAAATAATGAAAACTCCTCAGCCTATGTTTGAAAAACTGTAACCATTCCAAGGGCAACAATGTAGAATTTGAAAGCTCAACAATAAGTGTTAAAGTGAATCCATCTAAGTATACGTTTGCACAGAGCCAAACATAAATCCCTGTGTATCACTGGCGTAACTACATGGTGAAGATAAAAGAAAGAGATAAATAACCGCCCTGAGTCCTTCGGGAGAAGGGCGGTATAAAAATTTAAATAATAAATAATAATAATAAATAAATAAGCATTCCTAAAATAAAATCAGATTAAACAGAATATTTAATAGCAGAATTAAAAGAAAGACTAAAGTGCAGAAACGTGGAGTTCCTGATCATGCAAAGCAATGCAAATGTATTTATCATGTTAGTTAAGAGCCGTGGTGGCGCAGTGGTTAGAATGCAGTATTGCAGGCTAATTCTGCTGATGGCTGATTGCCAGCAGTTTGGCAGTTCAGTTCTCACTGGCTCAAGGTTGAATCAGCCTTCCATCCTTTCGAGGTCAGTAAAATGAGGACCCAGATTGTTGGGGAAAATATGCTGACTCTGTAAACCACTTAGAGAGGGCTGTAAAGCACTGTGAAGTAGTATATAAGTCTAAGTGCTATTGCTAGTTACAAGTTTGATACTGTGCTTCACTATGAATATAGGCTAATTGATAAATCTTTTCCTAGTCAGCATTCTAGAAAAAAATAGCCTGAATATGACCAGACCTTTTGGAATAAATAAAGGACCAGCTAAAAAAAAAAAAGGAAATCTGAAAGAAGTTCATAAACATAACTTTTCTTCCTCAGGATATTTTTTTTAATGTTTATAACATTGCTTTACAAAGTAAAAATCAAGAGAAATTTTTTAAAAAATGTTATAAACATTCAAATTCTTAAAAAAGTATATAAAATCAGACTATGTACATTTATTTTAAAATGACAATTCAGTTTCCATATTTTTCACATGAATGTGAAAGACTATGTGTTAAGTGATACCATCACCCCCAAACAATGAGATGGGCAGTTTATAAATTTGCAGCATCCAATTTGGGTTAGTCACCAGGACCAGAGGTTTAGTCTTCCATTCTGGTGAGAGAGAATTTAACAGACTATAACAGAATAACATTAGAAAACTCAATGTCAAAATAATAATAATAATAATAATAATAATAATAATAATAATAATAATAATAATAATAATAATAATATGATGATGATGATGATGATGATGATGTTGGAAAACTCAACAGTTGCTACAGGATTAGAAATGGTCAGTTTACATTCCAATTCCAAAGAAAGGCAATGCCAAAGAATGTTCAAACTATCACACCATTGCACTCATTTCACATGCTAGTAAAATTATGCTTAAAATCCTACAAGCTAGGCTCTAGCTTGTGGTTCGAGAACTACCAGAAATACAGGCAGGATTTCAAAGAGGCAGAGGAACTAGAGATCAAATTGCCAACATACGCTGGATCATGGAGAAAGCTGGGGAGTTCCAGAAAAACATCTCCTTCTGCTTCATTGACTATGCTAAAGCCTTTAATTGTGTGGATCACAACAAATTGTGGCAAGTTCTTAAAGAGATGGGAGTACCAGACCATCTTATTTGTCTCTTGAGAAACCTATATGTGGGTTAAGAAGCAACAGTGAGAACTGGACACAGAACCACTGATTGGTTCAAAATTGGAAAAAGAATCTGGCAAGGCTGTATACTATTATCCTGCCTATTTAACTTATATGCAGAGCACGTCATGAGAAAGGCAGGGCTAGATGAATCAAAAGTTAGAATTAAGATTGCCGGGAGAAATATCAACAACCTCAGATATGCGGATGATACCACTTTAATGGCAGAAAATGAAGAGGAACTAAAGAGTCTCTTGATGCATGTGAAGAAGGAGAGTGCAAAAGTTGGCTTGAAACTCAACATTAAGAAAACTAAGATCATGGCATCCAGCCCTCTCAATTCCTGGCAAATGGATGGAGAAGAAATGGAGGTAGTGACAGATTTTATTTTCCTGGGCTCCAAGATCACCACAGATGGGGATTGCAGCCAAGAAATTAAAAGATGCTTACTCCTGGGGAGGAAAGCTATGGCAAATCTAGACAGCATACTAAAAAGCAGAGACATCATCCTGTCAGCAAAAGTCTGTATAGTCAAAGCTATGGTTTTCCCAGTTGCAATGTATGGCTGTGAAAGTTGGACCACAAGAAAGGCTGAGCGCCAAAGAATTGAGGCCTTTGAACTATGGTGCTGGAGAAGACTCCTGTGAGCCCCTTGGACTGCAAGGCGAGCAAACTGGTCAGTCCTAGAGGAGATCAACCCTGACTGCTCTTTAGAAGGCCAGATCCTGAAGATGAAACTCAAATACTTTGGCCACCTAATGAGAAGGAAGGACTCACTGGAGAAGAGCCTAATGCTGGGAAAGATTGAGGGCAAAAGAAGAACGGGACAAAAGAGAATGAGGTGGTTGGATGGAGTCACTGAAGCAATAGGTGTGATCTTCAATGGACTCCAGAGGATGGTAGAGGATAGGAAGGCCTGGAGGAATGTTGTCCATGGGGTCGCGATGGGTCGGACATGACTTTGCAACTAACAACAACAAACAGAAGAACAGAGTTAGAAGGGACCATGGAGTTCTTCTATTCCAACCCTCTGGATAACCAGGAGACCCTATATACCATTTCACACAAATGGCTTTCCAGTCTCTTTTTAAAAGCCTCCAGTGATGGAGCATCCACAACTTCTGAAGGCAAACTGCTCCAACAATAATATACATATATATTATTGTTCTCACCGTTAGGAAATTTCTCCTTAGTGTCAAGGTTACTTCCCTCCTTGTTTAGTTTCCATACATTTCTTCTTGTCTTTCCTTTGGTGCTTTCAAAAATAGGTTGACCCTCTCCTCTTCGTAGGAGCCCCTCAGATATTGGAACATTGCTATCATGTCACCCTTAGTCGTTATTTTCACTAGACTAGAAAAACTCAATTCCTGCAACCATTCTTTGCATGTTTTAGCCTCCAGGCGCAATCATCTTTTTATCTCTTTAGTCTTCTCAAACTTACATGCCAAAATACTGTGGCAGCCTGAGTTCTCTGAGGATGGATACAGCATAAGTCTGAAAGCTCAGAAGATTAATCCTCTGGTCCCAGTGACCAACCCAAATTGGATCTTGCAACATTATCCTGGGACATGTATATTTGCCTTCATTCAGTATTTAAATTTAATAATAAATAAATAAATGACAAAAGTGAGTTATGAAAAATAAATCTAAAGAACAGCTGTTGAAACAAAGGACTTTTTTATATATAATGAAGAACTTATGACCGCTGTACTCTAAAGACAAATTTAATGGACATTTTATTAAGAAAGCTATGCTGTATGCCCTAATTAAAAGCTTGCATTTCTGCATTATTTTATCTATGCGCTCACATTTGCGAACCAGTAGGGAAGGTAAGTGAATCCCACCTGTGAAAAGCACCTTATCTTAGGTTGGAATCTTGGCATCTGCAGTGGCTTTTCTTGCTTATACTATGCACAGGTACAGTATGGGTAGTATCTGGCTCAACAGTAGTAACTGTGACAGGGATCTTAGCGTCCTAGTGGACAATCACTTAAGTCTGAGCCAGCAGTGTGCTGCAGCTGCCAAAAACCCAACACAGTTCTAGGCTGCATAAACAGAGGGATAGAACCAAGATCATATGAAGTTTATAATGCCTTGGTAAGGCCACACTTGGAATACTGCATCCAGTTTTGGTTGCCACGATGTAACAAAGATGTTGAGACTCTAGAAAGAGTGCAGAGAAGAGCAACAAAGATGATTAGGGGTCTGCAGGCTAAAACATGTAAAGAACAGTTGCTGGAATTGGGTATGTCTAGTTTAATGAAAAGAAGGACTAGGGGTGACATGATAGCAGTGTTCCAATATCTCAGGGGTTGCCACAAAAAAAAGGGAGTCAGGCTATTCTCCAAAGCACTTGAAGGCAGGACAAGAAGCAATGGATGGAAGCTAGTGAAGGAGAGAAGCAATGTAGAACTAAGGAGAAATTTCCTAACAGAACAATTAATCAGTGGAACGACTTGCCTCCAGAAGTTGTGAATGCTCCAACACTGGAAGTTTTTAAGAAGAGATTGGACAACCATTTGTCTGGAATGGTATAGGGTTTCCTGCCTGAGCAGGGAGTTGGACTAGAAGACCTCCAAGGTCCCTTCCTCTCTGTTATTCTGTTCTGTTCTGCATAGGGAAGAAGCAGCCTGTTTACTGGAACTGATCTGCCCTTGGCCACCATCTCCTGGCTCATTCAGGAAACTTGTGGGAGAATTTGGGAAAGTGGGGAAATGGATGTTTTTCTTTTCTTTTTTTCTTGTTAGTATCCCCCGCCATCCCTATTTGTTATGGGGCTTTTGTTTTATATCAGACAACAGTAACTGACCTCGTTTCTCACTCCCATCTCCACCCCCAGTTCAGGCCTGCTGTGAGGGCTCGAGTGGTGGGGTGTCATCTTTCCCAGAAGCGTTGCCAAGATGATTCCAAGAAGTTGCTGGTGCAACTTTGTAACTGAATCTCCTGGGAATGGTTCTCATTAGATATTATCCTCTCCCATATCCTTGACCTATTCAGAATCTTCTTTTTTTTTTAACATGATCAAAACTTCTTGTCAGGGGGGGCAGTCATAACAGGATTTGTAATTTGTGTTGTTGGCAAACTCATCAGAGAGAAGAATTCAAACTCCTCCTGCTTATTTCTTTATCAGTGTGAGTTTTCCCCTACACGTTCCCATGCTTTGCAATGCCGCAGTGTCTAAAACAAAAATTTGCCACCTTCTTAACAAGTCATTGAACTTGAGATTCATGCATTGATATTCTAGACTCAGAGCTAGCTTGGCAGGCTCTGACCGGGGCTTTCTTTTCTCCATATGTGCTGAGGAAACTTATTTAGATTAGCTGCTGGCCTTTTTTCCTTGTATTCTTTTATGCTTAAGGCCTCCCGATTGCTTTTATATATTGTTTCACATCCGTAAATCTGTGGCCATGTTTGCTTAATAGCAGCGACAGATTTTGGCCTGAATTAAAACGCCATCTTAGCTACTTCAGTTCTGGTATTTGAGCCATGTTGTAGTTCCCAGGGTTTCAAACTGCTTAGATTTGTAGCTATTCAGACAACATGTTTCTTTTATTTTGAGTACATCCATTTACCTCAATCAATAGGTGTTCCAGACATCTTTATAAAAGACCTGCATTTATAAAAGACTATGCAACTTGCGTCCAACCAATCCAAATTTAGTTTATTAACCATCTATTGTGAAGCATCAGTTGCTTGATGCTGCTTTCATTTCCATTGTCCCAGGGAGGCAGAAGAACGGAGAGATTGCCACAGTTATACAGAACTGAAAAGCTACATTCACTTTTGTGGGTTCCAATTTATGGAGGCCTGCTTTTGAGGAATACTACTTGATAATTCTTCCAGAAAAGGAACTTAGTTTGTCTCTGTGCAACTGCAGAGAAATTACACCCCCCCCCCAGCATGAACGTCTTACACACAGATTCTGTGACATTCATGGAACTATTAAAAGCCATTTCCAAAGATGGATAACATTAAAGTTCCATTGGTCCCTCAGCCACCATCAGTAAAATATTGCTTTGTGTATTAAGACAGAATAAAAATCAATAGACAAATAACTTCCCCCTCAGGTGCTTCTCAACATGCTTTAAAAAAAAGGCCCCATGTACAACATGTCTTGGTTTATCAAGTGTCTAGTATCTTAAAGCCTGAACCGAGAGACAGAATTCAGAGGTATAAAAGGATTATCAGGAAAAGTAAATCCTCTAATTAAAGGAGAGTGGATTTTCCTCAATTTGCCTGTAATAATTTTAAAAAAATTTAAGTTGACAAATTAAAAACCCTTTATGGCTTTTTTTCAAATGCTTTAAAATGACATTGTAACTCTACAACATTTGCTACATGATCAATCTTTAGATAATCAGGACTACATTGTTTTTTTAAAAAAATATTAGACTTTTATCCCACCCTTATTATTTTTTATAAAAAACTCAAAGCAGTACACATACTTAATACTCTTTTCTCCTCATCCCCCCCCTCCCCACAACAACAACCCTGTGAGATGGGTTGGAACTGAGAGAGAGTGACTGGCCCAAAATCACCCAGACAGTTTTTCATGCCTATGATGAGCTCACAGTTTCCTTGTTTCTAGCCTTGTGCCTTAACTACTGACATGCAGAATAGAAGTAGTCCTTGATTTACAACAGTTCATTTAGTGACCGTTCAAAATTATAACACTGAAAAAAGTGACTTATGATCATTTTTCACAGTTACAACCTTTGTAGCATCCCCATGATCTTGTGATCAAAATTCAGATGCTTGGCAACTGGTTCATACTTATGACCCTTGCTGTGTCCCAGGGTCATGTGATCACCTTTTGTGCTGAGCTTGTCAATCAGAAAGGTCGGCAGTTCGGCCGTTTGAATCCCTAACGCTGCGTAATGGAGGGAGCTCGCGTTATTTGCCCCAGCTTCTGCCAACCTAACAGATCGAAAGCATGTAAAAAATGCAAGTAGAAAAATAGAGACCACCTTTGGTGGGAAGGTAATAGTGTTCTGTGCACCTTCGGCATTTAGGCATGCCGGCCACATGACCATGGAATTGTCATCAGACAGTGCTGGCGCTTTGGCTTAGAAATGGAGATGAGCACCACCCCCTAGAGTCGGGAATGACTAGCACGCATATGTGAGGGGAACCTTTACCTTTTACACAACCAAAGTCAATGGGGAAGCCAGATTCAACTAGCCGTATTGCTAAATTAACAACTACAGTGATTCACTTAACAACTGTGGTAAGAAAGGTTGTAAAAGGGGGCAAAACTCACTTAACAAATGTTTCACTTAACAATAGAAATTTTGGGCTCAATTGTGGTCGTAGGTCGAGGACTATCCGTAGTTACGTTATTATCCATGCATTTTTGTTATGGTAACTTTTATGCTTTGCTTCTTTGTCATAGACACACACAACATGTTGAATATTAATCTGTAGAGGTGATATTAATTACTTGAAGGTTGCTTGATCAATGTCAGATGCTATCCTTCTTGAAATGTTCTACATTGCTAGTCAATACATTAAAAAAGGAAGGCATACATATATCTACACACATACAAATGCAAGACAAGTTTTCCTTGGCTTCGTGGAAAACTCAGTGAATATTGGGATGAAGAATAAGATCTGACATTTTCATCTCTTGCTATCCAGCTCTCCAGCCATGCCCTATGATAAAGTCGTATTGTATTTCTTCTAATGTTTGTTTTTTGGAGAATCAGCTTATAGTTCTTACTACTAACTCAGATCCCAAACCAATGCCATTCCCTGTAGCCCCTTCAAGTGCTTTTTGTCTTGGGAACTCACAAAGTTGTTTTGCAAAACCAGAGACCATTGCATGTCTTGTAAATATTTAAGTTCCATGATTTAGTTTCTTTTTTCTTATTTAGCTATCCTGAAAAAAATTAACGGGGCATCTAATTGCTCTATTTCACAATGTTGGGGAATTTAATTATCATTCTTTATTAGTCTGTTTTTCAGCAATTAAAAGATAAACCACAGGTTCCAAGTTAAGACATTGTGGTGGAAATGATTTGAATGGCGCCTCTGATCTACATTTTCTCAAGGGAAGAGACTCTTTAATTTGACATTTTGAACATCCTCTCTGAGTTTGAAAGGAAAATAATAACAATAGATTGGCATGGATCAGAGCTTTCAGCAAAACAGTGTTGGTAGAGAAATTGAGAGATGCTAACAAGCTTGTACAACCTGACTTGACTAGAATCGAAAGGGTAGCAAGACTCATTTGTGCACTTGAATAAATTGCAAAGGTAGCCATTTATAAATCTTGAAATTAAAAAAAAAAAGGCTACTCTCTTGTTTCAAGCTAATAAGGTGAGAATTAAGGCACAGTAAAATTGTGGGGAAGGACATTAGATCATGTTCTCTAATTGACTTTAAATTTTCTTTTCAGAACCATTGCTAAAACTAGAATTTGCATTTCTGTCATCTAAAGTTAGATCAGGATAAGTACTGTAAGAGTGGACATTGTTGAGGAGAGTGGAATCTTCGCTGGTCTTACTTTTTTATTATCTATTTCTGAGCCCATGGGTTGCTAATCAGTTGAGAGAAGACATTGTCACATTATAATGTCTGCAATCTGGGCCTCAGAGAGAATGTGGTGCATGTGTAATGGCTATAAGTTTTTTTGGCAGGTTATCATTGAAGTTTTAACACAACATATTTAATTTATGGTCTAATTAACAGTCCTACATCCCATTTTTGATGAGTATTTGGTCTGTGGTATGCTGTAGTTCGTAAATCTTGGGGATGGGTCTGTAGAATCTCTAAATAATGGAAAAGGCAGAAAGTGTAGAGAGTAGGTGTCTCTAGAGTAGGGTTTACATGTACTTATTTACTTATTCCATTTGGTCCTTAGAGGAGTATAACAAGACTTGTACTGATTCATGTCCCTGGGACAATTCTTTAGCTCCCTTTGAAGATTTGAAAGATCTGAATTTAGCCTTCAGTATCCTGGGGTCAGTATGATTCACTGGCACAACATTAACACAATCATTAGGAAGACATAATGTCCTGGTTTGACCTCTCTCACACACACTTCTCCCTGCAGGGAGACCAGCCAGGACAATGTCAAGTCATAAACTCTGTAAGCACAACTTGCTTCATGCCTGTGGCTGTGTAGCATTGTAAAAGGATCCAGTTACCAAGCAACCAGGGTCAGAATGTCACTGGGTCAAATGTAAACGAAACCTTAGGATCTTGTCTAGGTCTATTAATGTATTGTCAACCAACAGTGCTGGGGCGACCATTTCAGGCACAAGAGTAATTAGGCAAGCAAGTATGGGTGACTACCCACTCAGAACACAATCTTGCCCATTTTTTTCTTTTCTTTTTCTTTTTTTTTTTACAATGGTAGCATTGTAAAAGAATCTGGTTACCAAGCAACCAGGGTCAGAATGTCATTGGGTCAAATGTAAATGAAATGTTAGGATCTTGGTTAGGTCTATTAGTACATGGTTATCCACCTGTGCTGGGTAGCTCTTTTGGGCATGCCTTCTGATTCAGAAAAATGACTTGCTGATTTTGGGGAGCACTTGGTTGGTAGAGGTCCTTTTGCTTGCCTCAAATGCTGACTTGAACTTAAGAATGGCTTAGTACAGGGGTATCAAACTCGTGGCCCATGGGCCGAATTCGTCATGTGCTGGCCACGCCCACCCCCATTTTAGCAAAGGGGAAAAAGGTTGTGATGCATCACGTCACTGTTGGGATTAAAAAATTTTTACTAGCGGTTCTGTGAGCGTGGCTTGGTGGGCATGGCATAGCTTGGAGGGCGTGGCAGGGGAAGGATACTGCAAAATCCCCATTTCCTCCTGATCAGCTGGGACTCGGGAGGCAGAGAATAGATGGAGGTGGGGCCAGTCAGAGGTGGAATTTACTGGTTCTGTGAACTAGTCAAAATTTCTGCTACCGGTTCTCCAGAGCTGGTCAGAACTTGCTGAATACCACCTCTGTGTCACGTGATGACAACATGTCATCATGAGTTTGACACCCCTGGCTTAGTATCGTAGGCAGGGCCGGATTTAGATGAAAAGAGGCCCTAGGCTATTCCACTTATGAGGCTCTTTCACCTATAGTGAAAGTGTAATTTTAATTTTGCTAACAATTTGAATGTAGGCCCCTCTTGATCTTGAGGCCCTAGGCTGAAGCCTAGTTAGCCTATAGGAAAATCCGACCCTGATCGTAGGATTGAATAACTATTTTTTAAAAATCTTTTTCATCCTGTCTTGATTATTTTTATAATAACTCCAGTAAGTGAACATACTTAATATGCCTCATCAACTATTTTCCCCATAACAGCAATCCTGTGAAGTAAGTTGGACTGAGAGAAAATGACTGGCCGAACGTCATCCAGCTGACTTTCATGCCTAATATGGGATTAGAACTCACAGACTCCTGGTTTCTAGCCTGGTGCCTTAACCATGAGACCAAACTGCCTCTGGTTTGGTATGACAAACGCCACAGTAAGGTCATGTTTCGTGAAGATACTGCTTGGTATACTTTGCCTCCATTTTAAGTAGTCAGGATGGATTTCTTGAGGGATTGCAAGCTTTCTAACAAAAGCATTAAATTCATAATCCTATAAGTATAGGACATAAGCAGAGGTGGTATTCAGCAGGTTCTGAGCAGTTCTGGAGAACCGGTAGCAGAAATTTTGAGTAGTTTGGAGAACCAGTATATACCACCTCTGACTGGTCCCGCCCCCATCTATTCTCTGCCTCCCGAGACCCAGCTGATCGGGAGGAAATGGGGATTTTGCATTAACCTTCCCCTGGATTGGGGAGGGAATGAAGATTTTACAGTATCCTTCCCCTGCCATGCCCACCAAGCCACGCCCACAGAACCAGTAGTAAAAGTTTTTGAATCCCACCACTGGACATAAGACCCATTGAGAACATCAGATATTATGGCCCCCGAGTTTAAGGGGGGGGTACTCCAAGTAAGATTGAGATCAGGGGTGTATCTCTGAAAGGATCAAATCACTCTCCCAGAAGCTACTATGGTTGTCAGTTGGGAGTCAAGGAGTCAATATGACACAGTGGAAAGAAATATCTCAATTTCTGCATAGGAAGTACTATCACAAATCAAGATTGTAGGAAACATCTTCTTTCTTTGGCTGTTGTACAAAGTTTCTTCAAGTACCAAGGGACAGACACATTTATTAGTTTCACTTCTTCCCACATGTGTTCTTTTTTTCCAGATCCCAAATTCTTTCAGTTCCAGAAGCAATCTGGTAATTTCTCATTCTCCCAATTTGATTTTTTCCCTCAAATTCTTTCCAACTTATTTATGAAGACATTTGCAAATTTAATAAGTTCCATTAGAAAAAAACGAACCTAATTCTCACACGTTTCTTCCTTTAGTTTTTCCTTATTTGCTCCAGTTAAATTTCCAAGGTAGGGTGTTCTGGGAGCTTTTTGTTTCTTGTCTTTTTTTTTCTTTTCAGTTGCTTGCATGACAGTTTTGGAGACAGGAGTTGCTTTGAAACAGATGTTTTCTGACTGCAGAAACAGTGGGGATGTATCCATATTTAATTCAGTATGAAATCCTGATCATGGCAATGTTTGATTCTCAGGAGACCCAGCTTGTGCCAAAACCAGGGCTGCATCTTTGTTTAGTAACTACCTTTTTCCAGATGTTCACAAATCTGTGGAAGAATACATTGGGAGTAAAACTTCCAAGAAATATCTCGGCCTCCTTAACCATGTTCATTGAGTTCTTCTACGTGGCTAGGTAAGCCATGTAGCTTTTTCCTATATTCACAAGTTATGGAGTTCAAGCTTTTATTAAAGCAATGAGCTCTTATGCATCAGAGGATTAATTTCTCCTGATTCCCCCCCCCAAAGCTTTTCATCAACATTTTCATTTTCTGTCATTTTTAGGTCATTAGGTTTGATGCAGGAATTCATTCATTCATTCATTCATTCATTCATTCATTCATTCATTCATTTATTCCTGCCTTTATTATTTTTACAAATCACTCAAGGCAATGAAAAGTATTCAGCACACCTTCCTCCTCCTATTTTCCCTGCAATCACAACTCTGCGAGGTGTTTCAGGCTGAGAGAGAGTGACTGGCCCCAGGTCAATCAGTTTATGGCATGTACAGTTTATGGAAAGTCATTAAGATGGCTGCAGCATGAATATCTGTGAGAATGTCATTCCAGAGAGCAGGGATCACCACCTGGTTGCAGTTGCTTATTGTTTTGTCATGTAGCTTTTTTTCTATATTTTTTATATATGTACTGCATAAAAATATAAAAATCCTATTTGGGGAGAGAGGCATACATTTTATTAGTATTAGAGCACAGGTGTCAAACTCGCAGCATCATGTTGCCATCACGTGATGTTTTGCGATGTTTTTCTCTTTCGCGGAGCTGGAGGGGTGTCCTGTGTGTGACGCATCTGGCCTGCGGGCCGCCAGTTTGACACCCCTGACTTAGAGAATCCTATAGATCAGTAGAACTTCAATTTTATGCAATCCTAAGCATACTTACGTAAGTAGAAATCTTGCTGAAATTAGCATTATTTCTAAGAGAACATCTACTTAGAACTGGGTTGTCAGCATGAAATACAGTCTGATGGAACTCAAAGTACAAGGCACAATTCACTTTCTTAGAATATAATTCAGTCCTTCTCACTCCCAATATTTTCCTTAAGTGTTGCCACTGGTATTAGCCTTGACAGGCTACCTAAGATTCATTATATCTAAGGATTGATTTATTGCACCAAGTCACTTCGTTTTGTTTTGTTTTTGCACACTGTTACAATGGCTGGCACCTAAATCTATCTCTTTAACTAACAGTTAAAGGGTCTGGGTTCAGGGGTGAAATCCAGCAGGTTCTGACAGGTTCTGGAGAACCGGTAGCGGAAATTTTGAGTAGTTCGGAGAACCAGCAAATACCACCTCTGGCTGGCCCCAGAGTAGGGTGGGAATGGAGATTTTGCAATATCCTTCCCCCAGGAGTGGGGAGGGAATGGGGATTTTGCAGTATCCTTCCCCTGGAGTGGGGTGGGAATGGAAATTTTGCAGTATCCTTCGTCTGCCAAGCTCACCAAGCCACACCACATCCACCAAGCCACACCCACAGAACCGGTAGTAAAAAAAAATTGGATTTCACCACTGTCTGGGTTGATGTGAGGCATTCAAGAATTATATCCCCATTTCTAAAAAGCAGCAGAAGAAGGGGATTTTAAAAATCAAGTTGCTACCACTCATGTTTTTGTTTTGTTTTTTTTTAAAAAAAGCTTGGGAGTGTGGTTTTTTAAATATAAGGTAATTTAATTATATTTTTCTAACTGAGCTATATACATGTGTTTTCAGATAGTCTAGTGGCACGGGCAATTGTAAAAGAAAAACTTCATCAGAAATCCTTGTTTCTTGTTGTTATGTCTTGTGGTTCTTCATTTTGATATTGACATAACTTTTGATCTCCAGCTACATTTTAAAATAGCGTTGCTTATCCATCTATGAAATCCTAGCATTGCTTTCTTTAAGTTGATATAGGGAATTATTCTTATTTTCAAATTTCAAGTCACTTTTTCTCTTTGAATAAAGAGTTCATTTATTCCAGATTATATATATTATTTTGCCTTAAAGAAGGGCTTAGAAAGTGCACTATATGTAAATGCAATGCAGAGAAGAAAAGGCAATACTAGTTGCTGGACACCATTTTTTATAAAAATACCAGCAAAAAAATAGTTAAAGATTTCTCACAGAGCCTGTTCTCTTAAAGAAGCCAAGAAGATTAGTCCTGTGTATGCTCCATTATTTGGAATTTTTATCTCCTCCTGGCTCTGCTTTCCAAGTAATTTTGAAGGCCAGCATTTTTTCAGTTTGGGGTCTATCTGCAGAATTTTGACTCCTAGAATAACTACATAGCCGTGTAGACAATTCTTAGATATATCCTTGAAAGATATAAAAATTTTCAATGTCTTCTTGGCAACAGTAAGAAAGTAATTTGCCATGTGCTTTTTCTGGGGTGTTTTTTTCAAATTCCTCACCAGTTCTGGGGTATCCTGATGACTTTTTATGCAAGTATTGATTTGTGCAAAACCAGACCTGATTTAACTTAGTTTCTCTAAAGAGGAGTAATTCGTATGCTCAAGTTTTTCTAATAACCTTGTATGTAGTGGTGTAAGTTTCAAGCCCATGATCGAAAATCAACCAAGATAATCAAAGAAGGCATTCTAATGCTATTTCTCAGGATAATGTGTTTGAAAATATGAGCCGGTTGTTTAATTTTATTTCTGCCTTAGACATTTGATCTAAGGAACTCAGAACTCTTAAAAAATATTTCTTAAAAAAGGATTTCTCCCCAATAACCTATGTATTATTTCTTCAGTTTGCCAGCCCAGTCATATATTCTAACTGGCTTACAATATTATCATCACAAAATCATAAACATATCTAAAACTTGTTTAAAACATAATATATGAAAGCACACATAAAAAGCCTGCATTAAAAAAGCCTTCATATAAAATCATCACCATCTTTCAAAGGCCCAGAAAAGAGGTTCACCTTAAAACCCCCCCACACTTTTTATTTTTGAAAAGGTAATGGGGTGGAGGCTATTCCATATGACAAGGGTAGGCATTGGGAAGGTTGGCTTCCAGATCCCCAGTCCAGAGGTGGTATTCAGCAGGTTCTGACTAGTTCTGGAGAACTGGTAGCAGAAATTTTGAGTAGTTCGGAAAACCGGTAAATATCACCTCTGACTGGCCCCACCCCATCTATTCTCTGCCTCCCAAGTCCCAGCTGATCGGGAGGAAATGGGGATTTTGCAGTAACCTTCCCCTGGAGTGGGATGGGAATGGAGATTTTACAGTATCCTTCCCCTGCCACACCCACCGAGCCATGCCACACCCACCAAGCCATGCCATGCCATGCCACGCCCACCAAGCCATGCCCACAGAACAGGTAGTAAAAAGATTTGAATCCCATCACTGCCCCAGTCCTATAACTTCCCAAGAAGATGAAATTAAAAACATGAGCTCCTGGGTTTAATGGAAATAGCAAATAAAGCTTGTACAGTAACTGCTTCTTCTTTTATTAGCCACAACTGAAATAATATTGAAGCAAAGTACATTTGCATAAGGAATTCCTCAGCATCACCTCTACATTCATTTTAGATGAAATTCACAAACTGCCATTAATTCTCTCTTTTATGCATCCTTAGTTGTGTTGCTTCTATGGTTGTGTTTTTAATCAGCACGCTAAGTTTTATGGGCTGCAAAGTGTGCCAAAATGAGAAACTCTGCTCTAGAGAGAAAAATTAGTCAGGCACTGAAAGGCGCCTGCTATTATCTTGCTCCAGTTTTATCTATCCCCCTGATTCCATTGCCCCCTTTATTTACTTTGGTGTAATCTTTCTTAATTTGTCCAAGAGTAAAAGCCACAGTATGACAGTTGCAATTATACTTATTATTTTGGCCACCAGAAGTCTACAATTCTTCTCCAAGCTTAATTAAAAAATGATGGTATTGAGGACAATTTTGGGAGACTATTGTTTGCTATCATTTTTGTGCTCCCAAAATCTCAAAAACAAATTTCTAGATGACCCATAGTTGTCGTCTTTGCCCCCAAACTCTGAACATGGAGCAAAGACCATTAAGCAATCTCAGGTCTTTTGCACTCGATGCTACAGGTTCTAGAGTTGAAAAAGAAGAGGAGAGAACATAAAATAAATTGGTAGCACCATTTCCTTATTCCCCTCTCCGATGTCTTCTGTCTTGTGATACAGTTGCTACTGAAATATTCTTATGGCCGTAGTGGCCAATCACATTTTTAAAGACAACCTGAGCATCTAGCAAACGGATAAGCATACAGTGTCAATTAAATAATGAATCCAATGTGATTTAATGCTTTATTGCTGGGCTGCAATAAATTCAAAGCAATTCATTACTTTGATCAATGTGCAATCCTAGAAAAGGGAATTCTTGCACACATTGGATATTTTCACTTGTTATTGTTATTATTAAAATTCTATTCCTTGCAGTGGTCAGGATCATGCAGTGGCCATGGTCTTTATGATGTTGATGAAGACTTTCTCTCTTTAATTATTTTGATGAAATGTTTCAGGCTTTCTTTGGTTTCTGAGAGGAGAATTGTGTGATCATCTTAACAAAGATCATTAACGTTCCTTTCTCCAAACTTTACTCCAATTTTTGAGTCTTCAAATTCCAGTTTCCTCATGCTTCGGCATACAGATTGAATAAGAAAAGTGAAATAATGCAATCTTGTCACACTCCTCTTTCCATATGGTGTTTGTATAGTGTCTTCTTGGTTTGTATATAGTTACTACACCAACAAGACCAGATGTCAAGTTGGTGTAGATCTTTGTGGGATCTCCACAATTATCAACACAATTGAAGGCTTTATTGTAGTCAATAAACAGATGTAGACATTCTTTTGATATTCTTGGGACCTTTCCATGATTCAGCATTGATCTGCTATGTGGTTGTGAATACTACGACCCCTTCAGAAGTCAACTTGAACATCTGGTAACTCCCCTTTCAGGGTCAGCACCAGATGTTGTATGATCTTAAGGAGAATCTTGCTAGTGTGAGGGTTGAGGGCAATACTGCGGTAATTGGAGCAATCCTTTTTTGGCAATGGAATGAACCCTCACCATTTACAATCCCATGGCCTTGTGTTTGTTCCCCAAACTTTCTGGCAAAAGGCTGTGATGGTTGTGGGTGGTACAGGCCTTAGCAACTCTGTGGGGATGGTATTAGCACCTGGGGCCTTGTTGTTTGGCAGTCGGCTCATTGCCCATATGACGTCTTCCTGAAGGATGGCTGGTTCTATTTCTGCTTCCCTTTCCAGATCTTCCTTGGGAGCCTGGGCCTCTTTATTATGGGCAAAACAGCTGTTCTGTAAATTCTTGCCATCTGTTCTTGATACCTTGTTGGTCAGACACTTCTTTCCCTTGCTTATTTTGATGATGCTTTCATGAGCAATAAGTGTTATTCGAATCATTTTGACTTGCACAAGTGCATTCCTGATGTGGCCTTTCCTGCAGTCCTCCTCTGGCTGCTTACAATGCTACTTCCAGTAAATTGTCTTCCATTGTTGCTCTTTGAAAGTCCTTGGTTCCTCTCACTTACCACTGCTTTGGCTCTTTTTCTTCACTTGGCTGTTCTGATGGTTTCATCTGAGTCACTTGGATTTTTCCTCTGGCTTCTTGTATGGTATGTGTTCGACTGCTATTTCAATGATGGTCAATTGAATTTCTTGCCACAGTTCACTGGAAATCTTCTCAGCAGCATCCAGCAATTCAAACCTATTTTTCACCTTAGCTGCATATGTAGAAGGGCTTTTGGTGACGTTAAATTTCTTTGTCAGCATTGCGTTTTTGATCCTGCATAATTTGGCTCTGATCTTAGCCACCAACAATTTATGATCTGAATTACGATTTCAATATGTCTTTATACATACACACAAACAAATACTGTAGTGCTTGTCATCTGAGTTCAAGAACTTTGGATGCAAAGATCTACAGTTGAAAGCCTCAATGACATCATGAAATCAATGTGCAAATTGTGGTCCTTGATGCTCTCTGAGCTTGGTTGTTTTCTTGCAGATGTTTCATTACCAAAGTGGGTAACATCATCCGTGTGAGAAGGGAGTGCTTATGCTCTCTATTTATATATTAATGGCTTGCCCCTATCAGTGTTGGTATGTTGGGTGCTGTATTTTATTTATTTGACAATGGCCTGGCAGTGATGATGAAAAGCAAAGATGTTAAAAATAAAGCAGAAAACTCTGAATTCTTTCTACATTGTTGTCAGTAGTTTTAAATATATCCCATTGGCCATAATATTAGTACTTAAGATTTGTGTTTGTACAGAGGAAAATGCTTTGCTGAAACTTTCCCTGAAAGTTCTTAAACGTTTTATTACTCTGCAAAAGACATGTTTTAAATATATAGACCATATTATCAGAATACTTCAGAATTTCTTTTAGATTTAACATAGCATTGTTTGCAGGTTGACTGTAAAGTTCAAGATGGTAGATGATTCTATGACTGATGTTTTTTTCTCCCCTTTATTGCACATCTTTCCATAACTCTGCAGGTTGCCTATTTTCTACCACACTTCTGAATCTGAAAAGTCCAGTGGAAGGGTTTCTCTGGTTGGACTGCTTACTCACTGATTGATTTCAAATGCATTTATGCTTTTGTCCTCTCTCGAGATTTAATTGGATCATGGGAAAGCAGGAGACTAATTGTGGATAGAGAAACAATTTTACATTGTAAGGACATTCACCCAAACCTTTAGGGTTTAAGGCAGTGTTTCCTAAAGTGTGGTCCTAGTATGCCTGGGACTCCCCAAACCCACCCAGTGATCTGCGAAATCAAAATTATTTGCCATTGCATTGTTGAAAAACAATAAAATATTAAAACTCCATCAAACAATTGTGGAAAGCTGTAGCGGCAGAAGATGTGTCAATTTTAATTTTTAATATGGTAAATATTGCTAAATACAACTCACACAAACCTTGGTAGTACAGGAGTTTAAGGCACCCTGTTATTAAGCTGGTTATTAAGACCAGCTGCCTGCAATTACTGCAGGGTTCGAATCTCGCCAAGGCTCAAGGTTGACTCAGCCTTCCATCCTTTCTAAGGTAGGTGAAATGAGGACCCAGTTTGTGGGGGCAATAAGCTGACTTTGTATAAATATACAAAAGGATGAAGGCTATTGCTGAGCACATTGTAAGCCACCCTGAGTCTTCGGAGAAGGGCGGCATATAAATCAAATTAAAAAAAAAAAGCTCTTTTGGGGGGTCCTCCATGTAAAAGTGGGAAGGGGTCCTGAGAGGAAATAAAGTTGAAGAAACATTGGCCGAAGGCTATCAGATGGGGGTTGCAGAATGCAGAGCACCACTTGGTGGTTGTGATTAGAGTTCTTATGTTTTTTTAAAAAAAAATTTGATTTATATGCTGCCCTTCTCCGGAGACTCAGGGCGGCTTACAATGCGTTAAGCGATAACGCATTGCAATAACACAGCAATTTTTGCTGTCCTGTCCTCTAGTAATTGCCTGGATTGTTGCAGTGCAGATGTTGTAGCCCTACTCTGGCTACCTTTGTTGTTGTTGTTAGTTGCAGTCATGTCTGACCCATCGCAACCCCATGGACAATGTTCCTCCAGGCCTTCCTGTTCTCTACCATCCTCTGGAGTCCATTTAAGCTCACACCTACTGCTTCAGTGACTCCATCCAGCCACCTCGTTCTCTGTCATCCCATTCTTTTTTTGCCCTCACTCGTTCCCAGCATTAGGCTCATCTTCAGTGAGTCCTTCCTTCTCATTAGGTGGCTTAATTAAGTATTTGAGTTTCATCTTCAGGACCTGGACTTCTAAAGAGCAGTCAGTGTTGATCTTCTCTAGGACTGACTGGTTTGATTGCCTTGCAGTCCAAGGGACTTGCAGGAGTCTTCTCCAGCACCATAGTTCAAAGGCCTCAATTCTTTGGCACTCAGCCTTCCTTATGGTCCAACTTTCACAACCATACATTGCAACTGGGAAAACCATAGCCTTGACTATACGCACTTTTGTTGATCCGTGAAGGGATCTGGCCACCTAGTAACATGTAAAAGGAATCATAGACTCACACTCTTCTGTTAAGAATTTCTTTGAAAACAAATGAAAAATAATCTTTCAAATGAATGAAAGCTGATAGAAAAGTGCAGTGACTTAGACGCATGTTTTATTTAAAATGAAGATAGCAGACATTGCATGGATACATGTGAAGTGACACAAGGAAGGAAAGATGCGGCACCAGGTTTAATTCTTAGAAATCTCAGAGGAAGTCACTTCACATTTATTCCTGCAACATCTGCTATCTGCATGTCAAATCTAGTACAGTTTCCCTAATCCATCAGCTTCAAAATGGAATAGTTCTTGAAGGCCTATAGAACTAATTGAGCATCTCTGCTTTAGCTCCACTGATAGAAGACATTTTATCCATGAAAGTAGAATGCTGAATTCCAGCACTGAATGTGTGCAACAGCTAAACCAACCACCGTTGGTTAGACAGTGTCAACTGGCGACCCCCAGTGGGAGAGCCTTCTCTGTGGGAGCACCTGCCCTCTGGAACGAGCTGCCCCAGGAGATTCGTCGGATTTCCAGCCTCCATACCTTCCGCCACGCCCTTAAAATGCTATTATTCCATCAAGCAGGGCTCGCCTAAAATATTATTTTAATGGGTTATTGTATTTTAGATGATTGGCCAAACTATCTAATAATTTTAAATTGTTTTTAACTTTTATATTACTGGTTTTTATCTTGGCTGTACACCGCCCTGAGTCCCTTTGGGAGAAGGGTGGTATAAAAATCTGATAAATAAATAAAAGTGGGTTAGATACTACATTTGATCTTTGGGTAATATGCCAGCAGCCAGGTTCAAAGCAATGCTAGAATCAAGACAAAAATGACATTTGAGCTCAGTTATATTTAAAGTGATTTACAATTAAACATAGCTAATGTGATTATTGTTCTTCAGTCTTGTATTTAATAACTTTTCATTCTGTCACATTAAAAATTATAATTTGATAACAACTTTGAGAAGTTTCTGGAGGTGGTATCCAAGGGCCATAAAGCATCTGTGGGGTTTCAGATTGTGCCTCTGATGAATTATGAGACATTGTCAGGTGTGTTCATTTTATTTCGCTGGAACTGTTATGCACTGATTGCTCTGAAATATAGATCATTGTGAGGGAGTAGAGAGAGAACTTGGAAAGAAAGAAAGAGAACATTAGAAAGAGCCAAGATTGAGCAGCGGAATTAAAGGGAGTAAAAGGATGCTGGGAGTTAATATTCCAGAACCATTTATAGATGAATAATAGCTGCCTTTCTGTCAGGCTTGTTTAAGGCATATAGAATGGAAGCAAAAACAGTTATATTTCTTAACTTTGGACTAAATTAGAGTGACTCCAAAACCATATTACTTTTGAATCAACAGGTGCACTTGGAGCCTGGGAACACTCAATGCGACTCTTGGCGCTTCTGAATTGTCCTGTTAGAATAGTTGTGTGGGTTTTCTTGGTTCTTGAATGCATTTGTGATTACAGTTCAGCTAATACAAAGGATGGAAAGGGAGAGAAGGTAATGGGACTTTCCACCCTCTTCCCCTTGAACTATCTACAAAAAAGGAACTTTAGTTCATGTGGGCATTCATGTGGCTGATACTCTAGAATGAAGGGTAAGTTTGTTTTCCATGACTGCTCAACTGTGGCTTATAATTTCATTATGGTATAAAGGTCTTTGATGCAAGAATACACACAATTTAGCGACCACATTTCTCTTTATGTAGGACATCCACTTACAAGGTTTATTGCTTATTACTTTGTCTTCCAGAAAGTCATTATTTCTGGTAGTTGTGGTGCCTCAGTTATGGCTTGCTGTTCAAGCTTATGACCTGGTCAAGGCCATATTATGCAGGCAATCGGATTCTTCTCACTTTTTGAAGAGAACAGAGATTGTGACTAAACACATAAAGGTAATTCTTTAAAATCTATTTCAGAAATGTTTAATACCCTGGATTTTACTAATGCTTGATGGAAGCACTTTAGAACTAGAAAATATACATTCACCAAAGAGGAAACTTCTGAATTTATCTAAAGAGCTTTTAAGTAATAATTTTTATTCTATTGTTCTGCTTCTATCTTTTACATTCACTTAACCAAATGTTTCCAATTTCCAAGAAAATAAAAGTTTTCCGTAAAGAGAAAACTTTCTGATGTGTGAAACAAAAGAATACAACCTAAGGACCTAAGGTTAGATGTAACCCCTTAGAGCTCCTCCAAAAATTCCAAGAAAACAATTATTTTTGGTTTAAAATACATGGTAGAAAAGGGGAAATATCAAGTACATAAAAGGTAACGATAGCACTTAATTTAGTAATGTCATTTAAATTAAATCAAATCAAGAACCACTTATATACTGAACACTATTTGGGGTGTATACCACCAGAATCATAGTCAATACAAATTAAAACATCCACAATAAAACATCATATTAATCTGAGCCCTGATAACAAATAACTTAATCAAATGAGTCCAACTGACCACTGGAAAAGTTTGTTTTAAACTTGTTTCCAGATACTGAACCAAAGTGGGGATTAACTGAATCCCAGATCAGAGATTATTCCACAAACCTGGCACTAACACAAACACTGGTACAAGTACAAATCTTTATTATGGTCCTGGACCAGTACAAATAAGACAATAAAAGCAATAACAATAAATACAATGAAATTCATTTGCCTATCAAGTCAAAGTTAAAATGCACTAAAAATGCCAGATCTGTATATATAACTGTGGGATAAAATGCAAGTAATAATAAGAGTTCTTGATCTTTTGGCTGAGATAAAATGTAACATCTGCTCTTATCAGGCACTACCAGTGAGAAGTAGTGCCTGTAATTCTCTATTCCTTTCAGCTTCTATCTGTTTTGCTTTCTTGCATAATTGGGAGAACACCAGCAGTTTCTTCTGCAATGGTCTTGTTGGGTGAGTTTATTCTGGTTAGAAAAGAGGATCCTGTAAATACCTAAAATATACAGGATTTGCTAATCCCAAACCATCATTTTGAATTACACTCAGAATCCCATAGGCAGCCAAATGCAAGGCCCACAGCACAGATGTAACACAGTCATGGCAATAAATACCAGATGACATGCAGACTGTTGCACTTTCCACCCACTGTAGGTTCCAAATAGTCTTTGAAGATGGTCCTATGTCGAACAGAATAAGATTCTGACCAGTTCTGGAGAACCGGTAAATACCACCTCTGACTGGCCCCATTTATTCTCTGCCTCCCGAGTCCCAGCTGATTGGGAGGAAATGGGGATTTTGCAGTAACCTTCCCCTGGAGTGGGGTGGGAATGGAGATTTTACAAAATCCTTCCCCTGCCATGCTCACCAAGCCACACCCACCAAGCCGTGCCCACAGAACCGGTAGTAAAAAAAATTGAATCCCACCACTGAGTTTTCTCTGTGGGGGCACCTACCATCTGGAACGAGCTCCCCTCGGAGATACGGAGGATCCCAGATCTGCGCACCTTCCGTCACGCGCTCAAGATTTTCTTATTTCATCAAACTGGCCTGGCCTAAATCTTTTCCCCTTCAAATGTAAATTTTAATTTGTTTTTAAATTTTTGGGTATTTTAAATTTGTCTCAGCCAAATTATTTAATTCATTTTTATTCTATTTTAAATTCTTGTATTTATGTGTTTTATTCTGTGGCTGTTCACTGCCCTGAGTCCTTCGGGAGTAGGGTGGTATATAAATCCAATAAAAACAAAAAACAAAAAACTGGTCCAAATGAGTAGGGATGAGGATGGGAATCCCAGGAGATCCCCCTGTTCCAAATAGGGCTGTAACTGGCATTATGGCTAGAGCTGTGCAAAGAGCTATAACTATGGGTAGCTATGATTCCAGGAGGATACTTGAGCGCAGCAGCAAGGACCTTTAGGGAAGGTCCTTCCTCTGTGAGAAACACTATTGGGGCTGACCATGAGAAACAAATATCAACTCCTTCCTTGGGTTCAGTTTCTATCTGTTTTGCTCTATCAAAGATCTAAGAGCCTCCAGAAATCAAGGCAAGATGATATACAGCATCTACTAATTGAATTAAAACATGGAAATGATGACACAAAAAACTAATAACTCATCATATATTTACTCGTCTTCACTCTTTAGAGTATATTTGATGCAACTTGTTTCATTTTCAAAAATATGTCAATAGTTCCACCTGCCAGTTAAAGCAGTCCTTCTAAAGCCTATTTATGTGTGTTTTGCGTCCGTGTGTGTGTGCATCTTCAAGTTAGTTTTTGACTCCTGGCAACTACTAGACTATACCCTGCAGTTTTCTTGGCAAGGGTTTTCAGAAGAGGTTTGCCATTGCCTCCTTCCTAGGACTGAGAAAGAAGGACTGGTCCAAGGTCACCCAACTGGCTTTCATGCCTAAGGAAGGATTACAACTCACGGTCTTTAAGGTTTCTAGTCTGAAGCCTTAATCACAAGACCAAGCTGGCTTTCAAGGCCGTATTTTAATTTAGTTTGTTGGTTTATATCCAAAATATTTTACATGCTACAAAGGAAGAGCGGCAATGAAAGCTTTTTATTATTATTTTTGTTTTGCAGCTTTAGTCAGCACAAACACCATTTATATATTTATTTAGTATAAATAATATAACAAGGAACAAATAGTTAACTCATTTATTGACTTTATATTCTGTCATGGTCTCATGAGTCTTGATATACAAAAGAAAAAAAATTAAAATCTCCACAGTAAGATTATAAATTAAATACTTTCAAGAGAAATATATTTTAAAAACTGACTACCATACATACTACAAAGTAAAAATAAAATATGACACAGTAGGTGAAAACCACTGGAAAAGAGTTTTCAATAATTTTCAGTGATTTTCTAGATTTTCGACAGAACTTGTGACACCAGAGGTCTTCTTATCTAACATGGCTATCTCTGTTCTCTTCCCTGAACATGTGAGGCCATAAGGAGTTTCTTTCTTGCTGTTGTAATACGTCAGACCCATTGAAGTTAGTGGTGACACTCCTGCTGGTATCCATTTGATATCTATTCAGAAATATGTTTCACTGTGTTCAGTGTGGTTTATTACTAAGCAAGTAAACATTGCATTACAGTTTACATTAGACTGTACCCCACTGCATATTTCCCTCACATAGATGCAGTTCCGTTAAGAACTACACATTGAGTGCAGTTGTTTGATCAGCCAGTTATGAATTCATTTGGTGATGATGCTGTCTATCCCACATTTTTCTATCTTATCAAATAGTAGGTTGTGGTTTACTTTAAAGGAGTACGAAAAAGGAAGAGCCAAAAGAACAAATGATTACAGGTAGTTCTTGACTTATGACCACAATTGGGACTGGAACTTCTGCCACTAGGCAATGTGATTGTTAAGTGTGTTATAGCCAATTCTCCCTTTTTTTCTGTGGTCATTAACCTAATCACATGGTCATTAAACAAATCTGGCTTCCTGCATTGATTTTGTTTTTCAGAAGCCCCTGGGAAGACTGCAAATGGTGATCATATGACCCCAGGATGCTTCAATCATCATAAATACATGTCAGTAGCCTAGCAACCAAATTTTGATCACATGACTGTGGGGACGCTGAAGTGATCATATGTGTAAACACCTGTCATTTTTTAGTAGCACTGTGACATTAAATGGTCTTTAAACAAATGGTCATAATCTGAGGACTACCTATAGATTTTCCATTCATTTCATTAATCTTTTTACCAAAATTGCTGGAATGGAGCTCTATGCTACCTATTGAAAGGATGGAGAATCTAGATATTTATAGATTATTGGTTGGTGATAAATAAAGCTCAAACCTCTTGGACCAAAGAGATAAACAATAAGGTAGGCCTGCCATTCAGATACCTCTCATTTTTTCCCAAATGTTTTGATAAAAAAATTTCAGCCTCTTCTGATATTATATATGCTTGTTGTCTGATGTAATTCTGAACTTTTCCTTCTTTGCTGTCCACCCAATTCCCTACACCACAGCAAATTTTTATTTGCATCCTTAAAGTGATTCAGGCTTTATTTTTCTAAAGTCACATTGCAAAATATTTTCTGATTATGACATAGGATTTCTGGAAATGATGTGGGGGGGGGAGTGGAATCTGTACAGAGGATTATAGGTTTATGGGATAAGAAATGATTTTATGTAAGTTATTTGGCTCCAGATGTCCTTTCCATTTGTGGATCCATAACAAACAAATGTATTTGTTTAACTTGCTCACTAAGATAGGAAGTTGTGGCTATGAATTGCTAAACTCAGACATCAGCAGAAGTAGGCAGCCTTGTGTTGGAGACAATCTAACAACCAGTCTCTCAAACAGAGGATGGTGTGGAAGCATGATCAGCCTTTTTCAGAATCTGGAGACTAAGTTTGGCCTCCAGCAAGCATTTACATTAAAGATTATATTCGCTCTATCTGTGGAATAAACATTTGCAAAGGATAATATTTGGGGGGGCGGGCATATTCTTAATGTTAGCAGGCCCTCTTGCATTTGCAAGATACGGTTATACAAACTTTGCATTATGTCCTTGGTTATCAAGTGACTACAGTCTGGTTAGAGACTATCTGTATGATTATAGCTAGAGTACAGTTACATCTAAATGCATAATAGCGATATGGCTTAAAAAGGATTTGAACTTTGCAATATAGCCAGAATCTACTCAAAATCTTTCAAGCATCAAGTACTTTTAAATTACAATATCATGATCATCATCGTGATCATCATCACACAACAACAACAAGATATATAATGGAGGTATTTTCATTAGAAATTTCCTATTACAAACTACTGAGAAACTAAATTTAGGAAACTTTCTTTGCATGATCATAAGCAGTTTTCGGTCCCTATTTTCACTAAAGCTAATACCTATTTGCAACTAAAAAATGATGCTGATGAGGAGTGGTGGATATTTATTGCCCGTATTAAAATAGTACAAAATGTCTCCTGTACTTTCAAATGGTTTCCGATAGCTATAAGGCTGATAACACTTGACAAGTTTTATATATATAAACCTGGTTAGTTATCTCTTTAATATCCCCCAATGTATAAATAGCAGTATAGGTATAGATATAGGTATATAGAGTAGAATAATAAAGTTGGAAGGAATCTTGGAGGTCTTTTAGTCCAACCCCCTGCTCAGGGAGGAAACTTATACCATTTCAGACAAATAGTTGTCCAATCTCTTCTTAAAAACTTCCAGTGTTGGAGCATTCATAACTTCTTGAGGTAAGTTGTTCCACTGATTAATTATTCTAACTGTGAAATTTGTTCTAACTGTTCTAATTGTACTAACTGGAAATTTCTCCTTCATTCTAGGTTGGTTCTCTCCTTGATTAGTTTCCACCCATTGCTTCTTGTCCTGCTCTCAGGTGCTTTGTAGAATACCTTGACTCCCTCTTTATGGCAACCCCTGAGATATTGGAACCCCTAGTCACTTTTTTCATTAAACTAGACATATCCAATTCCAGCAACCGTTCTTTATCTGTTTTAGCTTCCAGTCCTCTAATCATCTTGGTAGCTCTTCTCTGCACTCTTTCTAGTGTGTGTGTGTGTGTGTATGTATGAATGTATGTATGCATGTATGTAGGAGGGAAGATCTGTTTGTCTGTGTCTTTCTGTCTATCTGTCTATCTATTCTGCAATCCAACAAGACAGACACAGACTTCAGAGGATAATTAGAACTGTAGAAAAAACAATTGCTACCAACCTGCCTTCCAATGAGGACCTGTATACTGCACGAGTCAAAAAGACCCCTCACATCCTGGACATAAACTGTTTCAACTCCTACCCTCAAAACAACGCTATAGAACACTGCACACCAGAACAACTAGACACAAGAACAGTTTTTTCCCGAACGCCATCACTCTGCTAAACAAATAATTCCCTCAACACTGTCAAACTATTTATTAAGTCTGCACTACTATAAATCTTCTCATTGTTCCCGCCACCCATCTCCTTCCACTTATGATTGTATGACTGTAACTTTGTTGCTTGTATCCTTACAATTTATATTGATATTATTCCTGATTGCTTATTTGTACCCTATGACTATTATTAAGTGTTGTACCTTATGATTTTTGATGAACATATCTTTTATTTTATGTACACTGAGAGCATATGCACCAAGAAATTCCTTGTGTGTCCAATCACACTTGGCCAATAAAAATTTATTCTATTCTATTCTATTCTATTCTATTCTATTCTATTCTATTCTATTCTATTCTATTCTATTCTATTCTATTCTATTCTATTCTATTCTATTCTATTCTATTCTAATCTATCTATCTATCTATCTATCTATCTATCTATCTATCTATCTATCTATCTATCATATATCATCTATATTATCTGCAAAAATCCTTCATATCGTTGAGCTCCATGCTTCTTCTTTTACTGGAAATCGAGACCAATAATTATGATGACCCAATCAGCAAAGAAGAGGGGCAAACAAACGCCACTGAGCTGTGCCTGGCTTAATTATTATTTGAAGGGTGATTTCTGGCTCTTAGAGGCTGCTGATCATTGGAAAGAGAGTAATCTCCCTTGCTCCAAAGAGAAGATGCGAATTTCAGTATGCCAGTGGAATTTGATTTCTTACCGAGCGTGACATGGTTATATTTATCTTTTGACACATGTGGAAGGACACATATTGGCTTTAGAGATACTCTCATCCTTGGAGAAAAATCTTGGTTGTTTGGCCAGCAATCAGCACTAGTAATTTTTCTGTTATGTTGGACAAGGGCTGTGTGCACAGAATACTCTGCATTCAGTGCGCAGGAAACGGATGACAGCTTTGCAGAGGGAGTTGCACTGGCCAAGGAACTCAGTGTCAGCCTTGAGAAATCAATATTACCAAAGGGAAGATGATTTTAGTCTCTCTGGGTTATGTATATTTTAATCTGTGGACAAAGGTAGTTAATTTCAATAGCACATTTAGCCTTTAAATTATTCTTTCTTACATTTTTTTTAAAAAAATAAAAACATATATGCAGACTAAACATAATCCATACGGCTTAGACAGATTTAAACATTTCTCCCTGCTGTGAAAACAACCTATTTAAATCATTGATGATGGCCATTCTGGCCATCTTTGGAGGACTGACATTGTAAAACTTTCTCTGCCGGTCTTGGTGACATAAGCAAGGACAGCAACTCGGAAAGAGACTAGTTTCCTCCCAGAGATATAGAATTTCCATGCTCAGGCTGGAAGACCTGGTGTGCTTGAAGCTTGTATCAGATAGTAAGATCAAGGCAGATATCCTCCACTTACAACAATTCATTTAGTGGCTGTTTGAAGTTACAACGGCCCTGAAAAGAGTGACTTATGACAGGGGTGGGCAACTGTGGCTCTTTTACAACCTGTGGACTTCAACTCCCAGAATTCCTGAGACAGCCAAGCTGGCTCAGGAATTCTGGGAGTTGAAGTCCACAGGTTGTAAAAGGACCACAGTTGCCCACCCCTGACTTATGACCATTTTTCACACCTACGACCATTCCAGCAACGCCATGGTCACCTGAGCAAAATTCAAAGACTTGGCAACCAGTTCACATTTGTGACGTTTCCACTGTCCCGAGGTCATGTAATCCCCTTGTGCAACCTTCTGACAACCAAAGTCAATAGGGAAGCCAGATTCACCTAACAACTGTGTTACTAACTGAACACTTAACTGCAGTGATTCCCTTAACAACTGCGGCAAGAAAAGTCGTAAAATGGGGCAAGACTCACCTAGCAAATTTCTCGCTTAGCAAACAGAAATTTCGGGCTCAATTGTGGTCGTACGTCAAAGATTATGTGTAATGGCATGCAAGCCTCCTTGGAAAATAGCTGGTGTGCCGTCACCACACTCTTGAACTGTATGTTGAATTGGATATATTTTAGAACAAATTGGAGGCATCAGAAACCTGTGAAACGCTGCATAGGTAAGCATGGCTTCTAGATAGGCTTCAGAAGGCTTGTAGCACAGAAGAAAGAGCAATAAAGACTACCCTTGTATCTGAGTGGCATGCTGAGGTTATGCTTTGATGAACAGGTAAGGCCAGGACAAAGAAGTGAAGGGACCAGAGGAAAAAATATATTAATTTTAGTGAAAAGTAATTAAATATAGTTACTACGGTTATTTTCCACTTATTTTATCATCCCTTTATGTTTCCCAGAAAGCCTGTAGGAAAAGTTTCCTGGGTCTAGTAAAGTTCAAAATGGCTAGTACCGATAGAGAAATGAATGAACTGAAAATCTGGTTATTGCAAACAGCTGAATTAAGCTGTGGAGTATAAACTTGCTATATGTGCATGCATGCAGATGTTTCTACAAACAAATCGCTCTCACATCTGAAAATGTCCCTTTCATGATATGTGGATTTCAAGGATAGTTTTATAATATCCTGACGCTAAAATGAATAAAGCATCCTCATTTTCCATAGCTGGGCAAAGACATGTGACTGTGCTTGATTTGACACCTTTTGGACAGTGGTTGTTAGGAAAATCCATCATCCACAATGGGCTTTTTTTTGGGGGGTGGGTGGGTCAGGAACTAGACATAAATGCCAATTTCCTGCAAAGAACATCACAGTTGCTTGATTGTGGGACATTGCAAATAGTTGTAAAGCGTGGGCCAGTTACTGAGTGCCCAGAATGCAATCAGGCCAGGTTGGGGAGCCATTGGAACTTTGAATCTGGGTTGTACGGTACTATATGTGGCTCTGGGGAAGTCCATCTTAATTTCAGTTGAGGATTACCTGAGCTGATACTGCTCTGGAAAATCTCTCTAATTAAACTGTTTGATGAAGCTTTAAAACAGCGTGACCTGACAACGTGAATTTTGTAACCTCTGTAGTCTAATAGAGCTCATTGAAATGAATCATATCTACCTCATACACCTCTCTGAAGTGTTGCATGTTTCTAAATCAGAATTATTTGCTGTACATCTCTCCCAGCTATTAAAAAGTGTTCAATTTGGAACCAGTGGTGGAATACTCTGTGCTTTTTCAAGAAGCAATTGGACTTTCTGGCAATTGGACTTTCTGATTTTTTGTTTTGAAGACGTTTCACTTCTCATCCAAGAAGCTTCTTCAGCTCTGAAGTAGTCTGCAATTTTTCTAGAAATCCGTTCATACTCCCGCACCATTCAAAGGGTGTTCATCCCAAAGTGCATAGCTAAATACTGTATCTATGGAGGTTTTCAGTCATCCAGGTCATGGTTGTCCCAAAGGTGCTTTTTCAAGAGGCAACTGGACTTCCTGTTTTTTGTTTGAAGATGTTTCGCTTCTCATCCAAAAACCTTCTTCAGCTCTTCTTCTTGGATGAGAAGTGAAACGTCTTCAAGGAAAAACAAAGAAAGCCCAGTTGCCTCTTGAAAAAGCATCTTTGGGACAACCATGACCTGGATGAGTGAGAATCTCCATAGACATTCTGTGCTGATTTTAAGGCTGTTGTAGATTCCATGCTGGCTTGAGCCAAGGGTCTTGCAACTAGAAGATCAATGATCCCTTTCTGACATGTCTCCTTTGGGCCTTTCTAATATCAGGATTTCCAATTTTAAGGGGGAAAATTACTTGGGAGAATTTTCTAAAATGGGAATTCTCTCTCTAACTTCAGAGAGCAATAAAATCTAAAATATCTGTGGTCTCTTGGACATCCTCCTAAGAATCATTGAAGAAGTCTAAATATATGATATATTTGCCTAACTTAGATGACATGTCTTTAATATTTGCTTACAAGGGGGACAAATATTGTTCTTCCCCTTTTATAGCTTAGAGTCTCTGATGCCATGCTGTTTCTTCTTAATCTCCAAGACAAGAATAGAAGAAGAGCCATGCTGTGTCATAACAAAATGTAGTGCCAGTGTAGCGTTTGGTTATTATAGTGATCAATCAGCCCTCTGTGGAAAATTAACAGGTGGTAGGACATAAGTACAATACCACCATCAACATATCTTCCCCCAAAATTGGTTTAGGGCAGACTACAACTACAATTACTGGAGATTGTATGTGGACTTAATGAATAGCCATCAATAACTCTGGAATTTATCTAACACGCCTTTTAAAGCTGTCCAAATAAATTGCTATCAGCAGTATTTCTTGTGATAGCAAATGTAATAGGTTAACAGTATGATGTATTGTTATTTCTTTTGTCTATCCCGAATCTCCCATTTAGTGTAATGCTTATTTGCAATCTTTTGCAAGGCTATAGTACTTTAAAATATATGTTTGCAAAATTCAGTAGTTCATGAATATATATATTTTTCCTCGGGGAGAGCTTTCAATCCATCATTTGTGGTAGGGATGGTGGGGGATGTGAAGAGCCTGTAGTACAGTGGACTAAACACTGTTATTAACAACTGCAGCTTGCAATTACTGCAAATTCAAATCTCACCAGGCTCAAGGTTGACTTAGCTTTCCATCCTTTCAAAGGTAGGTGAAATGAGGACCCAGATTGTGGGGGCAATAAGCTGACTTTGTATAAATATACAAAAGTATGAAGGCTATTGCTTAATGCATTGTAAGCCACCCTGAGTCTCCAGAGAAGGGCGGCATATAAATTAAAGCAAAAAAATAAAATAAAAAATCAGAGCAATATTGGAAGTATATCAACATAAATAAGTAATAAATATAAACAAATATAAGTTTGTATATCTAAACATAGATGTAATGTTCCTGCCTTGAGCACGGGTTGGACTAGAAGTTCTCCAAGGTCTCTTCTAGCCCTACAATTCTATATGATTATGTTTTTTTCCTCCAATCAGTCTAATTTCATTTCAGCACTTACTGTATTTTTCGCTCCATAAGAAGCACCTGACCATAAGACGCACCTAGGTTTCGAAGAGGAAAACAAGACAAAAAATATAAGGCGGAGCCTAAGAGGACCACAGATAGGTATCCTCTCATGTGCCAGCTCTGCCTATTGACTCCTGCACTGCGGAAAAGAGGCAGAAGGTTGACTCAGCCTTCCATCCTTCCGAGGTAGGTAAAATGAGGACCCGGATTGTGGGGGCAATAAGCTGACTTTGTATAAAAAAGAACATCGCTTAGGGGAGGCCGAAAGCCCTACTAAGCAGGTATATATAAAAGTATGAAGGCTATTGCTTAATGCATTGTAAGCCGCCTTGAGTCTCCGGAGAAGGGCAGCATATAAATTGAACCAATAAATAAATAAATAAAATAAGAAGTGGACAAAGACAGAAGAGGCGGGGTTCAGGACCCTGCCACTGCAGCCCGGCTACTATTTACCAAAGGACCGGTACCACTTTTTTGGGGGAAAAAGTGAATCTTATGGAGCGAAAAATATGGTATATGTTAATTTTTATTCTCTTATTTTGCATTGTAATGTGGTTGAATAGGAAAAAAAGAAAGGCAGAAAGGTAACGTCATCAGATATGCAGGAAAACAAAATGGGGATTTTTATTTTTTTTTGGGTCTGTGCTATCTGGCATAAAAGATAGACAAATGAACCAGTTTGGTCTAGTGGTGAAGGCACCTGGGTAGAAGCCAGGAAATTGTGAGTTCTAGTCTCACCATAGGCCTGAAAGCCACCTGAGTGACTTTGGGTTATTCATTCTGTCTCAGCCCAGCTCACCTCACAGGGTTGTTGTTGTGGGGAAAATAGGGGGGGGGGAAGGAGTATCACATATGTTCACCATCTTGAATTATTTATAAAACATAACAATAAAGGCAAGATCTTAAATAAATAAAGCTAAATTATACCTTTGCAGAAAGAGTTCCTTGATCTAAAATGAATTTTTGAGAAACTGTCGTGGAAAGGTACAACAGGAACATCTTATCTCATGCTACGGCTGTCAGGTTTGGATCTGGGGATAAACAGATAATCCTTGATTTACAACAGTTCGTTTAATGACCATTCAGTGTTACAACAGCACTGAAAAAACTGACTTATGACCGTTTTTCATACTTACAACCATTGCACCACCCCCATGGCCATGTGACCAAAATTCAGAAGCTTGGCAACTGACTCACATTTATGACGGTTTCAGTGTACCAAGGTCATGTGATCCCTTTTGACAAGCAAAGTCAATAGGGAAGCCAGATTCACATAACAACCATGTCACTAACTGAAGAACTGCAGTGATTCACTTAAGAACTTTGGCAAGAAAGGTTGTAAAATGTGGCAAAATTCACTTAACAAATGTCTCACTTCGCAACAGAAATTTTGACCTCCATTGTGGTCATACGTTGAGGACTACCTGTATTTAGGAATTTTTTTTTTTTTTTTTTGCATATATCCTGATTCATTTTTCTCTGTCTGTCTTACTATGTTTTGAAATACCAAAATAATCTATACGGGGATTGCTTTTGTGTTCATACTCCCACTGTATGAGGCTAATAAACAAAACTCCTGGGCTATTTGGTGAGCTAAATGGAAAGGGGGGGGGAGAGAAAGAGAGTTTTCATAAGTGAAATTCACATCAGAATAAAAGCCACATCTCAGAAATAAAATGTTATGTTGCTCGGTCTTAAATGCTTATGAACTCCTACTTTGAGACATAGCATTTTGCTATTCCTGTCCTTGGCTTATTTTCTATCAGATTGACTGAGATACTCCTTAAAGTAGCCAACTGCAAAATCACTTAGGACTTTTCAGTTTAAAAACCCTTCAGTGTACTTTGCACCTGGATCCTAACAGCATATATTAGATTATATTGGTTGTTAAGTGCTGGCAATCTTCCTTGGAATCTCTGTCCTTTTGTCCTTTTAGAAGCACTTCAACCTCCCCCTTGCCCTCCCCTCTTCCCCCATCATTCCAGATGGTCATGAAAAAGCCATTAAGCAGAATAGGACGAGATGTATACAGCTGCAGGACTGCCCTTCAGATTCAGCAGCATTCTGAGAATGTTCAGTCAATTCTAACATTCCAAATTGTTTGATGTAACACCCCCTTTCAGTGGAAATGCATCAAGAAACTTTTCTTTCTCTGGTTAATCCATCTAATTGGATAGAATCCTTGATGGATGACAATGTTTCACTCTGTCAGATGACTTTGAGTGGTTTTTATTTTTAATATATCCGACCTTTTAAGATATACCAGTAGTTAGTGCCCAATATAAGTTGATGCTGTTATCATTTTAGTATCTAGTATTATAAACCAGACTCTTTTCTCATGAACGTCTAATGGACTCATCCTGCTCCATGGCAATTGTATGTGCGTGGGTGTGGTTTAATACTATCTAAAGAGGATTCATGGTTGTAACAGGTCAAATAATCAAATAATGAATACATACACATGATACTGAAGATGCTTGAATGAGATTCAACATTTTTTTTATTTTAAAAAAGTGTGATTCCATTAACTTTTCTTTTATCACAGGATTACATGGTTTAAAAATTCTTATTATTTGTTTTTTCAAAAACAATCCAATCACAATTCAGTGGTTTAATATATAGGCATTATATCGTGTAGTAATATATAGGCATATAATTTTTATTCATCTGGATGAAAAATTAGACAACAGATATTGCACGATCTGTCACAGTTATAACTTTGTCTATCTATTCTTTATGTAATTTAGTATAATCATGTTGTTGTCTGAAGTTTTTGGTTCTGTTTTGTTTCTGGTCATAATAATAATAATAATAAAAATTCATCTAGACGATGCTTAGATATATATTTTTTAACATAATAAGATCAGTTCATTCCTTGGGCTTTTAAATTGGCAGTCTCAAGTCCATGCCGTCAAGTGGAACATATGAGCTTGGGAACAAGTTAAAGTTCCCAGGACCTGGGTTGGCAAAGTCTGTGCGTGTCGCTGAGAAGTTGCTTTCAGACTGACAAGAGGAAAGAGATAGTTGGGCAACTTCTTGGGCTTGGGAGATGCATGGCATCTTCTTAGCATGAACTCCCTGAGGACTAATTTGTCTGCTCTCTCTGTCAAGAAGATAGCGTGAGAGGATGACTCCATGAAGGAAGGAGGGCAGAGAAATGGGACAGCAGAGAACTCACTGGAGATGTCAAAACATTGTGCCAGATGGTGAGAGAGAAAAAACATACAGCTTTTGGAGTAACTCTTTCCATTCCGCTTCTGTACCAGATCTCCAATAATTCTGGATATTTTCAACTTTTATTGTCAAGTGAATCAACTAAAGCAGATAAGAATGAAAAAAAAAAAAGACTTCACACCCATTGGGCGTGTCAGCTTCATCAGCCCCTTGCTACATAGAACTTCTCCTTCCTTATCTTTCAGCTTTAATTTTGAAATGATATTTTTAAAATGGTGCCAAATCATGTTACTTACCTTTTTGTGCATTTAAAGGAAGGAATTGCAAATTGGCGATTTCTGCATTTTTATTTATGTAAATATATATGGTTGCCCATCATTCACAGTCTCTTTAAAAAGAGCAGTTCCTCCACCCCTTCTTTGGTATCTTTCTGGGTGCAAATGAGATGACCAACTGTAAATTTAACCTAAACAACATAACAGCCCGATATATAATCAGTAAGCAAGATAAAATTATAAACAAATATCAAAATCCAACGTCAACATAACCATCTCACAAGCTTTGCATGTATTCTGACCCCATGCTTGGGGTCATAACTATGTCTTCAAAATATTATGAAAGTCTGATTTTCATGGGGATGAGATTCCAAAAAGCAGGTACCATGACAAAAATGCTTCCTTTCCATGCCTTGCCAGATGGCACTAATGGATGGAACCTATAATTTGCTCTACCTTGCCAGATCTGATGAGATGGGCCAACACAACAAGGGACAAGTGATCTCTCAAATAACCCAGTCCCATGCCAAAAGGGCCTTTCTAGGAATCTGCCAGAATTTTGAATTGAAACCAGAAGCATATTGGCAATTAATGCAGCTCATGGAGCAGAGATATAACATAAATTGAACAAGGAGTGTCCATAGCTGTTATTCTATATTCAATGGAACAGAAGTTGCCTTTGGAAGTTGTGGGAGCTTCATCACTGGAAGCTTTCAAAGAGAGACTGGACTGCCATCTGTCAGAAATGGTGCAGGGTCTCCTGTTTGGGCAGGGGGGTTGGACTAGATGACTTACAAGGTCCCTTCCAACTCTGTTAATCTGTTAAAATAACTGCCTTTGCTGCTGCGTTTTGAATCAGCTGCAGCTTCTGGATGCTTTTCAAGAGCAATCCCATGTAACACTCATTGCAGTTGTCCATTTAGATTACTAATCAAGAATGATTATAAGCACAATCTCCCCAAGCAAAGAATGGGTGCAATTGGTGTTTTATATGAAACTATGCAACCAACCAGAGCTGACCACTCCTTGTTCAGGAACCTAGAGTCCAGAATGATCTCCAAATTGCAAACTAGGTCTATTTGGGATAATGCAGCCCCATGTAGAATTAAAGATGGAATTTCCCTGAACCTGGAGACCCTAGATGCCAGTACCATTCAGTCTCTCTAGGTTGAGATGAACCTATTCTTCCCCCATCCAATCCCCCATAGCATAGAACTTCCACTTGGGTGGCCAAGGGTGGAGATACAGTATAAAGCTGGGCATTATACTGCATACTAATGATACCTCACCTTGTGCTATCAGATGACCTCACCCACTCATGTATATGTTAAATAGAAATGGAGAGACTGCCAAGCCCTATAGTACCCTGTGAAGCAAAGACCATGGACTAGGTGTCTCCTCCTCCTTCTCAGCACTGGATACAGTTGGCCTGGAAGCCAGACAACCAGTGCAATATTACTCTGCCCTCTCCCAACCCCCAAAGCTAGTCCGGCAGGATACCGCAGTCAAAGGTACTAAAGTCACTAAAAAGTCAAGAAGAACAAGAATGAACTCATGACCTCACCCCACATCAGCCAGAGATCATCTACAAGTGTAATCTCTGCCCAGGTCTGAATGCCAACTAAATGCCAAGCTCTGAATGCCAACTGAAAGAAGTCCAGATAATTTGCAACTCCAGGGTTTTCTGGCGCTGCCAAACAGCCACCTTCTCTACAATCTTCGTGGACATAAATTGGATCTAGCGATGGTTTCTTAGTCATAAATCTCGAGCCATGAATTTTGAGCCAGGTGAATTACTGTCTCTTGGTTGAATGATTCACTCTCTCAAGGAACAATTCACCAGCGCCAGAAATGAAGAACCCAGCCACGCATCACTTCCTGGGAGTTCTTAGCCAATAAGAAGGGACTGGATCTAATAGACATATGTCTGATCAGGTAGTCACAAGAATGCTGTCTCTTTTATTGGGACCAGCAGTATGAAACTACTCCTACACTGAAATTGAAATCCCCCAGACTTTCTTTACTTTCTTTCTTTATTAGATTTGTATACTGCCCTACTCCCGAAGGACTCAGGGCAGTGAACAGGCACAAATTAAAACACATACGTACAAAAGTTAAAAAACATAATTAAAACCAAATTGAATAATTTCGCCCGAGACAATTAAAATTTCCAATATTTTAAAAACAAATTAAAATTTCAGTTTAAAAAATTTAAAAGAAAGGGGAGAAAATTAGGCCAGGCCGGCCTGCTGGAATAGGAGGGTCTTAAGAGCACGGCGGTAAGTGTGCAGATCCGGGATCCTCTGTATCTCTGGGGGGAGCTCGTTCCAGATAGTAGGTGCCCCCACAGAGAAGGCCCTCCCCCTGGGGGCCGCCAGTCGACATTGTTTGGCTGACGGCACCTGGAGGAGCCCCTCTCTATGAGAGCGTACCGGCTGGTGGGAGACTGTGGTAGTAGGCGGTCCCGTAAATAACCAGGTCCTAAGCCTGAGCTTTAATCACCTTCATCAGAACTGCTTGAAGGCTGGAGCCCAATCTGGAGTGAATTTGAGCAACTGTTTCTAGGACAGATACCTCATATAGTCCTCATAGCAACCTTGCAAGTAAACCACTGACCAGCATTTTCCAGGAGAGCCAGGGATACATAAGAGCAGAAAAATACTAAAGTTTTTCTGCCCTTACTGCCATCAGGTAGGCCTTAATAGTGACTCGAACTCATGCTTAGTTGATTTCACTCCTTGTCGCCCTCCAGTGGCACTCTAGGCATCTCTTTATATGTTCCTCATGTAAACAGAATAAAGAAGTCCTTAAATATGCGTGCACACACACAAACATTTAAATTGTATATGAAACATACTTTTTTTGGGTGTGGGGGGGAGAGGTATAAATCTGTGGGGTTTTTTTTTCTCCCATTGCTGCTTGAGTGTTATTGTCAAACTGCATTATTTTCATGATGTGATCCCATTCAATTAGCATAGGAATTGCAACATGACAGAAAGTAGAATGATAGGTAATAATGTAGGCCCAAGACTTTCTCAACTATGTATTTTGGACCTCTGATTTTGGTGGATGTGCCATATACTGTATCTCCAACACAATACTTGCTACATGTGATGGACTACAACTTCCCTTATTACTTGTCAGTTTCATTGGTTTTGGGGTTTAATGAAAGGAAGGCTGGCAAAGCACCAGGTTGAAACTGTTTTAGGGCCCAGTGGGCAGAAAGCAAGGATGTTCTTTATGGAGTGGGTCATTATCCTGAGGCTAGGGTTGGAGGCTGCAAGGGATACAGCTGCTGTTTTTCATCTGTTTGTTTTAACCACATTTGTGGATGGTGAGTCAAAATTTGCCCCTGAAGATTTATGTGGTACGGTGATGAGAAATAGTATTATTGAATTCAGGTCACAATTTCTATGTTTTTCTGTGGCGACCAGCAAAAGGTATAGGATGAGTTTAGAAGTCATCCAAGCTTCCAAGGACATTCATTCTCTCACAACTTATGAAACTATGGAAAATATCCCATAGCCATTGCTACTAGTTTTTCCTTGCTAAGGAAGCCACTGGATACATTCCATATAATTCCAGCTTCATTTCTTTTTGGTACCATCATCCCAGTCATTAAGCACATGGCTGAGCTATTGGATTTCCTCCAGGCATAGGAATGCTTTTGCATGGCTCACTGAAAGTCAACATTAAAACCCATTGGTTATACTTGGGATAACCCACATCTTCCTTTCCAAACTTAATTTGGTTTCTTTCTGAAATATCAGACCCAATGTCCTGTGGCATTCCTTCAGAACATCTAGTTCTAAGGAAAAGGGTTTGGAGACTTTTCCTTTCCATCTTGCTGAGCTGCTCTTCTAAGGTCAGATGTTTGTAGACAAATGGTGGCCTAATATATAAATTAAAACAAATCCCAGAAGTGCTGTGTTTTGGCACCCGTAGCTCAAACCAATGTCCACTTAACTCTTGCTAGTTGTTGTAGGTCATCTTTTGGCAGCAAAAGGTCTTTATTCTCTTTATCAAAACTGCAAATACAATTCAGTCTCAGGCTGCTTGGAATAGCTGAAGCCTGAGGAGAAGCTTTCTTGAAAGCTGGTATCATTGATACTGATCCATTTGTTCTTAATAATAAGTGCACTTCAAAAGAAATACCAAAGTCCAAAACAGAGGGCTTAGTTTCTAAATAATGCAAATAAAGCCAATTCTTTGATATATGGTTGGTGGGGATTCCAGAGCATAAGGTGACAAAGAACCAGATGTAAAGCAGTTTGACATTTCTTCTTGTGGCTTCAGCAATAATGCTAAGATTTGCAGAATTCCGTCTGCTTGACTTACTAATTATTCTTTGGTGTTTTCAAGCAGACGTGTCTCTTGCTGTGTCTGTCTCTCAATCTTCTCTCCCACCCTTTTATAGCTGCTCTGTTGGCATTCAATATATTTGAGACTTTTCCCCTACTCTAGGAAAAGCTTGTCTCCAAATTAAGAAACAAAAACAAAACAAACACACCATCTTGTTCTCGGCAAACATACCCTGAGATTATTTTGCTTAAATGCAGCTGTTCTACTACTGCTCAAATCAAATAATATTTTGTGGTAGTCATTTACCGGCTAAATTCTAACAATAGGCCTAAGGACGAGGTTAAAAGGCATGTCAGTCTTGACCAATAGTCTAATCTATGTTCTGGCCTTCATTCCTGCCATTCCTACCTGCATGAAAAAGTTATATTAGAGATAGAGCAGAGGGAAGTGGGGGGGGGGGGAGCTAAGAATATTGCTCCACAAAATTCTGACTGCACAAATTCCAGTAGTGAAAAGATGGAAGATGGTCCCAGTCATGCAGTATAATAAATATTATTATTTGAAGCCAAGCTTCAAATAATTTAATACCTGCAGGTATATGTTGCCTTCTTCCTCTTTAGGCTGATAGAATCTTAAAACAAATGAAAGCAACTGCCTCTCATTAAATACTTTTTGTGTGACACTGCTACTATATGCTGTTTTATTGCCATTAGCCTAAAAGGCTACTATAGATTGTAGCCTTTTAGATTGTAGCCTATCAGATTGTATGATACAAAAAAGAGCAACCAGAGTGGTGGCTTTTAACAGAACTTTCTTTACCTGAGCTTACAATTGTCTGGTAGTAGTAGTAGTAGTAGTAGTAGTAGTAGTAGTAATAGTAGTGGTAGTAATAGTAGTAGTAGAAGAGGAGGAGGAGGAGGAGGAGGAGGAGGAGGAGGAGGAGGAGGAGGAGGAGGAAGAGGAAGAGGAAGAGGAGGAGGAAGAAGAAGTCTCCCAAGTTCAGAGAAATGAACGGGAATGATTCTACTTGGGAACACGAAGCATTATCAGCAAGACTAACTGATCTATAAGATGTTAAATGGATAAGCAGAAAAAGCAGAAAGAGAAGAAGAATACAAAACAGGCACGAGAAGATGTCTAAGAAGGAAAGCTGGAGAGGAGAAGGAAGAAGAGAAGAGTTTTTTTCTAATCTGATGCTATCCAAATTGGAGAAAACGAACATGCTCAAAAGATAAAAATGGATTTACAAGAAAAATCCATCCAAATTTCATGGATCGTTATCCTTAGTTCCTTTGATAAATCTCAAGAAGGAAGTGCTTTGATATCTTTTGGGGAACTCAGCATCAGTAATTCATCAATTTAATTGATAAAGATAAATACATCTTTTCATTATTGAATATGTATAGGCTTTATATTTATGTCTTGGTGCACCATTGTTATTTCTGGAAGGTTTCACAAATCGATGGGCTTCTAAGTAAATTTAGGTAAGAGCTTCAAATGATGAGTAAAATTTATTCCTGTTCAGATTCATTTAAATCTATTCCATCACTACATCTTCAAAAGGATATAAATGTTCTTCATTGTGCCCTACAATCTTGAAGCGGCAACAGCCAGCATTCATTTGAAATGGTTAATAATGGAACTGGCATTTGAACTGGCAGCCACCCAAGAAGTTAGAACACACTGCCTATTCTGCAGGTTTCATAAAATAACATGAAACAAATGGGCTAATCCATTCAGAAAGAAAGTTACACCTGGTTCTCATAGAATACTGAAAGCTGGGACTCACCAATTAAAAGCAGTGATGTGCTGCCTGGCTTAGAAATATTTATTCATCTTCAAGCTTCATACATTTTTTTGCAAGGGCTTAAAAAAGTTTGTGCTACAAGTCCAACTGTTTCCCACCTGCAAAATGACATACTGATTGTCAGCTTTATCACGACTGATCTCTTTTCAGCGTGCAAAGTAGATTAACTCTTCTGATTACATTTATCTGGTTAGCAGACTTCTCAAGTTAATTAAATGAGCTTGAGAAATTTCTGAGATTCATAGTTTAGCTGGAGTGGTATAATTATTTGGTAGCCATGGCTGTTTTTTAACAAGTCTGGTGATTAAGGTATTGTTCTTCTTGACTTTTATTCTGCACTATTCATGGGGCTGCCTTTGAAAATAACTAGAAAAGTTCAATTGGTACATATATGCTTGGCTTTAGCTATCAGTAGGAACCAGTAAGTTTGATAACTGACTATCATGTTTGTAACAGAAGAATTGGGTAACAATGCATCTCTAAACCCAATTTGAAGTGTTATTATTAAACTTCAGGAATGCAAGTGGTTTGGGGATAAATTATCACAAGAACTGCATTATTTCTGCATTATTTCTATCTGCCTGTGCAACTACCTCAAAGAAGGTACATGGCCTTTTTAATAGTGGCACCACAATTATGGAATTCCTTTCCAGCCAAACCTCACAGTGATATCAATACAAGCCTTTCAATGAATCTTAAAATCCTTTCCATTCTGCACTGCCTGGCTCAGAACGTTATGATTTCTTTTTGCATTTCCTCCTCTCATTGCAAACTCTATTTTCTGAAGTAAAAGCCAATCAGATTCTCTCTCTCCCTCTCTCCCTCCCTCCCTCCCTCCCTGCTTGTTTATTTAGGGAAAAATAGTGTGTGTGTGTTTGTGTGTGTGATCATCTTGACTTTCATGTATATATACATCAGACATCCCCTGATAATAAGCCCAATTGGGCTTTTGAATGGATGGCAATAAGAACAAACACTTATTTCAGGGTTCAAAAAATATAAGACAGGGTCTTATTTTCGGGGAAACACGATACACACACACACACACACACACACACACACACACACACACACAGTATATATACATACATACATATGCAAAAAATTAAAATCTTGGGCGTTTTCCCGCGTCATTGTAAATAAGTTAGTTAAAATGTTTAAAATTCTGGTTAAAATCCCAGCTTAAAATCTTCTAAAAATCCTTACAGAACCTTACATTTTAACTAACTTATTTACAATGACGCGGGAAAACACCCAAGATTTTAATTTTTTGCATATGCACACCCGCGAAAACTTAAGAAGACAGATACATACATACATACATACATACATACATACATACATACATACATACATACCAGAGTGAAATTCTGCAGGTTCTGACAGGTTCTGGAGAACCGGTAGCGGGAATTTTGAGCAGTTCAGAGAACTGGCAAATACCACCGCAAATACCTTCCCACCCCAGAGTGGGGTGGGAATGGAGATTTTGCAATATCCTTCCCACAGGAATGGGGAGGGAATGGGGATTTTGCAGCATCCTTCCCCTGCCACCAAGCCACACACATATATATTTCTATGTATCTTTTGGAAGAACTGAGCAAAGGCAGAAGATTTGCACACTGTCCCTGAATAGCACAATCAGCTACTCCAGTTTGGACAACTGTTAGCCAAAGGTAGTAGTTAACTTATCTAGTTTAGAAATACTGTTATGAATTTCTAGGTTCACTCAGCCAGATTTTCAGTGGGCTGGCAGTTTCATTGTTTGGAAGCCTTGATGCTTCTGGCCTGCATTGGCAACCAAACCTCCTCTGTGTTTGTTTCCTAGAAGCCCCTCCCCTTCCCTCATCTCCTATTATTCTTAGAACAGGATGAATTTATGTTTCAAAACAAACATGTCAGTGGCTTTCCTTCCTAGAATAAAAGCCATGGTTATCATCTACCTACTTGGCAAGCCTACGGTAAAGAAGCATGTGCATTTCCCAGTCTGTTTTTCTCACTGCATAGTTTGCTTCAGTCCATTCTTATTTCTCCTGCCCACTAATCATGGAGGGAATTAAGGCTTTCTGTGACCCATTTTCTTATTTTGCATTATTTCTGCCAAGACTCAACTAAAAAGAGCCAGTTGCATTATTTCATTGTATGGTTGCAAGGTACGATTCACATATGTTTGGAGAGGGAAGAAAGTTGTTCAGATGCACTTTTAATGTTTCCACAGATGTGTGCTTAAAAGTTGACAAAGAGGGCAGCAGCCTGGGTTTCATTGTCTCTCTTCTCGTAGAAGTTGTGCCAGCTCCCCCCAAACAAACGAAACCTCACAAATCCCCCCTTATAGTTTTTCTTATCAACTCTCCTTTAGTGTATGAAAGATATTTTTTTTAAAAAAAAAATTATTTAAAACTAAATAGAATTTGGATGAAATTCTCATGGAAAGAATGGGTGATGGTATACTTGTTTATTTAGGGGGAAATAGTGTTTTTGTGTATATGTCTGAGTGTTTGAGTGCGTGATCATCTTGTCTTTCATGCAGTGGTGAAATTCATTTTTTTTTTACTACCGGTTCTGTGGGCGTGGCTTGGTGGGCGTGGCAGGGGAAGGATACTGCAAAATCTCCATTCTCACCCCACTCCAGGGGAAGGATACTGCAAAATCTCCATTCCCTCTCCACTCCTGTGGGAAGGATATTGCAAAATCTCCATTCCCACCCCACTCTCGGGCCAGCCAGAGGTGGTATTTGCCGGTTCTCCGAACTTCTCAAAATTTCCGCTACCGGTTCTCTAGAACCTGTCAGAACCTGCTGGATTTCACCCCTGCTTTCATGGCATAATTATCTTCTCAACTAACTGCATTTTCATTAGCTGTATTCCCACTTTGCCATTAAGGCACACCTGGGTGTCAACCCTGAAGTTGATCTGGCCAAAGCCATCTTGAAGCAATTGATCTATTACTTGGAACCAGGTAATTCAGCAGGTTCTGACAGGTTCTAGAGAATTTTGCAATATCCTTCCCCTGGAGTGGGGTGAAATGAAGATTTTGCCCTTCCCCTGCCACGCCCACCAAGCCACACCACACCCACCAAGCCACGCCCACAGAACCGTAGTTAAAAAATTTGAATTCCACCACTGCTTGGAACCCTGACACTGGGGACGTCTGGGCACCCAGACATTACTTCAAAATTGTGGAAAGGTAAGTTACAAATGCATAGCCAGCCATAGCCCTTTCTATCAAGTCTACTGGCAAATATGCCTAGAAACTTATTTCTAGACATATTTACTTAGAAACCCCCAAAATTCAACACCATTCTCCTGAAAATGAGGTAGAAAAACAGCATCCTTTTGCAAGGAAAAGAAACATGAAAAAGTGACAAGGGAAATTTTATCACAGCAGTAATTGTTTCACGGAGGCAGAAAAATGTCATCTGTGCTGCAGGGAAGGAATGAGAAGTTAGTAAATTAATAGTTGTTGCTGCTTTTGATCTTTCTTACTTTTTCTTACATTGCTGTGACTGACAGGATTAACAAACAGATGTTTGTTTGTGATTTGTGACATTGTCTGCCGAGTCTAGATTTCTCTTTATTTCTAAGGTCTTAGAAATGGGAATTGTAAGTAGCCACTTTTCCAAATATCTACTTTTCCAATGTTTTTTCAATATTGACTTGAAATTATATTCTCTCTTCCACTCTCACTCTCTATCTCTCTCCCACTCCCTCTCACTCTTTCTCTCTCTCTACATCCACACCCACACCGACTAGAGTACAATAGTGGAAATAGAAAGGTCCATTCATGCTGCTGAGCTTCTTGAAACATTTCTTTAGACCTGATATGACACCAAACTAGATGGACTTTTGGCTTGATCAAATTGGACTATCTTGTGCTCTTCTTATGGTGGCAAAGTCACCCATAAGGATAAAAAATAAGAGACTTATCCTTGGCTGATTTCTAAGTTGCTTTGAAGTTTGCCAGGGGGAAAAAAATAAGCAAACATCTTCTACTCTTTATGATCCAGAACCAAAAACTGTTCATACCTGAAATCAAAATTTATGGTCCCCAATTTCAGGTAAGATTTTGGCAAGATGAAACAGAAACTAAACAAATTAAACAACTAGCAGTGGTGCTCCTTTAATCTGCTGCCTGAGGCAGCCTTCTTATCCTGTCTAATGGTAGGGCTGGCCCTGCTTGTCAGTCCCAATTTTCTTAGCTCAGGTTTAGTAATTCACTGAGTCATTGCCCAAGCAGAACCAACAGCCATTGTGAAATTAAAGAACAGCCTCTGTTTCAGAAAAGAGAAGGGAAGGGAAAGGAAGGGAAGGGAAGGGGAGGAGATATTTTGTTAATGGCACCCTTAACATTGAGAGTTGGTTTATTTATTTATTTATTTGTTCAACTTGTATGCTGCCTTTCTCCGAAGACTCAAGGCGTCTTACAATGCATTTAAAAACCATATATAAAAACATTAAAAATTAAAACATTAAAAACAATTAAAACCCATTCACACCATTCATCACCGGATCTCGCCAGATCCCAACAGCGAGATCAATGGCCCCAGGCCTGCCGGAAAAGCCAGGTCTTCACCGCTTTTCGGAAGGCCAATAGGGTGGGGATGGTCCGGATCTCAGGAGGTAACTGGTTCCAGAGAGCTGGGGCAGCCACAGAGAAGGCCCTCCCCCATAGGCCCACTAGTCGGCACTGTTTAGCTGATAGGACCCGGAGGAGACCAACTCTGTGGGATCTTACCGGTCACTGGGAGCTATGTGGTAGAAGGCGGTCTCGAAGATAACCTGGCCCTGAACCATGTAGGGCTTTAAAGTTAATAACCAACACATTGAATTGTGACCGGAGACCAATAGGGAGCCAGTGCAGCTTGCGGAGAATTGGTGTAATGTGGGTGTACCTAGGTGCACCCATGACAGCTCGCGCGGCTGCATTCTGGACCAACTGTAGTCTCCGAACACTTTTCAAGGGTAGCCCCATGTAGAGCGCGTTGCAATAATCTAACCGTGAGGTGACAAGTTTTGTGTAGTAGTTAAGGCAGCAGGCTAGAAACTGGGAGACGGTGAGATCTAATTCTGCCATGTGCACAAAGCCATCTGACTGACTTTGGGCCTGTCCCTGACACTCAGCCAGGGGCGGGTTTCAAAACCCGTCGCTACCAGTTTGCTCGTGGGTGCTTGCGCACTCTCAACGCTGGGCGGGCGGGTGGAGCCTCCTGCCACCGCCACTACCAGTTTGCCCGATCCAGAGCAAACCAGTAGCAACCCACCACTGCTCTCAGCCCTAGAAAGGAGGCAATGGCAAGCCACTTCTGAAATCTTGCTAAGAAAACTGCAGAGGCTAGTCCAGGCAGTTGCCTGGAATCAAAAAAGTGACTTGAAGGTGCAACACACCTTTAATATTAATTCTGGCTCCTGCATATATTTTGTTTGTTTTCGAGTTGTTTATTATGTCAGAATCAGAATTCATTGTTTTTGAAATTTAAAATCCAATTTGTAAATGTGGAATTAAGAAAATCTTAAAGCCTATGCTGTATTTGCAGTAGCCTTGCTTAGAAAGAGATTAACAAGAAAGAAGTAATCTTTCTTCCTGGATAAACTGATATTCATTTAAATTGAAGGCTTTGAATTGCTTGCACGTTTAGGTTCCTCATTTTCTTTTTGTGGTCTGCAGTGATAAGCAAAATGATTGTATAATGACTTCATAATCATAGGCTAACTTATGAAAGAAAAAATAAAACCTTGCAAGGACTCTAGAATTGGGATTAGCTTGGTAAATTATGTTTCCTTACAAGAGAACTTTAACAGTTGAAAACGTGCAGTAATTAATGGATGGAATTTGCAATAACAGGAGCAATTAACTGAAGGGCAGCAGTTAATGGCTCAAAACTTTCCATCGGTCAATCATAAGGAAGTATATTTCTAACACAAATCAGTGACAAATGGTTGTTGAGAGGGAAGCCAACCGAATGGCTCTACTTCAACATCAGCAGTTAATAGTGTCGACATAAACAGACACTTTGGTTGTGTTTATTTAATATATTTCACTGAGAGAAATTCCTGTGTTGAAATAGCAAGTTTCCAGCTTTAGCCAGAGACAATGTTAAATAAACAGCCACGTTTCAAGGGGAAATCTCTCCAAAAGAAAGTAATAAGTTTCAAAAGTGAAAGGTTAGATCTGTTTAATTTTTCTTTTGTTGCATGGAACTTTTTCAGTGAACATCTGGACCGAAGTGGCATATTTATGTGCAAATGACATCAGAGCATTCCCCATCTGACAGCAAGGAAGCAGTGGGCACTCGTAAGTGAAATTTGTAGGGATACTACAGAGCCAGGATTTGTTGTTCCTATAAGACTTTCAACTCTGTTTATACTGGCTGATCATCTGTGCATATAAAACATAAAATTTGAGTTAATTTCAGAGAGGACCAAGGCGTTGTGTTATAGTTGTATGGCAAACGAGGTATTTTGTGTTCGGTTATTGTACATGAACATTAATATGCAAAATATTATGTTTCTTTTCAAAACTGCATGGCATGATATATTTAATATACGGAGTACAACTGTAGGAGGAAAACAGCTCTACTGTATTTGTAAGACATATTTAAAATGTGAATGTACTTTCAATTTTCTTTCTAATAAGTGCGAGCCTTAATCATTCTCATCTGACTTGCAGAAATATTGCTTTCCTTAATTCAGACAACTAGGAGGAAACAATAACAGTAGCAAAAAAAAAAAAGAGTTTTTCTTCACTGCCACACAATAATTGGAACCTCACTTTTCCTATCACCATTGAAATATACTTTGTACCTGGGTTTATATTCTATATTCAAATATAATTTGATTTCTAGTCATCATAATAATATCACTTTTACAGATTTTTTTTACAGTGTACCGGGTGGTTTTTCTTGTCCTTAATTCAACACTTGGATCTTCTCAGTTTTAGTCCAGTACTATGTAGCTGCACTTCATCATGCCTGAAAACATGATTTAGGATTGCCAGGATAATAATTTGGGGAGAACCTCCATTTCCAGATTTATGTGTTGAGTAAAGATAGTCTAAAATGTGATACATTGCACATTTGCTAAATGCTAAATGTAGAAAGTTAGCACCCACCCCTCTCCTAGAAAAATGAAATATTCTAGGAAATATTAAAAACACAGAATATTATATTTTCCCTAAAGGAGAAACATGTTTCTAAAGACATAAACTCAGAGCCTCAGCAGTTCCCTCCCCACCCCGCAGCAGATATTTTGGTGCCAATGTATCTACAAGACAAAAGGCTGGGCTAGCTTATCTACAAAACAAAAGACCTTCACCCTCAGGACATGATAGGATTAGCCCTCACTCAAGATCCAAACCAGGACAAAGCCATTAAGCCATAATAGGAATTGCCCAACACCCTTTCAGACACACAACCCTCTTCATTACATCATCATCCAGCAAGATTCAACCAAGCTGGGACTCAAGACAGTTACCCTTACATGGCCCCATGAGAGTCTGACAACCAATCAGAATACATGCCCTTGCCACAGGAAGCAGGTTCAAAGCCCATGAGAGGATACAAATCTCTCTCTCTTTCTCACCCATGTGCTCAATTGCCCAGGACCTCATACCATGTGGTCCTATCCACCATTAAACCATCTTTCCAAACAGCCTCCATGTTTCCAATGTCTTTCTCCTCACTTGGAACTGAACCCAGATGGACATTTTTTCCAACACTCCTTTATGGCAGTTGTAGATAAGATGGCAGGACATATTACCTTAGTATCAGATCTTTGAAGCAAACTGGATGGAGTGAGCAGACATAGGATAGTTTTGGGTTTGAGGAAATTAATATATTGTTTCAAAGAAAAATCTGATTATTGGAATCAAAGCTGGACTTGGATGCTTTGCCCATAGCATACCAAGGGATTCATCCATCTTCCTTTAAAGATTTATGGAGGGTTGGGATCTCAACATTTCAACAGATCTGGAGGCATTTACTAGAAGCAACATGTCCAGTACACTTGGACGTGTGATATGTTCTAACAAATGCCTGTGAATTATACATTGGAATATTTTGGGACAAAAAAAAAATGCTGTTGCAGAGGAATCTCGTTCAATGTGAGGGATTGGGTGGAGAACTGAACTATCACAGAAATGGAGATGGATTAATGCAGTTGTGGAAAAATGTACAAGCATTCTGTTAGGCCAAAAGCGAGAGGGAAAACTAATAGACTAAATTGTGGTTGCCAAGGTTAGAAAGACCTTGAATAGAAGTCATCAAGGGGTGACTGACTTGCAAAACACAGGCAGTACAAGAGGTGATGGCAAGATGGGCCATGTTCTGTAATTCTGTAAACATTTGTTAAATAGCATTTGGATAGTGTATAAAGAGACAAAAGGATAATTAGGATGAAGAAGAAAGTGCCGTGCGATAGATGTTTCAAAAAGTTATTTGTCAGACAAGTCCCTTGTCAAAGATGGCATTTCTAATGATCCTTTAAGGACTATTTTATCCCTCTCAGAAGACTGTAAACATCTGGATGTTTTTCTCCCTCTCTGCCTTTCTAAAAAGCATGGAAACATCAGGTTTTCATTCTCCTGTGTAATTTTCTTGTGGTGCCGAATGCCACTCTTTTGGCAAAGGGAGCTGAGGATTGCAGAATAGAGTCTGCACCCCAGGAGGAAGAAAACAGCTGCCCCCTGATTTGGCAAGCTCTGATGCATTTGTCCTGTAATCAGTTTGGTCTTTTCAAGCTCCCTTCAAGGGTGCTTGGGAAAAGTTAAGCCTTTCCTGAGAATTTTCCCCATGGCTCATAATGAGGTTGCGTGTCAGCCGATGGCAGCTCTTCCATGTCTATCATAACATTGTTGCCTCTGAATTATACTTGACTTTTGTAGGTCAGTCTTCCTCCGTGGTCCCTCCAAATATGTTGGTTGTGTGGTTAATATTAAAACAGTGGAAACCAATATTTTTTAAAAAAAATATTAAAAAGTATTTGGAAGCAATGGAAATGGTCATGGTTGAAAGGAACATCTAGCTTTCAGCAGAGTCATGAATGACTGGCTCCTATTGCAAACATACAAATGAAGAATTAAATCCAAGAATGAAACAAAACTGCAAAACAAAAATCATCTATTACTTGGAAATACACAGAATAAAAGTCAGGAATCTTCTAACTTAGTATATATTCAGAAGTACTGTGATGTTGCATTTGTGTTGAAATATAGTCCCTATAGTCCCTATAGCAGGGGTGAGTTCTAAATTTTTTTACTACCGGTTCTGTGGGCGTGGCTTATTTTGTGGGTGAGGCTTGGAGGTCATGTGACTAGGTGGGCATGGCTAGCTGGTCAGAGTCATTTCTGGAAGGTCCTCGCACTTACGACCAGTCCTCGCACTTACGACCCGACTCATTTGTTTGCTTTTAACACTGATCAGCTGTAGGACGGCCCTTTGAAGCCCCATGGCAAGAGTTTAAACAGTTTTTTTCCCTCTAGTCATCAGCTGGGTCTCAGGAGGCAGCAATAGATTGGGGGTGGGACCAAATAAAAGGTAAGAATAACGTGGGTGGGTGGGTGGGGAGGGGGGGGGAGAACCGGTTCGGTGATGTCATATTGTCACCGCTACCGGCTTGGCTGAACCGGACCGAACTGGGAGGAACCAACCACTGCCCTATAGTATATAAAATATATACTATATATTTCTATATACTATATAGAAATATATAGTATATATTTTATACAAACACCCTATTGACTGATGAATACAAAATGAGCTTAAAGTGAATTTGTTGTATTTTTTATGTTCACTCTACGTTTCTCTAAATCATGGGTGGACATCCCAAGAACAACTCCAGGATCACACATGTCCCTCAAACTTCCTTTTTTATGGACTTCCAAGCCTCCTTTGACCATAATTAGCCAAGATTAATAGCATGCTCCTTTGAGGTAGGAAATCTACAAAAACCAGTGTGAGCCCTAAAATAGCTTCAGAACTCAAAAAAATAGAAAGTCCTGGCTCTGCTTAAGTAGATCATCTGTCTGCTTGTTGTCACCCTCAGCCTCCTCAAAATAATAGCGATTTCCTTTAGCCATTGTTTGACACCGCTGTCCTGCATTAGAGAAAAAGGGGTCGGTTGCTTCATCTTTAACTTCTGATGTTTCTCCTTGGTTCTAATCAACCAGTATCTGTTATGGTATGTGTTGCTTTAAAAAAATGAGCACAAAATGAATGAATGCTGCAAAGCCAAACACTTCACTACTTTCAGATGGAACTTCCTGTCTTATTCAGAAATGCAAGATAGAATCCAGACACCTGTTCTTCTTCTGGAGCATGGTAAATGTTGGCAGATCCATTTCCAGGTGCTGTTAAAAACTAACCATTGGGAGAAGGAAACATAACAAACTACAGAAGAAGGTAGAATGAGATAGATCCGGTTAGCTGCTCTAAAGGGAATGCCTTTCCAAGGCGAACCCATCCATAGCTCATAAGGTAGATATGCAGCCTACTAGGACTGCCAAGAGAAAGCTTGCCAATTCAGCCTATTCCAAGCAAGGTCCTGAGCTTGTGTACACAAACAAATACAAGGCTCAGAATCTGAAAGCAAAGCAAACACAAGGAAAGAACTCAACATCCCCATATGCAACTCATTAGGGATCAGCAAGGAAGAGACGAACGGAACATTGAGGCTCAATCGTTGTGGTCCATTTCGGCTGCCAAGTCACGGTCTCTGGGCAAGGTATAAACTAAGCTCCACAGTGCTGCTGCTGTGCTTCTTTTTATTTTATTTTTTATTTAAAAGGCATCTTTTTGCACATTTTAGATGGTGTGAAAAAGATAAAATGTCTGCTACAGAAGCGGGAAAATTTCAGGAATCTCACACAGTCAGTCACACCAGGGAGGGCTAATTTAATATAAAATAGTTTGCATGATTCTGGCCTAAGGAGCATATTTGTGTGGAAAGTTATTGTGATCTGCGTATGAAGAATTATAGGTGGGTACATCTAGAGCTGGACCACTTAATGAAGGTATGATACCTCTTTAGTTTAGAGGATCCCTGTATATACTGTATTTGCCATGAGCCTGGTATAGGTATCTTTCCTCTCCATCTCCATCTAGATTCACTGCACTTATGCCCAACATTTTTATTTCATACTAGGCCTCTGTGCCATCCAGCTACCTTGATGGGACCTTGATACTTCGCATCACTGCTCCCCTCTGTGGTCCTCTATCTTCCCCAGAAACAATTAAATGTGACCTTTGGAAACTAAAAGGTTCTCAGCCCTTTTTCTTAGACGCCCTGGGAAAATTGGAAAGGTCAGCCAGGACTGCATTTTGGTTCTTCAAATCCTGGATTGGAAATTGTCACTATTTCATTTGCTACCTGGTAAAACTAGAAGAGTAAGGAAAGGAAGAATGGGCAGCCAGGGGAAACAAGTGGGAAGTGAGATAGCAGAGAGGGAGTCCAGTAGAGGGATAACAGAAAGTATCAAGGCCCTGGGAGGGAACAACAAGGAGAAAGCAAGAGGAGGACATGAGGATGGGGCCATAGTAAACAAGAAAAAGAAGCCGAGTATTCGCAAAATGTGGAAGATGTAAGGAGGCAAAGAGTGAGTTGCCTGAGATCTCTCAATCCTAGTAGTACCATTGTCCACCTTATCCGAATTCAACTGTAGACGATTCCCTGCATTTGATGTTGGTTTTTCATCCACCCCACCATTTTTTTCTCCTCAATATCAGCTTGCCAGATGGAGAGGAAGTGGGCTGTACAGCAATGGAATTTATGCAGAATGCTGATTCACTGACTTGCTCCTCAGCCAAGAAGAGATGTCCAGCTCTTTCTAACATTCCAAGCAGAGACAGCAAGAGGATTGGCAGATATCTTTTAACTGTTGTAGATGGTGACCAGTGTGTAAATGTACTCTCAAGCAATAATCTTCAGGATACCTAATTTCCCCTTAGTTGAGAAGAAGCTGCAAAAGGCCCTTGTGTTCAGCATATACATTTTTGTGTTCATTATTAGGAGCATAGCACTTTAGTTTGTTGTAAATTATGGAGAATGCTGAAATGGTTTACCCAGAGTCATATATATATCAAAATGGATTGGGGACAAATGGATTGTGATTAGAATTCCTGCTTAATAAGGTGAAATTATTAAATGGAAATAGGGTGTGTATGTGTGTGTGTGTGTTGTGCTAGGGAAAGGATTGTGCATATGCTTTGTGCATACATTAAACCGAGCACTGATTACCCTAAGGGCCATCATTGATAAGTTCATTATTTGACCAGGACAGAATTAGCTGATGAGCCTAGACAGATACTTTTTGTCTATTTTTGCTTTGCTTTCTGACCAGCTGTTAAAAGAAAAAAAAATACAAATGATTCCCTCATCTATTTTTAATCTTAATATTAACTTGGAGAAACATCTTTGGTAGTTGGTTCTGTCCATATGCTTTCCATCTGGATACATCTGTCTACTCTGAGCCTAGTTCTAAAAAAAAGGGAGGGGGATGGCAGAACTTTTGGTCAATGTGAGCTACACTTAACATTTTGGGGAAAGGGAAGAGTTACAGTTGATAGGGCCACATCGCAATTAAGAATAGGTGCCAAATTTTCTATTCTTTTTCTCCTGAATTTGATGGGAGGAGTTTTTAAATTGTGTTAAACTTTGTTTAGGATATACAGTATGTAGCTTAATTATATTTTCCACCTTGCCAGTTCCCAGTAACTCCTGGTGATGCAAACTAGATTTTGGAGGTCTATACAGTATATGGCCCTGGGACCTCAAATTGATTGTTTATCCCTGCCTTAGTTTTGGAAGATTCAACTCCTTCTATAAGTTGCCTACTTTTGCTCTCTTCTTTTGGTGCCTTCAAATCAATCTTAATTCCTGAAATGTTTGCTTGGCAAAATTTCTGGAGCATTTTGCCAATGGCTTCTTCAAAGGACTAAAAGAGAATGACTAGTCCAAAGTCATCCAGCTGATCTCCATGCCTAAGGCAGGACTAGAACTTGTCTCTTCTTTGACCTCCCTCAGGGTCCAGCAATTTTGATGCCCAAATCTAAGTTATACATGAGAGTTATTTCGGATAAGAAAAACAAAGATTTTTGAACAAGTACAACTAGCTTGCTGCAAATATGTAAGAAATGTGAGGCAAGATCTGCATGTTCTTCAGTGGGTCCTTGATCCACCTTCTGAATCTCTGTTGAGCAATACAAGTTGAATTGAGCAATATTCAAAGTGTTCCTCTTCTGGATGCAATATGGAAATGGCTTTGTGTGGCAGGAGTTAATGTACTTTATTAGACTGTCTGTTCACCCGGGGTCATCTTATCTCTAGATACTCAAATTCTCAGAAAGCAGCAGTTCCTTCCAAAGAAGATGTTGGCTTATCCAAGACATGCTATTCAAGGAAATGTTGTAACAGAGCCAAGGAAACCAAGGTTTTGTTTTGTTTAACTTTATTTTACTGAAACTTTAAGCATGCCTCTGCATGTGCATTTAACTGTATGGTATTTAGATTCAAATTACAAATTACTATGATATCAACTGCCAACAAAATCATAAAGAGTCCTAGATTGATGGAATTGAAAAAGAAAGATCACAAAACCTGTTATCACATTGACACTTGAAATCTACTTCACTCTAGTTTCACAGAAAGTAAAATAGACATGCTTCATTATTCTCTACAGTTAAGTGCTAAATAATGTATTCAAAGTTTTTCTTCTATAATGTTTGAGAGAAGGTGAAAGGGGATAATGGTCTCCAGGGCACAGTGTGAATCATCTTTGAAGGAAGGAGAATCACTGCAAAACACTAGCCCCAGTTCCCAATCCCTAGAGGAGATCCAGGAAGATACCATAATCCAAGGGTGGGCAAATGTGGCCCTTTTACAACCTGTGGACTTCAACTCCCAGAATTCCCAAGACAGCTTGGAATTCTGGGAGTTGAAGTCCACAGGTTGTAAAAGGGCCACATTTGCCCACCCCTGCCTTAATCAATGCCAGGTGTGTCCAAACTTGGCCACTTTAAGACTTGTGAACTTCAATTTCCAGAATTCCCCAGCCAGCATTCCTCAAAGCATGACTGGCTAGGAAATTCTTGGAGTTGAAGTTTACAAATTTTAAAGTGGCTAAAATGGGATACCCCTGATCTATGATATTAAATGCCATTGACAGATCAAGCAGGACAGGAGATTTGCTCCATTCCTATCCTGGTTCTATCAATTATCCCCTAGCATGATCAATGCAGTCTCCGTGCTTCAGTCAGAAATAAAAGCCAAGTGAAAAAGGATCCAAATAATCTGTTTCCTCCGGGGCCATCTGGTGTTATGTCAGCACCTTCTTACTATCTTTTCCAAAAGGGGGAATGTTGGAATCTGGTCTATAATTATTCAGTGATGATGATTCCAGCAATGACTTCTTGAGCAGCAGGCACACCACCTTAAAGGCAGACAGAATAAGCCTCAACTCAAAGGTGAATTAGCCATTGATTGAATCTAGTAATTGATCACCTGCTCTGAGACCTTAATCAATCAGCAGAGAAGTGAAACTAATGTACAGATGACATCCCCAAGAAACTGTCCATTTCCATTTACAGGCACAAACTTCTCCCAGATAATAGGCTAAGACCCCATCATCAGTTAACTCCCTAAGATTTGTTCAGTCAAAGATTCTCTGAACAAATTGGAATGACTTTATCTAGGCTAATGCCCAGAATACTCCTCACAGCAGTCCTTCAGAACTTCTTTCTATCCCTCACTGTCATGCTCAGCAACATTATAAGTCCTTCCTATCAATGACTACTTCAGCTTCAACCACGACAATACATGAGCAAATAATAAATACAAACTCAAGGTAAACTGTTCCAAACTTGATTGCAGAAAATACGACTAACAGAGTGGTCAATGCCTGGAATGCATTACCTGACTCTGTGGTTTCTTCCCCAAACCCCCAAAACTTTAACCTTAAACTGTCTACTCTTGACCTCACCCCATTCCTAAGAGGTCTGTAAGGGGCGTGCATCAGTGCACCAGCGTGCCTACTGTCCCTGTCCTAATATTCCTTTTTACTTATTCTTTTCATGTATTCAAATTATGTTTATACTTTTACCTGTTATCTTATATATGCTTGACAAATAAACTTATGATTATGATTATGTGAACCAAACTAGGATGCAAACTTCTCTTATTGCCATTGTGTAGGCCCAAATATGGGCTTGTTTATAGTATAATATCTTGATTCTATTCCTCTATTAATGCAATTCTAGGCTGCATTAGCAGAGGGATAGAATCAAGATCACGTGATGTGTTAGTACCATTTTACAAAGTCTTAGTATGGCTACATTTGCAATACTGCATCCAGTTTTAGTCACCACAATACGAAAAAAAATGTTGAGATTCTGGAAAGAGTGCAAAAAATAACAACAAAGATGGTGGGCTTCACACAGCTTCAAACACACAGCAATTTCCCGTACGCGACTTCCAGCACACCTTCTCAGGAAGCCATGGTGAGAAGAGCAGGCGAGGCATGGAAATCAGCTGGGCTGTGTGGGCAGGGCGAGTGAGCCAGAGAGTGAGATATATAGGACGGGATAGCACCGGGGCAGCTGGTGGTCAGAACTAACGGTTCACCCAAACCTGCCTGAACCATCAGCAGCCCACCTCTGGAACTAAGACATATGAAGAATGGCTACAGGAATTGAGTATGTCTAGTAAAGTGAAAAGAAGGACTAGGGGACTTATGATAACAGTGTTCCAGTATTTGAGAGGAGGTCACAAAGAAGAGGCAGGCAAAATATTTACCAAAGCACCAGAAGACGAGACAAGAATCAATGGATGGAAATTAATCAAAGAGAGAAGCAATCTAGAACTAAGGAGAAATTTCCTAATGGTGGAACAATCGACCAGTGGAATGTCTTGCCTTCAGAAGTTGTGGGTGCCTCATCATTGGAGGTTTTCAAGAAGAGACTGGACAGTCACTTGTCTGAAATGGTATAGACTCTTCTGCTCATACAGGGGAGTTAGACTACTGTAGATGACCTCCAAGGTCCCTTCCAGCTCTGTTATTCTATGGTCTATTTTCTATATGGAGGGATGACTCAAGCTGTAAAAGAGGCATCGTCCCTGACCTCTATACATTGTTTGTGTGTAGAACCTATACAGTTTTACATGATCTATTCCATTCCATGATTTGTGCATGGCCTGAATGCAAGGAATAAACTGTGTGTAGAAAGATCAAGGGAAGATTTAATTTTAGGGATGTGGTGGCTCAGTGGCTAAGACGCTGAGCTTGTTGATCAAAAGGTCAGCAGTTCAGTGGTTCGAATCCCTAGTGCTGCATAATGGGGTGAGTTCCCATTACTTGTCCCAGCTTCTGCCAACCTAGCAGTTTGAAAGCACATAAAAAATTCAAGTAGAAAAATAGGGAGCACCTTGGTGGGGAGGTAGCAGCGTCCCGTGTGCCTTTGGAGTTTAGTCATGCTGGCCACATCACCATGGAGATGTCTTCGGACAGCGCTGGGTCTTCGGCTTTGAAATGGAGATGAGCACCATCCCCTAGAGTTGGGAATGACTAGCACATATGTGTGAGGGGAACCTTTACCTTTACCTTTTATTGTTAATTTTAGAAAGCCCATTTACATCTGACTATTTTGATGATGCACAGGGATGAAAGATCTGGTTTGAGTCTGTCATGGCCATACCTTTTATAAATAACAAACTAGATATTCTCTAGCATCGAAGCCCTAAATCAAAATGCATAGTGAAAAAGACTATACCATTCAAAGATGTTTGAACCATGCATGTTGGTGATAGTGATGAAAACACAGGGCGCATTTAGAATGCATATTTGAATTGCGAACATTCACAATAAGGCTGAGCACAAATAGTCTTTCAAAATTCTGTGCCAAATTTTATATATATGTATAACTATATATATATGTCCATGTATATGTTTGTATGTTGCAATTTGTCAGGCAGATGGTGTGGATGGCTTCATTCTAATCTGCAATAAAGAAACTTATCTAGAAATGTCACCTCTTTGAGGCTTCTCCTGAGAAGCAAATTCCTAATATGAGATGAGGTACCTTGAGGACTGAAATTTATTGTGGTGTCTAGCGTGAAGCTTGACAAGATGAAAGATTTCTCTCTCTTTTTTTTTTCAGAGGAAAGAGAAACTTTCCAGTATTTTATCAAGGATAAAAATGTCACTCAGCAGGGATGATAGCATAGCTACTCAAGAAACAGCAACTTAGTGCTCCCTCATGATGTTGTTCCTTGGGATGTAAACTAATGAAAGTGAGAGAAGCCAAGGAGATTAGAAATTCCTAGTGAAATATTGTACAGGAAATTCACCCACCATTTTGGCCATTGCATTACAAAATATAAGCCAGGGCTGTCAAACTCCCAGCCCCTTGGGCCAGATGCATCAAGCACTGGCCACGCCCATGCTCGGTTTAGCGAAGGGGAAAAAAGTCCTGATACGTCACGTGACGCTGCTGTGATGGCATGAGTTTGAAACCCCTGATATAAGCAGTTCATTGTACCAGTAGGAGTTTCCCCAAAATTTGAAAGAAATTGAAAGAATTTCTAAGCCAAATTGCTTTCCCAATTAAATTAAGAGATAAAGTGATGGGGGGTGGGGAATGCAGATTTTTTTTTTACCTAGCATTTCTTTAAAATGCTTTCAAACATTTTAACACTCTCAAGATACCTTACAACTGAGGTAGTCAACCTGTACCCTCCAGATGTTTTGGATTACAATTCCCATGATAGTTAAGATGGCTACTCCAAGGCATTTCAGTGCAGGAGGCAAGTTAAATCAATATTATTGTCCCCCAGTGCAGATAGAATTTAGCAGATATGTGGCTTTAAATCAGTGTTTCTCAATCTCAGTAAATGGGTGGATTGCAACTCCCAGAATTCCCTAGTGATTTTGGCTGGCTAGGGAATTCTGGGAGTCAAAGTCCACACATCTCAAAGTCACTGAGGTTGAGAAACACTGCTTTAGATTATCTAATAAACTAAGCAGGGTCTGCCACTGTTAATACTTGGAAGGGGGACTTCTTGGAAATTCCAAAACTGTTAAACTGGAAAGTAAAAAAAATAAATCTTGAAAGGAAGCAATGACTTCTATTTCATGTCAAAGAAACTACATAAGCAAGTCTGTGCAATTACTCCAAGTCAAATTCAATTCAAGAGATACTTTATTTTGGTGCAGATTATTTTCCTAAGGTAACTTAATTAATTAGTGTCCTTGGTAAAATTTCAGCTTAAGATCCCAGCCTGCACTGGCAATCACAAAAATTTAACATTAGTAGGGTCTTTTGGGTTTAAACCTAAGTTCCGTCTGTGGTAATGGTTTTTCTAAAGTTAATACTTATACTGAAAAGATTTTTGCTGAAATCAGCTGTCATATTTTGCAGGATGCAAAATTATGCATCTGTTTACTAAGAGTCTGATGGGAACAGAATATAGCAGCTGAAAGATTTTGCACTTTTGCAGTTTTGGGTACAAATGTTGAAATTTGACAACCTATTGTTTTCTGTCAATGGGAAAATATCCCAGAAAACTAAGAGTGTGTGACATCATTATTTACCATATTATTTTTCAAAACTTTTAAATTCTGCCTTGATTGTGCCATTCTGATTCTCATTATCTAAGTAAATTTCCAGATGGTGAGGACAACATACTTGGTTTTCACCTAATTCTTTTGAAACATTTAGAGCAGCACTGTTGTTAGCGATAGTATGTTTAAAAAGCATCTCTTTCCTTATCATCCTCATTGGGTCCATGACATGTTTTTCATCCCATTGGCTCTATTAGATATTTCAAAGAAATTCACAAGACTTTCACTTTCCTTCATACGTGCTTCATTGATTGCAGGTGAGATTTATTGGTCTGCTGGATCTCCTAATTCAGTATTTCATCAACATGATTGGTAGAGGTACTAAGCTCTAGGAACATTACACTTCCATGACAGGATCCTTTACCAAGGGTGTCAAACTGACGGTCCGTGGGCTGGATGTGTGACATGCAGGCCACGCCCACCCCAGCTCCACAAAGGGGAAAAACGTCATGAAACTTCACATGTGATGCCATGAGTTTGACACCTGGGCTTTAGCCCATGGGTCTATCAGTTGTGTGAAAAAGCCAACTATAGTTACTTAGCTCTCTTTGGCTTTTGTGAAGTGGTAGCTGATATGCACTGGCACATTTTTAAACCTGCAGATTTCATACAGTTCTGCTGCTCAGAATAGTTGAGAGATCTATCTTCCCTAGAGGGGTCTAATTCTCTTACTGTATGTAAAACCCACTCCTATTGACCCTCCTGAATCAAGGATCAATTTTCTTCTTGGCTGAAGGCAGTGTCTTTGATTTATGATAGACTGTGCAAAATAAGGGGTTTCTTTTTGTTTAAAGCAGAAATAAATTTCTGGATAGAAATAGATAGATAGATAGATAGATAGATAGATAGATAGATAGATAGATAGATAGATAGATTACCCGTAGATGGGCAGATAGCTACCAAAGTTATACAATGAATTGTATAACTTTGGTAGCTATCTGCCCATCTACGGGTAATCTATACTCATAGATTAGGAGTGGGTTTTACATACAGTACCCATCTACGGGTAATCTACATACAGTACCCATCTACGGGTAATCTATACATACAGTACCCATATGAGTAATCTATACCCGTAGATTAGGAGTGGGTTTTACATACAGTAAGAGAAGTGTGGGAGACCCATAAATTAAGAGTGGGTTTTACATACAGTAAGAGAATATATTGGAAGAGATAGGAATGTAGAGTTATTTTCACAGAGTTAAAAATATGCAATTTGAGCTTAATAGCAAAACACTGTATTATTGTAATTGAGAAAAGAAAAAGAAAACAAAATATACATGTATATATAAATGGAGACACTTTTAATAGATTGGTTTTGCCTTTGGGATTTTGTAGGCCAAGATTCTAGAAAGGGTTGCACATGCTATGCACAAATGAGAGAGCATTTAGCAAAATGAACAACAATTAATTCAGGAGTCAAGTAATTATCAGAGGAAGTACACGAAGGCAATGCACGATATTTATGGAACACGGTGACAGCTAAAGACAAGAGCATCCTTGTATTCAGATTGGTAATGTAGTATAGTGGCATAAACATTTATTTCAAATTAGCTTTCAGATGCAATCTCTCTTTAAAGTAGGCTGTTGCATTACATTACAGGCCTATGTATATGGTGTTTCAGATAAACCATCACAGATAAATTGGTGTAATTTAACTCTGATGGTTATTCTGAAGGTAGGGAAAAAGTATCCTTTAATTTAAGGGCCACACGTAACAGTCTTTTGGACCACGGGATGTAAGAACATGTAGCTTACAGCATACTTGTGGGTGGAGTTGGGGTGATTTATTATTATTATTTTTTTTAAAAAAACTGTTTTATACTTATTTTGGGGGTATTATATTACCATTTTCATCTTTTCCCACTTAAAATGCCAGGAGGTTGCTGCTGTCGGTGTCAGCAGGATTTGAGTAGGGTATAAGGACTAGAAAAAGGAATCTCAGGTCCCTTTAAGATCCTGTGGACACAGGTCACTGACTTTTCTCTCTGGACATTCCTGAGGATGGCAGTTTGCAGGATAGTGAGAATTTCTGTTAAAGATCCATTGCATCCCACTTACTGAAAGGAATACATTTCCAAGGATTCCTCGTACAGAGGGTTGTTCACAACAAACACTCATATACACTCTCACACACAAACAACTACACACGCAGAAACTATACATACACATGTGCTTGCACACTTATACACATACATACATACATACACATACTATACACACATTATAGTTAATTACAGTCAATTGAGAAACACATTGTATAAACACAAACATACATACATACACACAGTGTATATATACACACACATACATATACAGGTAGTCATTGACTTACGACCACAATTGAGCCCAAAATTTCTGTTGCTAAGTGAGACATTTAAGTGACTTTTGCTCCATTTTACAATCTTCCTTGTCACAGTTTCTTAAGTGAATCACTGCAATTGTTAAATTAGTAACACCGTTGTTAAGTGAATCTGGATTTCCCTATTGACTTTGCTTGTCAGAAGGTCGCAAAAGGTGATCAAATGACTGCAGGACAACACAACTGTCATGAGTCAGTTGCCAAGCATTCTGATCACATGACTATGACTATGGGGATGCTGTAATGGTTGTAAGTGTGAAAAACGGACATAAGTCACTTTTCTCAATGATGTAATTTTGAATGGTCATTAAATGAAGTGGTGTAAGTTGAGAACTACCTGTGTATATACATACATTGTAATATACAAAAACAACTGTCAGCCCTGGAGGCCATCTTTTTCTTTGGATCTTCAGGGCTGTCACATTTAGTGCTGTGGGAAACTGGGAGGGGGGATTGCATGGAATTGTTGAGGTATCTAATGATAATAACATTCTTTTCTCTGGGAATCAAGGACATTCTGCCCTGCACCTGAAGTAGTGTGCCTGGGAGGCATTTCCAGTTGGGATGGTGCATTGATTGGACCATGTGATGGACATGTGGGTGCAGGGGAAGGGACTTGGACTTTCTTTTGGGTGGGGAAAACACCCAAGCTTTCAGATTTGGGTTTCCCCAGATGTGCCAATATGACATCTCTAATAAAGTGGAACTTTGAGGAACTTCTAGCCTTGGAGTCTTCTTTCATTGGGGGTGTTTCTTGGAACCCTGACAACAACACATACATACATACATACATACATACATACATACATACATACATACATAAACACAGATAGATACATACAAAGACATATATGCATATAATGTATTTACACACAAATCACATATGCACACCTACATAGATATACATACATATAGATATAGCCTCTAATTTGCTAAAAATAATGTAGTGAACACAATTTAATAAAGTTTGTTGGCAGTGAGTCGTACTGAAAGCAACTGAATAAATCAGTTGGGAATAATTTAGGCATCACTGATTTTGTCATAAAAATGTAACTATCTACAACAAGATTGAGTTCACTTCTGGTTTCTCTGCCTTCGGCGACGGCGGTGCCTTTCGGAGCTCCGCCAGCCCCGTCGCCCGTAGAGCCGCTTCGTTACTCAGAAGCGGCTTGAAAGCTTCAAAATCCTAAGGATTGAAGAAGTAGAGATCGCAGGGCACAGGTTGAGCCCCCGTAGTCCCCCAGGGAATTGTTTCTGGGGAGAGAACGGGTGTGGCTCCCTCCCAACCTGCGGAAACTCCGGGCGACATGGGACGATTTTGCCTCCGCAAAACAAGCCGGCTGCAGGAAACGTAATTTGAAAAGAATCAGCTTTAACAAACAGCGAACCTATCTGAACCCTGAAACTTGGAAACGCAAGTATCAGCGCTTTGTTGACTTTTCAAACTGAGACAAATTTGAGTGAGTGAAAGTGCTTTGAAAAAAACATGGCGCTTAGCCTTAAAGTTAACGAGCCAATGAGTGTGGATTGGTGAAGTTATTTTGTGTTACAAGTTTCCAAGTTGTTGCAAAGTTGCCTTGTTTGCTATAAGAGAAGCAAGTGGAAAATTTCTCCCTTTTTAATATTGGACTTTGTTTTACTTTAGCCTTTAATTGATCAAATCTGGGGGATTTTTTTAGAAGTCTTTGTGCAGGAGGGAAAGGAAAAGGAACTTCCCTTTTTAGAAAATCCAGACTACGTGGCAGGATGGCTTCAAAGAAGCAGGAAGGGAAGGCAGCAGGGGGGGGATCCCCCACACATAAACAAGAAACGCAGCTTCCCTATGCACAGCAGTTACAGACCCAGAAAAAAGAATTTGATGTGGGAGATTTAAAACAATTTATTTCTAAAACTCTGGATGATAAATTTTTAAAATGTCAACAGGAGATAGATGATAAACTTCAAAAATCACATCAGGAATTTATGCAGGAAATTAATGAAGTTAAAGATATGGTGAAACAGAATCAAAATAAGGTGACCAAAAAAATATCAGAAGTGGCGTCTGGCCTGGCAGAATTTATTGGGAAAGTTGATTTTAAAGTTGAAGAATTTAAATCAGAAGTTAATGTCAAGATGAAAGACAATGATTATAAAATTGATGAAGTTGACAATAAAATGCAGAGAATTGAAGATGAGATTGTTATGATACAATTCCGGGCGATGGAATTCGCCATACGGCTTCGGGGAATTCGAGAGGGGGAGAGACAGGATTTGAGACAAGTTTGTTCTGAAGCCTTGGCCAAGATTTTACAAGTTAATCCTGATGTGGTATTTCACAAAATAGATAAAAGCTATAGAGTGAACTCTTGGGTGGCCAGACAAAGACAACTGCCTAGAGATGTGGTCATATATTTTACAGATAGAGGAATTAGAAATGATATCCTGCAAAAATCTTTTCATACTTCTGTACAAGTGGGGGGTTCACGACTTGAAATCTTTAAAGAATTACCTCCTAAAATGCTGAAAGCCAGAAAAGAATTTGGTTTTCTTGTTAAGGAACTGAGAAATTTACAGATACCCTTCCGGTGGGACGCACCTGCTGGGATAATTTTTAGATATAAGGGAGAAGGATATCGGTTGAATACCGTGGAGAAGGCACAACACTTTTACACTACTATTCTTAAGGAAAGAACACCATCTCCACGTACATCCACAGTTTTGGAGATTAAAGAGAGTGAAGAGAGGCAATTGCAAGAACAGTCCAAGCAGGAATTAGAAGTAGTGCAAGGTGCAGAAGGAGGTTTTCTGAGTGAGCCCTTGTTTGATTCTTCTCCAATTTTGGATTTGATTCAGTTGACTGAAGTTAAAGATCAACGTATAACTAGAGCTCAATCTAAACTACTTAAACAAAAGCAACAACAACAACAGGAAAGACAAGACAAGAAGGCAGTTAAGAGTACTGTACAAGAGAGTGGAGCTATGGGAGGAGCGAGATCGAAGCTTTCGGATGATCTTCAAGCATTTTGCTCTGTGCTCCAGAAAGAGGCTGATGACCTTTAAGTGTTTATCTTGGAACGTCAATGGGTTGAACTCAGCACAGAAAAGGAAGAAACTATTTACATATTTGAAACAATTTAATAATGATATAATATGTTTACAAGAAACGCATATTACAACTCAAGATCAAAAATATTTGATAAACTCAAAACTAGGAGCACATTTTATATCTTCAACTTCGCAGAAAAAGAATGGTGTGGTTATTTATGTAAATAAAAAGTTAACAGCTAAAGTTATAGAAGCAGATCAAGATGGTAGGTTTGTAGCAATTGAATTGTTTACAGCAAATGGCCAAATTCTTTTGATTGGAATTTATGCTCCCAATCAACAACAGGACTATTTTTATAAGATGTTACATACTAAAATATTGCAATGGGACTATAGATCTATTTTAATTATGGGAGACTGGAACGGAGTAATTGACTCTAAACTAGATAAAAAGAGTTTGGCAAAGTCTAGAATTAGACTACCACAGACTTTTTTTGATATGAAAGAAGATATGGAACTAAAAGATGTTTGGAGAATACATAACCCAAAAGAATTGGATTACACTTTCTTTTCTGATAGACATAGATCCTTTTCTAGGATTGATTTTATCCTGTTGTCAAATGATCTACTTGTTAAGACAAAAAGAACAAAGATTTTTCCAAGAACTTTGACTGACCATAGCCCTGTATGGATAGAAATTGAGATGGATAAGGTTCAGAGACGTTCTTGGAGATTAAATGAGAACTTGTTTAGATATGAAAAAAATACAATAGAACTTAAAAAGCATTTGAAAGAATTTTTTGAAACAAATTTGAATAAAGGTACCCCAATTGAAATTGTTTGGGACGCAAGTAAAGCTTATATGAGAGGGGTACTTATCTACATGAACTCTAAACATAGACTGTTCCGACAAAAGAAAAGATCTGAATTGGAAACGGAAATAAAGAACAAAGAACAGTTACTTATTAAAAACCCAACAGATGAAAGAATACGAAGTGCTATAAAACTTTTGAAAGACCAATTTCAAATGCTTATGGCGGAACAAGTTGCAACAAACTTACAATATGCGAAGCATAATACATTTTGCAATGCTAATAAACCGGGCAGATGGTTGGCTTACACATTGAGGAAAAAACAAAGTATACGGACTATTGATAGTATTGATATTGGAGGGAAAGAAATTTTTCAACAAAAATTAATTAAAGAAGCTTTTGTGGACTATTACACCAAACTATATGCCAAAGAGGAGCTGCAGAATGGACTTATAGAAAAATATTTAAATGACAAGAGAGTTACAAAAATTACTGATCAACAAAAGAAAAGAATGAATTACCCTATAACAGAGGAGGAGATAATAGCAGCAATTAAACAGTTAAAAACAGCTAAAGCTCCTGGTACGGATGGTTTGACCGCAGTGTATTACAAAACTTTACAAGCTGAAATGGTGGGACAATTTAGAGATTTATTTTGCAATATTCAACAAGGGGGTAAAATACCCCCATCATGGACAACTGCTTATATATCTTTGATACCAAAAGAACAAGTTGGTCCTAAAAAACCAGAGAATTATAGACCAATATCTCTTTTGAATACAGACTATAAAATCTATGCGAAAGTATTAGCCAACAGGTTGATGCCAGTAATCCAAAAGGTGATTCATGAGGACCAAGCGGGATTTATTGAGGGTAGATATATGAAGGACAATGTAAGGCAAGTAATAGATTTATTGGAATATCTTGATAAGAATAAACAGATCCCTGCAGTGCTGGTTTTTTTGGATGCAGAGAAGGCCTTTGATAGAGTGGATTGGAATTTTCTACTAAAGACTTTAAAAAAGATGGACTTTGGGGACCAATTTATACAGGCGATTTCAGCAATTTATCAAGAGCAAAAGGCACAGATTATTATTAATGGAAGTCTGACGACAGAGTTTAAAATTGAAAAAGGAACAAGACAGGGATGTCCGTTGTCCCCACTTTTATTTATTTTAACATTGGAAGTCTTGCTAAATACAATACGGGACTCTAAAATTTTGAAAGGCATAATGATAAGGCAAGAGGATTATAGAATAAAGGCATTTGCAGATGATCTGGTTGTTACCCTATCACAACCAATGGAATCAACAATCCTGATGAAGGACATTATACAAGACTATGGTAGAGTTTCAGGTTTTAGACTGAATTCAAAAAAGACTAAAATGATAGTTAAAAATATGACACAAGATCGTAAACATGAGCTTGAAAGGAGGGCAGGTTTTGAAATTGTACCTAAGGTAAAATATCTTGGAGTTCAGGTTGCAGAATCAAACATGAAATTGTTTCAAAATAATTATGAGGTGTTGTGGCGAGAGGTTCAGAAAGACATGGAGACTTGGAAAAAGCTGCAACTGTCTTTACTTGGAAGAATAGCAGCAGTTAAGATGAACATTTTGCCAAGATTTCTGTTTTTGTTTCAAATGATTCCGGTGCTTAAAAGTGATAAACAACTGAAAGTTTGGCAGTCTGGGGTGAATAAGTTTGTCTGGAACGAGAAGAAGCCGAGAGTGAAATTGAAAATTATGCAAGATGTTCCAGAAAGAGGAGGCCTTAAACTCCCAAACCTACAGTTATATTATGATGCAGCAGCTTTAACTTTAACAAGTGATTGGTTTGGAAGTAAAAAGACTGGAAAATTGAATGCAGAAAGTTTTGATCTTGAATTTGGATGGCATGCTTACTTATTTTACGACGATAAAGTAGATAAAGTATTTAAAAGTCATATACTTAGAGACTCTTTGATGAGAGTTTGGAAGAAGCACCGACTCAAATGGGATTACAAAATACCGCTATGGCTGGATCTTGGTCATACTTTGTGGAATACAAATATAATGTCACTCGGGGGGTTTTTATATAAAGAGGTTCTTTTCACAGATGCGGGCAGATGGCAGCTGAAGACATTACAGACACTGTTGGATGAAGGGTTTAATTTAACTTGGTTACAATACAATCAACTACAACTGAGATGGAAAGAGGACCAAAAAACTGGTATTACGTTGCATGAGGAAGAATTGGTTAGACATATAAGAGAGAAAGGTCCAATGCATATTAAAAGGCTTTATAATGTTTTGTTAGAAAGAGATTCAGAAACGGAATTAGTTAAAGATTGTATGATTAAGTGGGCACAGAATTTTGAAGAACCAGTGATGCTGGAAACTTGGGAAAAAATTTGGGTTCAGAATGTTAAATTTACACTGTCGCAAAACCTGAGAGAAAATTTTTATAAAATGTTTTATAGATGGCATTTAGATCCTAAAAAGTTGTCATGTATGTACCCTAATGTTCAGCCAAAATGTTGGAGATGCGAATGTTTGGATGCTACGTATTATCATGTTTGGTGGACCTGTAGGAAAGTTAAGGCTTTTTGGATAAAAATTTGGTGGGTCATGCAGAATGTTTTGAGGAAAAAAATTCAATTTTCTCCACAGTTGTTTTTATTGGGTATAGTTAAGGGTTTTACACGGGGTGAAACAAAACTGATATTGTATATGATAACAGCAGCAAGATTGTTGATAGGTAAATACTGGAAGAATGAAGCTTTGCCCACTATCGAGGAATGGACTTTGAAGATGGCTAGTTTTGCAGAGATGGCGAAGATTTCAGCATATTTAAAAGATTGTTCACAAGAGACTTATGAATGGGAATGGAAAAGGTGGATAGAATATGTTCAGAACAAATACCAAACTAGAAAGTATCAAATAGCTTTTATTTGAAAATAATGTATTAGAAATATTTTAATGTAAAGAGACAAAGAGGAAAAATTATACAGGGGGAGGGATGGGTTCAAGCTTATATATCAGTGTTATTAGTTATGAGTACAAAGTAGGGAAGTCTGGGGGGGGAGGGTTAGGGAGGGTTAGGGAGGATGGGAAGTTTGGGGAGGGGGGGTGGAAAAAAAGGGGTGAAAATGTAATTGTAAAACTTTTGCAATAAAAAAAAAAGATTGAGTTCAGTGAATCTGAGGTTACAGTCTTTTCTTGGGAATAATACACTGAATATCTGGTTGGCATGCTTTATTGTAGATTTGGAACAAGCACTCAATGCAATGAGTTTTTTTCCAAAAAGAATATATTTCCTGTTAGATAAGATAGTAAAGTCCTAGAATGAAACAAATGCTTTTATTTTTTTGTGCACAGAATCGGAAATCCATATACATAATTTAATTTCATCTTTCATCCATGGTTTTCATTTATGGATTATTCCGTTTCTAATTTATGTAACTTGTACACATATTCTCTCTTAATTTAATCTCATATTTCCACATTAAATTAGGAATTTTTTAAAAGGAACCAAAAAACTTTCATTTTTGGATTATGTTGATCAATAGGGGTTTTTAAATACAAGTTTAAAGTTACTTTCTGCAAATAGTCATTTCTATTTTTTTTAAAAAAAGAGCAAAACATTTTTTTCTTCCTCTCTGTGGCTGGATAGTGTAGTGGTTACAGTACTGCCTTTGAATAGGGGGACATGACTTCAATTGTTAAGCTTAGTGATGTCTGAGCAGGTGTGACTCTCCTAGTTCATGTCACTCTCATATTTGAGGTGGGCAGGTGAAGCATTAGGGGGTCTTTGCCCAACGACCCCTACTCTTAAGGTAGGTACCAGCTAGGATTTGAACCTTGGTTTTCCATGTTAAAGACAGCACTCTAACCACTATGTATTCCAGCCACTACACACACACACCACACACACACGTACATATCTGTGTATCTCTGTGTGTCTATATACACCAGTGGTGGGTTTCAAAATTTTTTACTACTGGTTCTGTGGGTGTGGCTTGGTGGGCATGGCATGACTTGGTGGGCGTGGCTTGGTGGGCGTGCAGGGGAAGGATACTGTAAAAACTCCATTCCTACCCCACTCCAGGGGAAGGATACTGCAAAATCCCCATTTCCTCCTGATCAGCTGGGACTTGGGAGGCTGAGACTAGATGGGGGCGGGGCCAATCAGAATTTTTACTACCGGTTCTCCAAATTACTCAAAATTTATGCTACTGGTTCTCCGGAACTGGTCAGAACCTGCTGAAACCCACCTCTGATACACACACATATACACACACATACGAGTCATTGGAAAAAGAAAGTACACCCTCTTTGAGTTCTATGGTTTCATGTATCAAGACACAGTAAAAATCATCTGGTCCTTAGCAGTTCTTAAAAGTAGGTAAATACAACCTCAGATGAACAACAACACATGATCTATTACATCATGTCATCATTTATTTTCCAAAAGGAAGGCACATGGAGAATCCATGTGTGAAAAGAGCCTTGGTAGTACAGTGGTTTAAAGCACCCTGTTATTAACACAGCTGCCTGCAATTACTGCAGGTTCGAATCTTACCAGGCTCAAGGTTGACTCAGCCTTCCATCCTTTCAAAGGTAGGTGAAATGAGGACCCAGTTTGTGGGGGCAATAAGCTGACTTTGTATAAATATACAAAAGTATGAAGGCTATTGCTTAACGCATTGTAAGCCGCCCTGAGTCTCCGGAGAAGGGCGGCATATAAATCAAATAATAATAAATAATAATTTAAAAAAATTAAAAAAAACTAAGTACACCCTTACAACCAAAGCTGTAATTACATGGGCACCTCACTTAATGAATGTGACAACTTACAACCATGATTCCCGGCTCAATTCTGGTGTAAGTTGAGGACTATCTGTATTCTTTATATCTGCAGCTAGAAATTTGGGATGCACATTTTTCTTAACAATTTTTTTTTTGCTATTTTATATTCCTATCCATCAGAGTAATACAATACAGGACTCATTGTCAAACTGCTTCATTTCTTCCTTCCAGTGTTAGTGTGAAGTAGTGCATTTTAACTCATTAGAGTTTTTGCTTTTACTGGAGACAGAACAGTAATTCCCCTCAGTTGGAATAAGACCAATATTGACATTTGAGTAGAAAAGTCTATGCATGCAATTTGCCTCAACCTTAATTTTTTTTTCTGCATTTCCCTAATCGCAGTAAGGAATCATGCATTTAAATAAATCAATAAAAAGCTACAGATATATGTAGAATTGCAATAAAAGTCAATTTGTGTAATGCTCATGGAATAGAAAATGCACTGCTATGACTTGAAAAAGGAACACAAGTAATTATAAAGAAGCTCTTGGTGCTCTCTGAGATTGGTTATTTGCTTCCATTACCTGACTAGGAAACATTATCAGTGCTAGTGAGTGTGAGGCTTGTTCCCTAATGTTGACCTGGATGTGGTTTTCTCCATGGCAGTTCCTTGATTACAGTATCATTTTCTGCTTGATTGTTTGTCTGGTGTTAATCCCTGCTTATCTGGGTATGGGTCAGGGGTGAAATCTACTTATTTTTCCTACCGGTTCGGAAATGTACACCTCACATGTGTGCATGGACCCTCTGCGCATGCACAAACCCTTCTGCACATGAGCAGAAGGTTAAAAAACAGGTTACTTCCTAGTTAAAACCAGGAAGTAATGACAACTGGACGGGTAGGCGGAGCCTCGTGCTGCCATCGCTACCGGTTCTCTGAACCATTCACCGCCTTCGTTACCAGTTCGGCCAAACCGGTCCAAACCAGTAGCATTTCACCCCTGGTATGGGTTCTGGTCTTTTTGTTTCCTTCTTAGCTTTTTTATAGTACCTTTTGAATGGTGTGTAAATGTGGCTTATCTCTAAGTGTCTGTTGATTGCTGATTTTACTGAATGCCAAGCTTCCAGCAGTTCCCTAGTGTTTTGGATTTGGCTTGGTCTAAGATGCTCAGAGTTTCCCAGTTGAAATCCCATCCTCTCCAGCAACACTAGCAGGGCAAGCTACTGTATACATAACAGGGAGCAAACCCCATATTTACTAGCACTGATGAAGCCACCTGGTCAAGTGATAAAATGCCTGCAAGCATACAACCAAGCTCAAAGAGTACCAAGGACTACACAGTTCAAAACTGAGCTACATATATTCTCTTTTATTGGAGTAATTATTATGATGAAAACCAGTGATTTTTCCCAAGAACTGTTTGACTGGAGCTTTAAAACACTATATCGAAAATATCTCAGTGCAATCTACATTAGACAGGTACATAAATAATGCCCCTCAGAAGTTTACCTGGATCTCTGCATGTAATATATCATCTCGCGAGTACTTCGGTCCAATGGCTAAACAATCAAGGTATCCAGCCATAGGTTTAGTCAGTCCAGTAACTGTTCATACAGAATTTAATTTTATTCATAGTTTTATCATTACTTGTATTCTGTGTTTTTAAAAGAATTCACTGCTCTGGTGTTTTATATTTTGATGCACCTTTTATATGCTGTTTCTGCAGATTTTTATCCACTAATGCTGCATTTTGTTATGCCATAAGAAATAATAATTAAGATAGACACTTAAATAAGTAGTATGGGCTCTGTGATAGAAGAGAGGTGAAAGTGATAAGGAGTGAACAAATGCAGCAAACTGAATGAAAGAGAAATGCAATGCAAGGAAATATACATGGAATAAGAAGGATTGGGGAATCAATGACTCTCTAGATGTTGTTGGATCACAACTCCTATGATTCTACAAGCCTTCCTATCTGGGACCATTAGTAATTAAAGTCAAACAACTTCTGAAGAGCTTCAGGTAATATAGAAAGAAAAAACTTTTTTTCATTTCTGTCATATATAGTATGCGTTTATTGCAATAGAGACAAAAACTTGAAGGACATTTTTTTTCCAGTCTAAATGTTATTATCTAGTAAAAACCATATGTATTTATTATCAGTTCCTTAGTGCTGTGCTTTAAGCTACATCAAACAACTCTTATACCGCTGTAACAATTATCACCCCTTTTTGGATTCTATCTTGACAGACTCCCTGCCACTTAATCAAGCCCTGGATCACTGATGAGGAAGCAGAAGATTGATACCTAACTTGGAATTCCATAAGGAATTAGTGATGTGATCTGAAATGTATTGGGCCACAAATAAGGAGAACATCTACAATTTTGAAAGTTGTTTGTTGTTTGAAATGTCAGCTGATTGCTTGTATAACGTACATCCAATTAAGGAGAAACTTGTTCTTACATGAGGCTTAAAACCACTTCCAGATGATATAGGATTACTGACAATCTTTAAAATAAGCCATAGGCATTGATATTCTTCCAGTGATTTTTCTGAGCCTTCCAATCTCCAGTGGAACAGTCTAAAATATATATTTGCTTGTTCCCCATGGATTCTAACTTTCAATTTTATTTTTTTTTACATTCTTTAAACTTCCTTGAGAAGTTTTTGCTTCAGCTTTACATATGCTTTTTTTTAGAGGCCTCTTAAGAATATTCTCCTAAGTGTGAGGGAGTGTTTATTGTGTTATCATGTTGATTTATCTCTTCATTGTGTTATCATTCTTGGCACAGCATGACTTCATACACCTAAGCAATAGAAATCTCTTGGTACGGTTACAATTTAACCTCGCAAAGTCAATGCAGGCTAGAAACTCCAGCTATTTCCAAACCCTGGAAGCAATTAGCTGAAGACCATAATGGAAAAATTCAAGACTCAGGGAGGATTCCACAGGGACAATAAAGGCCTTGCCTTCTAACCCTAAGTTAAATGTATCATTTTGATCCAATGCCTGTTAGTAATGAGTACCTGGATTTGAAGTTAAGATGCAGTATATGTTTATGAATTAGGGGCACTTTGCCAAGAAATCTCAATGGAGCAACTAGCTCTGATGTTAGCTTTTCAGTAGACAGTTTGTGCAACAAAGCTAAGTGTGTAATTCAGTCTGCAATCTAGTGAAACTGAATGATTAAGACTGAAAATAATTCAATTCCATCGCATTAGCGTGGGAATAAATGAATTATATCCAGATAACTGGGAAAAAAAATAGCAGGCTTCCTTTTTTCTTTTGACTAAATAATTGTCCAGTTAATATTATAACTTCAAATATGTCCAGCTGCATTGGAAATATGAGGTCTTCACACTGTCAGTTTCCACCATTTTCTTCTGTAATAGCCATAATTGTGACATGAATAGTGTATTAATGTTTGTGAGACATCCAAATCTGAAATGTAGTGAAAATATCATTACCCACATGGTGGCCAGTTCTCAAAGATTGCTTGGACAAGTCCTTGCCATTTTCATAGCAAGGTTTTTCGGAAGTGGTTTGCCATTGCTTCCTTCCTAGGGCTGAGAGAATGTAACAGGCCAAGGTCACCCAGCTGGCTTTGTGTCCAAGGTGGGATTGGAATTCATAATTTCCCAGTTTCTGGGTCTTGTACCTCTATATTTTGATCAGGCTGATCTCTATCTAATCTAATCTTCTGTTTAATCAGTTCCAAACTATGTTGTACTTACTTTATTGTCACATGATTCATTTAACAATCCCCAAATCTATGTACCTTTCTTTTTAAACAAACCTGTAGACATATAAATTGTATTTGCTAGCATACACTATTATGAATCTTTTCTGAATACTGTTATGTTCAGATATAAAAACTGTCCCATTTGATGGAAATCACACTTGTCCCAGGACCACTGTTACACATAGAAGCATGTATATAAAGCAGCTTCCATATTGGATGGTTTCAACTATAGCCATCAATGTGTACTTTCAAAAGGGATAGATAGCATTGCCATCAGATGGATTTGTAACTGGCTAACAAACCGTACTCAACGAGTAGTCCCTAATGGCACTACATCTACATGGAAGGAAGTAAGCAGTGAGGTACCACAAGATTCCATTTTAGGCCCAGTATTCTTCAATATCTTCATAAATGACTTAGATGAGGGAATTTATCAAATTTGATACTAAGCTGGCAGGAATAGCCAACACCCTATATCAGGAGTGTCAAACTCACATCATCACGGTGGCATCACATGACATACTGGGACTTTTCCCCCTTCACTAAACTGGGCATGGGTGTGGCCAGCGCGTGACACAACTGGCCCACAGGCTTGGAGTTTGATAGCCCTGCCCTAGATGATAGGCTCAAGATCCAGATGGATCTTGACAGATTTGAACACTGGGCCCTATCTAACAAAATGAAATTCAAGGTAGAGAAAAGTGAAGTCTTATACTTAGGCAAGAAATCCCATGAAAAACAGAGGAACTGAGATGATGTATCTATGAATTAAACTGTTGCTAATAGTTGTACTCATAAACAAAGCATACTCAGATAAACTTGGATATTCTTGGAAAAGTATAAGTTAGCAGTGCTGCATCTCTCAAAAAGCCCATGTGGTTCTGAACTGCATCAACCAAGGGATAGTATCAAGATCACATGAAGTGTTAGTACCACTTTATTCTGCATTGGTAAGACCAGACTTGGAATGTTGCATCCAGTTTTGGTCGCCACAATATAGAAAAGATGTTGAGACTAGAAAGAGTGCAGAGAAGAGCAGCTAAGATGATTAGGGGGCTGGAGGATAAAACATGAAGAAAGGATGCAGGAATTTGGTATATCTAGTTTAATGAAAAGAAGGACTAGGAGTGATATGATAGCAGTCTTCCAGTATTTAAGGGGCTGTCACAGAGAAGAGGGGTTTGATCTATTCTCCAAAGCACCTGAGGGCAAACAAGAAATAACAGATGGAAACTTATCAAGATCCAACTTAGAATTAAGGAGAAATTCCCTGACCGTGAAAACAATTAGTAGATCAGCTTGCCTCCAGAAGTTTTGGGTACCCCATCACTGGAGGTTTTAAAGAAGAGATTGGACAGCTATTTGTTTGGGATGATATAGGGTCTCCTTCTTGAGCAAGGGGCTGGACTAGAAGGTCTTTAAGGTTCCATCCTTTATTCTGTTGTTGGGATGAAAAAAACCCGAAGGTGAGGAAGCTATGTGCTAGCTCCCTTTTGTATACAGCTTTAGGAAGAATAGAGAATAGAATAGAATTTTTTATTGGCCAAGTGTGATTGGACACACAAGGAATTTGTCTTGGTGCATATGCTCTCAGTGTACATAAAAGAAAAGATATGTTTATCAAGAATCATGAGGTACAACTTTATGATAGTCATAGGGTACAAATAAGCAATCAAGAAACAATATCAATATAAATCATAAGGATACAAGCAACAAAGTTACAGTCATACAGTCATAAGTGGAAGGAGATGGGTGGTGGGAACAATGAGAAGATTAATAGTAGTGCAGATTTAGTAAAGAGTTTGACAGTGTTGAGGGAATTATTTGTTTAGCAGAATGATGGCGTTCAGGAAAAAAACTGTTCTTGTGTCTAGTTGTTCTGATGTGCAGTGCTCTATAGCGTCATTTTGAGGGTAGGGGTTGAAACACTTTATGTCCAGGATGCGAGGGCTCTGTACATATTTTCACAGCCCTCTTTTTGACTCGTGCAGTATACAGGTCCTCAATGGAAGGCAATGAATTTGCAATGGAATATGGGCAATGCAGAGACCATCACACAATTATTCTTAAAACCTCACTTCAGGGAACCAGGGGCATCATAGATTGTTACTGATGATACAGTATAGAGGTATTGGATTTCAATCCTAAAGATCTCAGCCAATGCTTTTAAAACTGGGGATATTTAAGAAAGGACTTTTGCAATTTCAGAATGCTGAATGAGAAATAACCCAGTTGAAAGATCTCCCCCTGGAAACATATTTTTCTTTAATAGGCAGGCTAGAATTAATTACAGCTAAAAGTACACTGTTACAATTGGAACATCACAATTCCTAGAAGCAGTGTGTTTTATTCCAGCATTCATGAATGTAACAAATGCATTCATTCATGGTCCCTGGAGCATTAAAATCTTGTTCAAAGTTGAGGGGGTAAGAAGAAAAATGCATTCCACCATTGGAAATTTCTCTTTTGTTTTCTGCAACTCATGGTGATTTCAGAAAGGAATGCAGAACTGAACTGAGTTTGGAGCATTTCGAAGATTTCATGCTGAAAACATTCATTCCAGCTCTGTTTGCTAAACGCTAACGTGCTACCACGCCTGAGTTCAGCAGGAACGTTTCCCTAAGCCCCTGTAGATGAAATTTATGTTTGTTCAAAGCAATGTTATAGGCCACAAATGTGTGCACTCCACATGTCTTTGTAATCACATAATGACTCATTTCCTTAATCTCTCATTTCCTATAGTCTCCTTACAAGCATCTCATAAACGGAGCTCCATCACTGCTCTCCTGGCTAGAGTTGGGCAGAATTGCGCCAGCTCCTGCTTCTGGTTGGCTGGCTGAGATTTTTTTCTCCCTATACCTCCCCCCCCCCATGTTCCTTCCATTAGGCATTGTCTTCTGCTATAGTGACACCTACTGATGAAGTAAGAATGCGTTAACTACAGGATCCCCGGCACCAAATCTGGCCAGCATCTACTTTCTGACCTCAACCAGATGTTCCTGCTTTGGAGCAAATTAAGTTCACACCCCCGTAGAGCAGAGCTTCACACACTTTTGACATAAAGATGTTAGTGGCCAGCGAACAAGAACAGAATGGCTTGGGTGTTAATCGATTCAGGAAATTCAAAACTCTTGCTTTACCTGTGTCTCTACAATTTGTCTGCAATCAAACCTTTGGATTGGCCTGCTAATTTAAAGATATGAATGCGCCATTGTATTAGGAGCCTTTGTCTCAGAGCTGAGTATTATGCAAAAAAAGTAAGAAATGTAGGATTCTTGCATTCCATATCTCTCTACAACAATGTGATATTCAACCTGCTTTTCAGTTTTCGACTCAGTGAAGTTTATTTTGCTCAGCTGATGACCTTGAAAATGTAGCCTTCAAGTTAAATATTTTTTTAAAGGGATTATTTTATCCCTCAGTGGCTGGGGAGTGAAAATGAGTGAGACATCACTGTGATAATAAGGCACACTGGAAGATAGTTCTATCGGCATTTGTATGGAGAAAGGTCTGAAGAATTGCAGCCAGCCAGGCACTTGCTCAGTGACTTCTAAAATAATTCCCTGGGGTGATAAGGACTGTGAGTTTAGTCAGAAAGCGTTAGACTGGATTTTAGACCAAACAAGTTTCACAAAAGCATAACCTCTTTGCAAGTTCAGTCTCAACAATATGGTAGAATTTCATTCTGAAATGAAGCCCAGGTTTTAAAGCAAACCTTCGGTGCTATTTAATATATCAACACTCCATGTAAGATTTAGTAGATCAGGTTTTACAGGTTAGCATTAATTCCATCTCTAGGTTTGGTGGTTGGGGGGGGGATAGCCCCAAAATGCTCTTTAGTTGATCATGTCAGTCTCAGCAACTCTCTGTATTAATGCTATGTGTTTAAAGTCAACATTAAATTACCCAGAATACCCCAGAATGATACAATTTTGGTATTCTGGCCTCTATAACATGCTCCTACAACATGTTGCTTCCTAGACCTCATTAAGTCATTGCATTGTCTTAATTTGTGCCATTGAGCCCAGGGCTCTACTAACAGCACCCCTCATCTTATTGCTCTTATATCTCCTTTTTATTTAATTGAAAATGTAATTTGTCTAATTTGTTCAGTATACCACTGAACGTAATACATTTAAAATGTAAAGCCATCCACAATGGAAATAAAGAATTAGGGGGAAAAAAATCTTTTGTTGCAAAGTTAACAGAACAGAATTAAAGTATCGTTCTATAACATAACTGACTCGCTTTTTAACTGATCTCCCAAGCATCAAGATTTGATCCTTTTCCTTCCCTCCCCCCAAAGTTGACAATTGTTTCTCTTCTAAGTAGTTTTCTCAGCTGATCTTTCTCATTGCTTATTCACTCTGACTTCATCCACTGGTCCAGATTTTTGCTGTCAAATGTTCTTTTGCAGTAATATTGGTTCTAGTGTGTGTGTGTGTGTGTGTGTGTGTGTGTGTGTGTGTGTGTGTGTGTGTACGTGGGTGGACATTTTCATTGGCTGCTCCTGAAGTAAAGTAGGCTTTGCTAAGGATCTGGGAATAGGGAAACTGTTCTTCTAGGGATTAATGCATGAATTTGCCTCTATTTCTCTTTTTAATTACAGAAATCATATGGATTCCATTGTCCAGTGCAGACTTTTACATTCTAGCCATTAAGAAGCTACACACTGACCTTAATAAATGAGCACCAGACAGAGTTGGTATTCAGATCACTTAGACACAGTCTGCTTCCCTATAGTGACAGGCACTCTATTTTTACTTATGTTATGCTAAATATAAATCTAGCTAGCAAGAAGATCCCAAGGCATCTCTCGATCCTTGAGGTAGATGGATAATAATAAGTTGCAAGACTGGGACAACCTGTGCTTCTGCTCTCTAAATCACAAGATCAGATATACAAAACAGGAATCTTTATCATCCCGTGATTCTGCTGACTCATCTCTCTGATGGTGCCTACTGGTGACAACAGTCAAGATAGGAGCAATTATACATATGTGTTTATGAGTGCGCGCAAGAGTTTGGGTTTTTTTTAAAGGTCATGAAGACACAAGACCTGGCTTTCCCCCCAGAAACAGACCAGGATGTTAGGTGGGCCCGATATTGATGTGGTTTATGTGATAGGTTTGGTGTGTCACTTATTGTATTATGATTATTGTAATTCTGCTTTCATCCACAGTTTTTTGTCGATTGTTGTTAGCTGCCCATAGTTCATATGTAAGGTGGGCAGTTAACATTTACTACTGAGAAACTGAAGCTTTTGGTCATCTCTTCTAAGGCTAAGCATACATTTACAACCAGTGTTTAGTAGTTTTGGCCATCTCCTTAAAATTTGCTCAAAATATCCCTAGGGATTTATGGTAATCAAACATCTCTGGATGCTGGGGGTCTTGATACAAAAAACATGTCCTCATCTTCTAATATTATAATGAGGAGGACTGGATTCTGGAAAGGAAAGAAAAAAAGGAAAGGAAAGAAAAAAAGTAGGCCTAATTCTGAGGCAGAAATCTGGGGAAAATGGATGTGAGGTACATTAGCAGTTTATTACAGATATAATTACACAGGAAACTCCTATACCTGGTACTATCCAGATCTATTGGTTAAATTTCCATTATCTCTAGCAACATGAATAGAAATAACTTGTATGCTTTATTCCCAAACAAGAGGAAAATCCCTGTCCTTTTCTGTTGGCTCTATATTGTTCTCTTTGCTGTTGTTTGATTCAGCAAGTATTTACTTAATCTGCTTTTATTTGGGCTTCAAACTCTTGAATACTATCGAGGAGGAGTCAGACAAACTGTATTAATTTATTAAAAATAAATAAACTCAGCAGGCCCATAGAAAGAAGAGCACAATGTTGTAAGACAGCAAAGTTAGTTTGGGTCAAGTTGACTCAGATGGCAGCATCACTACAGCGCTGAATGATGAAATGTCATTTGCAAAACTTTCCCACAGCACACTGGCATAGCATAGCAATGGTGGTTCTTGACCTAAGTTTGTATTGGGTCACACGGAAGGCAATAAATGTAAGACACTGGTGATTCAGGAATGCAGAAAATGATGTGATTTAAGTGTACTAAACAGGGCTAGTTGGCTTAGTAAGATACACAACAGACCATTTATTCATTTTTTACATTTTTGATTTAATCCGCTGTTCCTGCAAGAAGGTTAAAAATGAAATAGATTCATGGCCCACCCATTGGTCATGGCGGAATGATATTTTTCCAATTCCCTACTTCTATGATATGGTTCGGATTTGACGTGGTAACCAAATAATGAAGCATGCCCAGATTAGGATGCATTCAGCAGTAGCCCAAGCCATTTATAATGTTAGCTCTTGGACAGCAGGGAACCATAAGCAGTTGCATAACAAGAGCCAAAACTTGGGAGCCGGGAGTACAAAATCAGGCACCCCAAACCAGGAATATTGCAGGCACAGTTTTTCCCGGCAAAATCTCAGATGAATCTTCGGAAGCCTTTAATGTTGTATTCTGCCAAGTGGTCTATAAAGAAGTCACTGTTTTATAGGCATTGCATTCATTTAATGACAGACTGAAAACAGAAATATGGGAGTCCTTTTTGACTATTGTAGTTCTGATTTATAAAATCATTTAGAATGTCAGTTATTCCTTTTTATTTTAAACGTGTTTCTTCAGAGTTATTCAGATAACTGTTATGGGGAAGAGAGACAGGAGAGAAAAGAAGGATGACATTGTAATCAATGTGATTTCTGACTCAAAAATGGTTTAGAAAAATTGGGTAAGAGCCAAAAGTACCTTTACAAAATAAGAGACTAGCTGGTCAGCCAGTTGAAAAGGAGTTGGGGACTTTAATGGTGTAAAATTTGACAATGCATAAGATTGATACTTTGGGAGAAGGATGCATTCTAGAGAATTCTGGAAGATTCTAGAAGTCTGCCAAGAGAGTTAATGCATAAATCACCCACTCTCTCATTCTCCTCAACCGTGACATCTAAGCTAACATGTGATGCTATTTGATCCTGTTTTACAGCTACTGTTTTCCATAGCAAAACTTTGAGATTAGGCATCTGATCGTGCCAGTATTTAATGAACATTGTCCGACATGGATTATTTTTTCTCGTTCTTTGTTCTGAAGATATCAGCAAACTCAGTGATAACTGGGAGCCTGCTTTTTCCCAGTAATAGACAATATCCTTTATATTTCTTCTATACGGAACTTTTATAGGACAGAATTTGTGCAACACCCCACACATACTTTAACCCCCCCCCCCCGTCAATTGTGCCTTACGCCTGTAAAAAATAGGTATTGGTTGCTTTAAAAGGATATTTCAAATTCATTCCAACCACTCATTTTACAGTTTTGAGGAGGTTTTGGAGCACTTGAAATTGTACGCTAGCAATCTTAATTTAGTTCCTGGTCTACCTCCCTTGTAACACTCTAAGAGTTAAAAAAGATTTACTGTAAGGAGTGTGGGGGGAGGATGGGGAAGTAGTGGAGATTTCCCATGAATCATGAAAAGGCCCACTGGATCCTTTCAGTGGTTGCAAATGTCACATGAAATGTCCTTTCCTGCTATGGATAACAGGCCCTTAAAACAGTCTCAGAAGGCCAATAGGAAATAAGAGACTATGCTTCATTGGTGCCCAATGAGAACTCCTGCAGGAACAGAACCCCAATGGCAAATAATTCACAAAACCTAATGACCTATTGGGGGAATGTGAGATTGAAGTAAATCATACCTGCCAATAGAAACAGAATCATAAGTAAAAAGAGATTTTTGTTCAGATTAAAAATAATAATAATAATTCAGCAAATTTGAATAAAATGGAAAGGAGCTGAATTTAACTAAAAAAGGTGGAAGAAAGCAGAATGGACTGATTTGCCAGTCTGGTCAGAATGCCCTGAAGGTCTTTAAAAAGCTATTTTTATGATGCTGATGTGAGGTTTAACAGTTTTTTTCCTCTCAGGCTTTTTAGTAAGAATTGCATCTGTTGAATTTGGCCATTAAGTGAAGATTTTGGTGGCTTGTTTACAAGAACACAAGCACACCCTGGAATTTCTTAGAAAACTCAAGGGGAAGATTTTAATTTTTCAAAACAATGGAAAAGCAACGTTGATAGATTTGACTACAAATAATGACTCACATATTTGCTAACAATCCGTATTTAGTAAGACTACCCTGGCGTTTTTATAGCGTGTACATGGCTACAAATTTAGGTCCAAATTATCCATCTCAGTTAGTTGAAATGTTTGCAGACTAAATGAATCACACATAAGATCACCTCCTCTCTTCTGTTGGGGTCACTGCAAAATTTGGAACGTGCAGTACAGTGTTAGACCTGGTGGGGGTGTGCAAATCAGATGTTTGCTGTAGTAGGTCACTGAGAAATGTATGAATACCAGGAAATGTATTATATGTTCATTGAATTAGAACGAGACATATGACAAATGTTTGAATTATGGAATGTTTTGCATAAAAAGGTTTGTTGCAGAATGCAATACAGCAATGGTGGTATGCGATAGAAGTAAAGCATGTATAAGAATACAGGAATAAGACAAGGACACATGATGTCCTCTTGGCGGCTTCATGTATAATGGATACGTGAAGGAATGCTTATAGTAATGATACAGAAGGGTTGGCTGGGGAAGCAAACATTTGTGTTCTTTTGTATGCTGTGCTGGCTAAGAGTTTGACCAATTTGCAGAAGCTTTAGAAAGACTGTATGATGCAATCAGGTCTATGGAATTGAAATGTAATTTACCAAAGTCCAAAACATTTCTATTTCACAGGAAATTGTTGAAAACTTAGAGCAAATAGATGGATTTGTGTACTTTGTTAGAATGTTTACTGAAGAGGGAAATATGAATGTGAAAACGTTAAGATATGGAAATGCTGGTAGAATACAGTCAGTGGGCTGTATTATAGTCTGTTGTGAAGAATGAACATGTGTTCAAAGTAGTGAAAATGGCTGTATATAGGAGCTTATATATATATATATATATATATATATATATATATATATATATATATATATATATATATATATATATATGTATATATATATACACGCACACACACACACACACACACACACACACACACACGGGGAAATAAGGTTGATTGAATATCTGTTGCATCATCATCTCCCCCCCCCCCATATTTTGCATAAGGCCACTTACCCAACAGGGAACTGGATAATGGTGGGTATGAAGATATGTCAATATTATCAAGAAAAATGCTGTTAGAATTTGTGCCACGTGCACCTTAGCAAAGATAGTAAAGCTGACTTGCCAATTTCTCTTCTCTCTGACATGGCTCCAGCAAACAATAAATTCCTGAGATCTGGGAAGCAAAAAGCAGATGGGATGGAATAAACTAAAGTTGTTGAGTTATCTTTTTTGCTCATGTTTATTTCTAGCAGTTTTATACTTTGTTCCAACTGGTTCTGTCTAAAGTAGAACATAAGGAGAATAGAATAGAATAGAATAGAATAGAATAGAATAGAATAGAATAGAATAGAGTAGAGTAGAGTAGAGTAGAGTAGAGTAGAGTAGAGTAGAGTAGAGTAGAGTAGAGTAGAGTAGAATAGAATAGAATAGAATAGAATAGAATAGAATAGAATAGAATAGAATAGAAGACCTTGGAGGTCTTCTAGTCCAACCCCCTGCCTAGGCAGGAAACCCTACACCACTTCAGACAAATGGTTATCCAATCTCTTCTTAAAAACCTCTAGTGTTGGAGCATTCACAACTTCTGGGGGCAAATTGTTCCACCAATTAATTGTTCTAACTGTCAAGAAATTTCTCCTTAGTTCTAGGTTGCTTCTCTCCTTGATTAGTTTTCATCCATTGCTTCTTGTTCTGCCCTCAGGTACTTTGGAGAATAGCCTGACTCCCTCTTCTTTGTGGCAGCCCCTGAGATATTGGAACATTGCTATCGTTTCTCCCCTAGTCCTTCTTTTCATCAAACTAGACATACGCAGTTCCTGCAGCCGTTCTTCATACGTTTTAGCCTCCAGTCCCCTAATCATCTTTGTTGCTCTTCTCTGCACTCTTCCTAGAATAGAATCTTTTGTATGTCTTTTTACATCGTGGTGACCAAAACTGGATGCAGTATTCCAAAGGTGGCCTTACCAAGGTATTATAAAGTGAGAAAATCAAAAGCCCCAAAGGAAGCCACAATGTGGCACAACATCCAACAAGGCAAGCCTGAATTTAGTGTTTCCCAAATTTTCTATCAGACAGCATTTCTGGCATTTCTCTGTGGAACTGGTGGTTTCCACTAAAAAAAAAAAAAAAAAAAAAAACTGGTTCTGGGATCCTTGGAGATGGAGCACCAAAGGAGAAGTTTGACAGTCTCTTTCTCTGAATTCACTGGTTGAACAGAATTCTTTTGGAGTATGTGGATGGTCTTGAAGATATCCAAGCCACATGGGGCTTTAAAGGCACAGTAATAACCACCGCTTAAACTGCAGCCACAACTGGCAAGTAGGGGAGCTCCCAAGGTGGAAGTGTTACTGAACAAATTTAGATGCATCTGGACAAACTGTGCACTGAACTAGTTTAAATCATTTCTGAGTGCTCTTCAAGACAGTCCCATGAAGAGAAAAAAAACCTGCAATGATTTGTGGCAAATTGCCTTTGTTCCTTTTCTTAAAGTTATCTGGCTTAATAACAGAGTCTATTTCTTTTGTCCCAAAGATGGCCTTTGTCTTTCAAAAGCAGATGGACTGTTGAGTGTTGTCCTGATGGGTTTGTCCTCCTATGTTGCCATGCATTTATGAAGTGGTTCAGTGGTGAAATCTAAAATTTGTTACTACTGGTTCTGTGGGCGTGGCTTTGGTGGGGGGGGTAATGTGACTGGGTGGGCATGGCCAATATTTTTTTTAACTTTTAAAACCATTTTTTCTACAACCTCTTCGGCGAAGAGGTTGTAAAAAAATGCTTTCAAAAGGCTTTGACGATCCCAGCTGAGTTGCCTGATCAGCAGAGGCTTTTTTTTCTTTTAAAAGCCTCTGCTGATCAGGCAACTCAGCTTGGATCGTCAGAGGCATTTAAAAGAAAAAAAGCCTCTGCCGATCAGGCAACTCAGCTGGGATCATAAGAGGCTTTTAAAAGTCTTTAACAATCCCAGCTGAGCCGCGCGATCATCAGAGGCTTTTTTTTTCGGCCAAAGAGGTTGTAGAAAAAATGCTTTTAAAAATTAAAAAAAAAGCCTCTGATGATTGTGTGGCTCAGCTGGGCATGGGGGGGGGCAGAGATTTTTGCTACCGGTTCTCCAAACCACCCGCCTCCATCGCTACCAGATCAGGCGATCCGGTCCGAACCAGCAGCATTTCACCCCTGAAGTGGTTACTTTGTTTCCCCAATGTACAGATCTGCACCTGTCTCATTGCATTGTACTGGGCATATCACATTGCTCAGTTTGTGTCTGAGTGTTTTAACCTTGGGGTGGACATGTTTTTACATCAGTGTATTCGAGAGTTTAAGATGTGCATGTATGCTCTGTTGGTTGTAAATCCTTCTGAGCTTTTCAGATATTCCTGTAATGTATGGAATGACAATGTTGCTTCGTTTATTGTTCTCTTCTTTGTCTATTAGACAAAGAAATGGAAAGGATATGAATCTAACTAAAAAAGAGGAAAGAAAGCAAAACTGACTGATTTGCCAGCCTGGTCGAAATGCCTGAAGGTCTTTTAAAAGCTATTTTTATGATGCTGAAGTGAGGTTTAACATTTTTTTTTCCTCTTAGGCTTTTTAGTAAGAACTGCATTTGTTGAATTTGGCCATTAAGTGAAGATTTTGGTAGCTTGTTTACAAGAACTTAAGTACACCCTGGAATTAGACAACAGACAAAGAAGAGAACAATAAACAAAGCAATGTTGTCATTCCATACGTTGCAGGAATATCTGAAAAGCTCAGAAGGATTTTTAACCAACACAACATACATGCACACTTTAAACCCAAGAATACACTGAGGCAGAAATTTGTTAACCCCAAGATTTAAGAACCCAGACACAAACTGAGCAATGTGATATACTGCACACAGTACAATGCAGTGAGACATGTGCAGAACTGTACATTGGAGAAACAAAACAACGACTTCACAAATAATGGCACAACATAGTAGGACAAACCCATCAGGACAACATTCAGCAGGCCATCTGCATTTGAAAGCAAAACCACTCTTTTGAAGATACCAAGATCCACATTCTGGACAGAAAGGATGGCCGGTTTGAAAGAGGGGTCAAAGAAGCCATCTACATTAAAATTAAACACCAACTACCTCCTGTTTACAACAGTCATTTCAGCAGTTCCAAAAAGGTTTCATACCCATTTGCACTATTCAGGTGAACTCTGAGCACACAGATAAACCTCCAAGTGGCCTCAACGACTCTCAGAAAGAGTGCTAACGATCAGATGACTGCAAGGAATATAAATCCTTCCATTCCCCACCATTCAGTCAGAACCGAAGAAACTTCTTGGACAAGAAATGAAACACCTTCAGGAAAAACAAAGAAAGCTCAGTTGCCTCTAGAAAAAGAACTTTTTATTTATTTATTTATTATTTATTGAATTTCTATACCGCCCTACTCCCGAAGGACTCAGGGCGGTGCACAGCCATGAAATAAAACACATAGATATACAAAATTTAAAATCAAATAAAATGAATTAAATAAATTTGGCTGAATTAATATCCATAATTTAAAATACCCATATTTTAAAATACATTAAAAATTTAAAATTTACACTTAAAAGGGAGAAGATTTAGGCGAGGGACAACTATGACCTGGATCACCGAGAGTCTTTCTACTTCTTTTGTACTTTACTCAATACAATAGTTCTCTCAGCAAAGCTTATTGTTGCAGGATGACATAACAGAATAACAGAGTTGGAAGGGACCTTGGAGGTCTTCTAATCCAACCCCCTGCTCAAGTAGGAAAACCTACCATTTTAGACAAATGCTTGTCCAATCTTTTCTTAAAACTATCAAGAGATTTGTTAGAGCCTGAAGTTAATTTGGGTTTATGAGAAAGGGATTTCAGGAGAAAGTGACCGGCCAACAATCACACAGCTGCTTCAGAGCCAGAGGTGGAATTCAGCAGGTTCTGACCAGTTCTGGAGAACCGGTAGTGGAAATTTTGAGTAGTTCAGAGAACTGGTAAATACCACCTCTGACTGGTCCCGCCCCCATCCATTCTCTGCCTTCCGAGTCCCAGCTGATCGGGAAGAACTGGGGATTTTGCAGTAACCTTCCCCTGGAGGGGGTGCGAATGGAAATTATACAGTATCCTTCCCCTGCCATGCCCACCAAACCATGACACACCCACCAAGCCACGCCCACAGAACTGGTAGTAAAAATTGTTGAACCTGACCACTGTTCAGAGCCTAAGGAGGAACAGAACGTGAGCCTCCCTTTTGCGAATCCAGCACCTTAGCCACTCTAGTTCTTTTTGCCTTTGCCCTTATCCATTTAGGGCAGGGGTGGGCAAATGTGGCCCTTTTACAACCTGTGGACTTCAACTCCCAGAATTCCTGAGACAGCTTGGCTGTCCCAGGAATTCTGGGAGTTGAAGTCCACAGATTGTAAAAGGGCCACATTTGCCCATCCCTGATTTAGGGGGAAAAAATAGATGCTTCTAGCAACAGGAGGAACATAATCCTCCATTAGTAAAATGGGAATCAAATACAGTGGACTTGCTGGGAAGAAGCCCCCTAGAGGGGTAAAGAAAAATAAGCGAAATTCTAGAAGCAACAGGAGGAAACTGTTCCCATTAAGCCTGTCTTTCCTTGGATTTTTATACAGCAAACCTTTGTTGTGGGAATATAATTTGAAAAGTGTGACAGTTGTAGCTAGGAGAACATTAGATGCTTTAGCAGTAGAATGATCGGGAAATGTTCCTGACAGAATTTTAAAGGATGTGGGTCTGTACTATTTGCTTTTCATATTCTTATTTAGCCTTTAAAAAAATAATTTGAACTTGGCATTATTCTTGTGGAACTGTGCATTGTTTCTGCTTTGAACTGCAATGTTTGAATTGCCTTTAAAAAAGGGGGGGGGGAAGGCTTGAGATAGAATGGAAAGTCATTCTCTTCCTCAACTAACAAAGCAAGCCTGAAAGTTTGATCTCTTCCTCCAGCCTCTAGGAAAGCGAAGGTTACGTGCTTACTCAAGGTTGCTTTTTTTTTGCTTGTAATTTATCCTCCTGTCTTCCCCATCCAATGCTTGCCCTTGATGCTATGAAAGAGGAGATCCAGGCTAGATTGCAATGGGCCAAGCAGACGCAAGCCTGCCAAATGTCCGCACCCCGAATACATGGGGAGTGTTTTCCCCCAGCATCCCTGGCACTTGCCTTTCAATCAGGGTGTGGTTTTGAACAACCGGCACACAAGATTCCTCGAGCGGTTCTTGAAGGGCCTGCCGCCAAGTACAAAATAATTTATTAAACAAACCAACCCCTCGCATATGGAAGATCTTAATGCACTGAGATTTATGGAGGTGCTTGTTCACAAAGGCAAAGACGCCCAAAGCATGTGGCTTTATGGGCTGCGGGCCTGGTCCTGCAGGAAGGCAGAGTGCCCTTGATCGCTACTATTAATAGCTGGTTTGCTCACACACATGCCCCCCCCCCAAAACAAAGGGAAGGGGGAACGGGGAAAAAATATGCCTGCACACCTTACCAATGTATAGCAAGATCTCATGGAAACAGTCATTGCTTCATTTGCTGGATGTATTATTTTATGGCGTTTGCACAAAATACATTTGAAAATAGAATAACTTTCTTTCCAGGGTGGAATTAGTGAGCCAAGTCTGCTTTGCAAGGCAATTTCTTTTTGGGGACTAACTGGAAGATGTCATTGCTTAATACCTTTGAGAATAATTGGAAACCCAGGGGGTCAGTAGCATGCTAAGGTCACAGTGTTTGAACTGGGAGTGGAGTTTTTAGGGATGGTTTGTCACCAATCGCCCTTTTTATTTATTTTATTTTTATTTTTGGATTTATATACTGCCCTACTCCCGAAGGACTCAGGGCGGTGAACAGCCAAAAAGATAAAACACACAAACTACAAAATTTAAAAGACAATATAAAAACCCATTAAATAATTTGGCCCAAAACAAATTAAAACACCCCTAATGTTTTAAAACAAATTTAAAATTTATAATTAAAAGGGAAGTTAGGCCAGGCCAGCCTGTTGAAATAAAAAGGTCTTGAGGGCACGGCGGAAGTGCGTAAATCCGGGATCCTCCGTATCTCCGGGGGGAGCTCATTCCAGATGGTAGGTGCCCCCACAGAGAAGGCTCTCCCCCTGGGGGCTGTTTGGCCGATGGCACCCTGAGGAGCCCCTCTCTATGTGAGCGTACTGGCCGGTGAGATGCTACTGGTGGCAAAAGGCGGTCCCGTAAGTACCCAGGTCCTAAGTCATGGAGCGCTCTAAAGGTGGTAACCAAAACCTTGAAGCGCACCCGGAAGACCACCAGGAGCCAGTGCAGCTCGCGCAGGAGTGGTGTTACATGGGAATGCCATGTCGCTCCCATAACCACCTGCGCGGCCGCACTCTGAACCAGTTGGAGTCTGGGTGCTCCTCAAGGGGAGCCCCACGTAAAGAGCTTTTTAAATGTTATCTTACTGAATGCTTTTAAGAAAATGGTCAATTGTGGATCTCTGTAATGATGATATGAGACTGTTAGGGCCACAGTTCACAGACCAGCAGCGACCCACACAGAGAAATTAAGTCCCATCCCTGCACGCACAGGATGCAGGCAGCACGTGAAACCACACCCCCTCCAGTCCGCGGAAAAGCTTCTTTCTATGGAACTGGTCCCTGGTTCCCAAAAGCTTGGGGGCCAGCTGTGTTAGGGCATGAAGAGAATACTTCTAAGTATTCTCTTCTAACTAAGAATACTTTGGGATGCTCTGCATGGTCATTTATGTAACTCCTCATTTGGTAGTTTATATTTACAGACGCCCAAATTTTATATTTAGTAACAGTAACAGTAACGGAGTTGGAAGGGAGACCTGTATAGGGATTTGAACCGCCAAACTGTCAACCTTTCTGATTGACAAGCTCAGTGTCTCAGCCACTGAGCCACCTAGTTACGCCTGATCACATTGATTGACTGCAGTGCAGTTTCTGGTGTCAGTATCTGCTTTGCCTATGGAGAAGCATTAGTGCTATTTTCTGCACAACGTTATTTCTAACTAGGTACATTATTTTCTGCACAACATTATTTATAACTAGGTATATTATTTTCTTGAATGGTCCATTTTGGTCTACTGCCGATAGAGCTACTGGTGTACAGCCACATCCTCCTTAATCAAATTCTTCATCCTTCATTAAATGTCTAAAAGGAGGATCTGCAAGCGCCATCTTCACTTATGAATGCCTGCTTGCTTAGTTTATTCGGAGAAATCTTTGATCTGGGCAACCTGTCTACTGGAAGTAGTTTGATCATTACACCAGCAGTGATACCACGGCTTGGAACTTTGGCTCAAAGAGATTTATCGCTTTTCCTTAAATAAATTTGGAAGACATTTCTGGGCATCGGATCTAGGAATACTGTAGAGGTAAAGACATCTGCTTTTATTCATTTTGCTATTTAATATTTTTGGATCATTTAATTCTAAGCTTTGGCTGTTTGTTGTATGGTGCTTATTGTAAGTTATTATGACTGTTGACTAAATAGCAGAGTAAACCTTTATTTGTTTAAAAAAAATTCATTCCATTGTGTGGATGTTTGGAGGGTGCTAACTCTTATTCAAGCTACCATATACTTTAGGATTGTTGTTGTTGTTGTTCTTGTTTGAAGTAGTAACTCTACAGTCATAAGGATATGTACTAAATTTCGTTTATGCATTTTTATGGAGCAGCTCTCTTACGAGATTATCCAAAAGTGGGGCCAGAATCTGTATTTTCCTTTGAAGATTCATTTCTTTGTGGAATATGCATCCAAAAAGATGTGCGTGTTCCTGAAACTTCTATATACAATGAAAATTGCCAGTTAGGCATGACTGAATCAGTTTTGACTCCTGGTGTTTGTATCAAAAAGTCCTAGTTCTATTTGAAAAAGAGAATTATAACATTGGAGAAATGTGAAAAAGTCTGTATTTCAAAGGTAGGTGTGTGTTTGTGTGTGTTTGTATGTGTTTGCATGTGTGTGTGTGTCATCTTCAAATTAGCATTGATCCCCAGCATCTGCCTGGACAACCCCCTTCAGTTTTCTTGGCAAGATTTTCAGAAGTGGTTTGCTCTTGCCTTATTTCTAGGTCCAAGATCACTAGAAGGTTTCATAGAATTTTATGTCTATAGAGATTTTCAGTTATCCACATCATGGTTGTCCCAAAGATGCTTTTTCAAGAGGCAACTGGAGTTTTTTTTTCCCCTTGATGATGTTTCGCTTCTCATTTAAGAACTGAAGAAGCTTCTTGGATGAGAAGCTAAAAGTCTTCAAGAAGAAATGAATTCCAGTTGCCTCTTGAAAAAACACCTTTGGGATGTGGGATTTATAGCTTCCTAGTTTCTAGCCTGGTGCCTTAACAGTTACACCAAACTCATTTACTCTCACTCTTTTTCCTTCTGTGAATGACATGAATCAGTATCAGGGAAATTTGCATTAAAATGTTACCTTTTAAAAAAATCTAATTACATTATAACTCACATAAATTAAAGATTATATGTACATATGATTTCACTGCATTTAAGGAAGTTGCAAATGAGAAGAAATGTAATTTTTACAAACCTTAATAACACTACTGAAAAACTGAGATGAAAGACTATTGTTCAGCTAATATGTCAAATAACTTGGATTTATATTCAACCATAAATCTTTGCATCGAAGTTAATTCTACTTTCCTCTTGCTTCTCTTCAATATATAAATTTTGATTTGGTTTTGATGTCTCTAATTTGCTACTGAAAATGTTTCTCATGTAGATTACGTAGGGAAATGTATACCCGCCCAAATTAGTTAATACAATTTAATTTTTAAAATTTGGAAAAATTAAGTGAGTATAAAACTGAATCTTTCATCTTGAATCACCTTGCTAGGGTACAAAGTCAGATGAAGAAAATAAAAATGCTATTTAAAGAAAACAAACAAACAAACAAAACATGATGGCATCACATACATCAGGCTATCATTGTGTCAGTGATATAGTTGAGGTACTGTACATGAAGTGACTGAAGCAAAATACATATATTTTATAATTTGTGTGATGACCTCATGATGTCTATGATGACTTTGACCTTCTGTGGATGTACGTGTGCATTGGCAGTCAAAGTGATTTGATTCCTTTTTCTTACTGGGATTATTAATTAAAAATAATTTGCCAATGTTTATGATGCAATGTGGACTTTGAAGAAGCAGGATAAAAAGAGGATTGATGCTTTTGAACTTTGGTGGTGGAAAGGACTCCTGAGAATACCATGGATAGCCAAGAAAACAAATGTATCATTTGACAAATCAGACCATGGTTCTTCCATGAAGCAAAATGACCAGGCTCAAGTTATCCTATGTTAGATACATTATGCAAAGACCTAACTCTCTGGAGAAGCCTCTAATGTTGGGCAAGGAGAAAGGAAAGAAAAGAAGAGGACAGCCAGAAGCAAGGATTCAGTTACAACAGATGTACTTTTGGAAGACATGAAGGACCAAGTTGGGGACAGACTCTTCTGGAGAAAGTCTGTTTAAGTGATTTAAGAGTGGATAGAAGTTGACAGTATGTCATCTTGATTATGAACTAGTACTGACACACTCTGATGAGATTTTCCCTTTCTTATTGTGTACTGAATGCCAGGTACTTTATTAATTAGTGCAGACAGCATTAAGAGATTAGACTTATCCATGGCCAGAAATATAATGCCATTTAACCTCCTAGTTCAAAGTTCCTGACTCTGGACCAAATATCCAAAAGAAAATCAAGAAAGTGAGAACTAAGGCAGGAACTCACTAAAATTTGATTATGTCAGCTTGACATTTTTATGCACTTTCTTTTATGCACATTAAACATAATGTGTATAATTATTCTTGGTTATTTATTACTACACTTAATACAATTCATGTTATGGATATTTTTCTGAAAAGGAACATGAGACATTTATTTTACCCATCTACTGCTGGTTAAATTACTTTGTTTCTATGCATAATAAACTGACTTGATTCACGTGACATAGCAGATATAGAAAATTTACATAATTTTGGTATAGAGTATCCAATAAAGTAGGTTTTAACTGTGAAAACTCCTGAGAAAACCTACATTAAACTATCAGTATACTGAATGCTACTCTCTACTGATTTTTATAAGAGACAAATGTGACATATATATTATATATATAGTCCTAATCAAGATGAGGGAATGTATCCAGGCATATGTCCAAAAAACTGGTCAATGTGATATATGGAGGCTATTAAATATCACAGAAAGGGAGCATTCCTTCTTCTCTTCAACAGTGGAAAACTGCTTCATTTATATCATATTCTGCTGTCTAACATGCTAGAATTAAACGTGTGGAAGACAATTAATGTTCAATATTAGAATGTTTTTTTTTTAATTCACTCATTAAAAGCTCAGTGGATTCATTGGGGGCAGGAATTCTACCCAAGTGCTTAAGACCTACTTACTGCTTAGATGTCGACTTCTTCCCCATTCGATCTTGTAACACCCTCGCCCCTGGTCCATTTGTGTGTTGCGCTACAGAATTCACATGCTCAGAAAGGCTTTTATTTTCTTACTTTCATTACCTTTCTATTACTTTAAAAAATATTACTGTTTGGCAGTGGCATAAGGAGCTGTCCTTTTATGTTTGTGTTGTCTTCTTGGATGCAGTGGTTATTTGGTCAGCTTGGCTTCTTTCAGGAAAAAAAGTATATTTTCTTCCCAAACAAATTCATCCAAATAGGATAAAGTAAGTGATACCCATTTGTAGCTATTTGCTGCTTGTGGTATTTATATCATAATGGATGAAAATAGGCACTGGTCCAGCATCTGTTTTAAGGCTAGAGTGTGGCAAGTGGCAGGAAGAGTTGTGGTCCAGCTGAAAGCAGGAGGTAGACCAGAGATGAGAATCCTTAAATACTTTACCAATGCTGGGCTTTTTAAGAAATTGCAAAAGATTGATGTGAAGATAGGTTTAAGAAGTTGCAGTTGCTTTCAGTTTGCAATTTATGATAGAAGAGTGCTGAGAGAGAGAGAGAGGGAGGGAGGGAGGGAGGAAGGAAGGAAGGAAGGAAGGAAGGAAGGAAGGAAGGAAGGAAGGAAGAATCAAAAGAGAAATAAAATAATAATAATCTGTGGAGACTCACCATCCCTTAAAAGCGTTTTTCTTATTTTGATAAATTTTCAAGCCTTCAACTCTGCCTTCTCAAGTATGGAACACATACTTGAGTAGAGGAGATCAGAATAATATCTGCAAGAATCAATTGAAATGAACAAAACCCCAATTCATATGAGTGGTATTATGTGTAATAGTAAAAAAATAAAATAAAAGTTGAGATTCCCTAGCTAAAAGAGATGTTTTCATGAAGAGTAAACCCATCATGGATTAGTTCTTAAATAGAGATAAATAAAATCCTGCTGAGCCTATATTTTTTACTGAGTTGCAACCACCCATATTACAAAAATATTGTAATTGCTGAGATTAATCAACTGTCTAAATTACTATATTCAAAATGAATCACACATGAGAGAAGAAAAGTGGATGCTTTCCTATGTAAACTTGGATTCCTAGAGCATCTCACACATAGTACTTCATTGGCCACTATCAACAGAAGAAACAGAAAAGCACTGAATTAAAATAAACAATTCAGGTCTCTTAGGCAGATATTATATAGTAACGATGTTTAGAAAGCCCAGTTGATTCTGTTGCTAGATATTTTGTACTGAGAAACTGTGGGTAAAAGATTTGTTTCTTTCAGATTTATGTCTTCTGAGCCCAAACTGGATCACAGTGAATATAATAAGTAAAAAAAAAAAAAAATCATTCATGAGTCATTAGATTCACAGGATCATTCAGGATGTAGTTCCAAATAGATTTAACAGATTTCTGAACACAGTAGAAGCTGCTGGCTGAGAGAACATGGAAAAGATGGTGTTACTTGACTAGTATTTAGAAATGAGTTACATTGAATTTAGTGGATTTATGCCTGAGGAGCCAAGCATAAGAAAACTTGCAATAATACATAACAGTCAAGTGATTGATTCAAGGGCTTTTGATCAATATTTGTCAGCTCTATTCAGGGATATTTTCTTGGCTCCATCATACTTGTGCTACAGATTTATTTTATCACTTAAGGTTTTTTTTTTTTTAAATAGCCCAATGCTGGAAGGATCCTGTGGGGATTTGCAGTAACATGTTATCATTCTGCTGATAACAGCCGGCTCTGTTCCTCATCTGACTCAGATGAACTTGTGCAAATGTTGATATAGGTATGGTCTGGGTAAAGGCCAATTTTTTTTTTAAAAAAAAATGAAATTCAGTCCTGACTGAATTTGGAGATTGCAATAGATCCCATAACTTGGAAATTGACATTTGATCTGTTTTAAACAGGATTGCACTTCTGCTCAGGGAGTCCTTATCTTGAGGTGCTCTTTTCATTCTGAATCTGGCTTTTGTTAGTAAAGGACTGCAGTCATTCTAAATAGAGACAAGCTAGTCATGAATGATCTTGTCTGCCTGTAATCTCTTGATGTGATGATTGCAAAACATTTTGTACATGCTCACATGTATACATGGCTCATAGAGGGCTCAGAACCTTCCATTAATGTTCAGCTTCATTTTAATTGCCATTGTTTTCTTTGTGTTTATCATGCTATCTCTAAAATAATCACACTGATTGCCTATTTTCTCCCAGGTTCAACTAAAGGTCTTGGCATTTATCTTTAAAGATAAAAATGGCCTGTTTATACATAGGCACTTTCCTACTCCAAGCAAGACCTCCTGTGCCTTAAGATATTCTACTAGGGACATTCTCTGTGGACTCTCAATTGAAGACAGATACTAATCTAGAAGGAGAAGACTTTTTCTATGATAGTGCCAGGGCCTTGGGACATATTTCAAAAGCACTATATTTTGCACAGACATTAAATATGGGTTGGTGGTGATATTGCTATGGATTTTATTTGTGGAGGCATTCAGTGGCAATGTAAATTTTTGTTTTCTCTGTGGCTCTTAATCTGGACTTGTTTATTGATGTCTTACTGAGTTGTATTTTCTACTGATGCGTAATTTATTTTATTTATACCTTTGCAATCCATCCTGCAATCCATTTAGAAAAAAAAAGGCTTAGAAATATTTCAAACAAATGAATTTGTACAGAATGAGCCATTTTGATTTAAACGAACTATTAAAAGGAAATCTGCTTTACCTCCAACTTTCTTTGATCTGATTCTGATTATAGAATTTTACACTATGGCAAGCATTGTTCTCATCATTGTTAAGGAACACCTTTGTGACCCCATGCCTAAACTGAATGAACAGAGCAATTCGGAGAGGATTTATGTTACAACAGGGACATTGTGAGCAACTCAGAGCTAATGGAAGATTTGGGGCAGTATTTGCACTGGATTATGCAATAAGAGACAGGACTTTGAAACCTCAGCTGTGGGTCTCATCCTATTGAAACTCTATTATCTCACACATGTCAGAGTAACTGGATCACATTTTACCAGCCTATACTGGTTTAAGCCTGTAATTAAATTTCTCTGGACAGTCTTTTCCACTTCTCTTTGTTTTTTTCCTCCCCTCACTTTTGTTCTTCATTTTTCTTCACCCAGTTGCAATGTTTGTCTTTTTTAGTTCTGCTCTTATTTGTTACAGCAGATGCCAACACCCAGCTGACCTTAGCTGACATCAGAGTATCAATGTATTTGGATCCAGTTAGTGCTTAGATGAGACACTTCTAGGAAATCCCAGAGAAATGAGCTAGATTGAGAACTGGCAAAAACTTTATGGAAGAAGGTAGCTTGACATAATTACTAAAAAGAACTTTATGGGTATGCCCATAACAATCAACAAAGTCAATTCAGAATAACAGAATAAGAGAGTTGGAAGGAACGTTGGAGGTCTTCTAGTCCAACCCCCTGCTCAAGCAGAAGACTTTATACCACTCCACACAAGTGGCTGTCTAGTCTCTTCTTCATGGGATTCAAGGGATTCTTTCCTATACTTACTGCTGGGTATAAGTTAGTGATGTTGCCCAGCAGTGATAGCTTGATGACCTGAATACTAATAGTGCTACTTCTCATCATCGGTAAAGTTTTTATGCTTTCTGCAGCCATCATGAAAGAACCCCCACCCACTTCATTTTTTTGTACATTGTCCTATTTATTAGTTTATAATATAAAATACCGGGATGCAGTGGCTCAAAGGCTAAGATGCTGAGCTTGTCGATCGAAAGGTCGGCAGTTCAGCGGTTTGAATCCCTAGTGCTGCATAATGGGGTGAGCTCCCATCACTTGTCCCAGCTTCTGCCAACCTAGCAGTTCGAAAGCACGTAAAAAATGCAAGTAGAAAAATAGGGATCACCTTTGGTGGGAAGGTAACAGCCTTCCGTGTGCCTTTGGTGTTGAGTCATGCTGGCCACATGACCATGGAGACATCTTTGGACAGTGCTGGCTCTTCAGCTTTGAAACAGAGATGAACACCACCCCCTAGAGTTGGGAACGACTAGCACATATGTGCGAGGGGAACCTTTACTTTTACCTAATATAAAATACAAAAATATAAAAACAAATAGTAGAAAAAATAGGGGAAGGAAAAGGGAAGGGAAGGGTGTAGAAAAGTAGGGGAAAAGAAAGAAAAGGCTTTGACTTCTGACTCCCTTTGGTGCAGTAGAATAAGATGGTAACATCAAACCTCAACGTTTTACTTTTACATAATAGTATAAACTAGCCATTTCTATATTCTATACTATTTCATGATAGAGTGGTGTGTATATTATAACATACTATTATAATATTATATATAATAATAATATAGTATAATAAATGATCAAACTAGACCTTCATCCTTCATCTTTATTCATCAAAAGAGTCTTAATGGAGAACAGAGTGAAAGGAGGGGCAACTATCAAATAACACGACCCATTTCTTGGTCGATGCAAGTTCCAACAAGACAGGTTTTTCAGTTGCAAACCTTGAGCAGATTTGTGTTGTCTTCTAGGCACAGTTCAGAATGTTTATGGGCTATAAAGCTTTAAATGGCTTCAGTACAACGTGCTTGAACAAGCTGCTTCTGACTGTTACGACCCATTAATATGGGCCAAGAGGGTCTTCCTCCCCTCCCCCACATGATCTTCCATGAATCACTCCTTGAAGTTAAATAAGGTAGAGAAAGTGGCTCCTTGGTGACTTTTTAAACTGCAAATTCTTCTCCTTAAAGATTCTTTAAAGGCCAAATTTCAATATCCTGAGAATAGGACAAAACATCTTCATGCATCTGATTGGAAAACACAATTGATTCTATTGGCATTATTACATTTATGGTTATAAGTGAATACAGATCTTGCTTTTGTTTTCAGTAAACACAAGGCAAAGTTTACATCTGAATAATGAATTAGGTTAGAGTCTTCTGAATCCTCTGAAGTAAAATCATTCTTTTTTCAATTAAAAAAACAACAACACAACCCTGAGATTCTGGAAAAGCAATCTTCCCAACCCTGTGTCAAATCCTGAAGTCCAAATATTGAACACTTCTTGATTTTTTTTAGCACCGACCCATTAGGATGCTATGGCACAATAGCATCATGCAATTGCTTCTTATACCCCTGATGTCAGGAATATCTCCTGTTTCAAGCATTATGTTTCCATGTTGCCTTTTTGATGGATAACCCTTTAGTAAGCATTAAGTAAGATTATAGCAGGCCAGTGGAAAGGCTGTGGTTTTGGTTTCATAATATATCCTTGTAGTAAAAGGCAGAAAGGAGAACAGAGGCAGGGTGTGTGAGAGAGCTAGGGAATAAAGAGAAGATATGACATTTTAAAGTATTTATTACCCTTCTTTCTTCTCAGACTGAATGAATTAAAATATGCCAATATTTGGAGCACATTTTGAGGTTATTTTACAACAAAAGCTACACGTATTAGTCTAGGTTTGGGACTAACTCTCAAAATACTGCTAATCTGAACTTTTTAGTTTCTTTGTGCTGTATCTGCCCACATATGATCAATTCTCTCTTTGTTTCTGGAAGCAGAGACTGCTGCAAGCACATCTCCAACATGGCTTGAAAATAAACATATCTAATACCAATGAAATGAAGGCATGGAGTCATCCATGCATGCGTACCTCCAGTTATTAGTTTTGCATGTCCTCCTGTAATGTATTTAGGGCTGAGGAGGTTTCGCATTATTTCTAACAGGACTACCAGATTCTGTAACAGCTTTGTTCCCTATGCTATCCATCTGGTAAACTCGCAAGATTAGTTTTTCTTGCCATGTACATGTATGCATCCAAACTAGAGTATGTTGTTTCTCTGTGTCATATAATATATGTTGGTATATGCATAATTTTGTATTTAGTTATTTATTTATTTTGTCATGTTTATGTAGTGTATATTGGAGGTGGTAACTCTTTGAGAGCCGTATGCAGTGAAATTTCATTTCATTTAAATGTATGCCGATTAGCGTACATTCAAAGTGACAACAAGTTATTCTATCTATCATCTATCATCTATCATCTATCATCTATCATCTATCATCTATCATCTATCTATCTATCTATCTATCTATCTATCTATCTATCTATCTATCTATCTATCTATCCACCTATCCATCTATCCACCTACCTACCTACCACCTATCTATCATCTATCTATCTATCTACCTACCTACCTACCTACCTACCTACCTACCTACCATCTATCACCTATCATCTATCACCTATCACCTATCATCTATCATCCATCTATCCATCTCTATCTACCTATCTACCTATCTACCTATCGACCTACCTACCTATCTATCTATCTATGTAGGTCTTTGGTTATTTGGGTCTTCTCCCACGTAAAATTGGAAGTGTCTTGGCGACGTTTCGACAAAGTCTCATTCGTCATCTTCAGGCTGGTGTTCTCGGCTTCGTGCTTCCAGGAGCAATGTGAGATCGCAGCTGTCTCTTCCTTTTAACTGCTAGTGGGGGTGTGAGCTGATTGGGTGGGGACTTGGCTGTGTTCTGATTGGGTGGAGGTGTGTTCTGATTGGTTAGGGGCTTGGCTGTGCTCTGATTGGATGGGGGGTTGGTTGTGCTCTGATTGGCTGGGGGTGTGTTCTGTTTGGGTGGGGGCTTGGTTGTGCTCAGCTTAGTCTGAGTTGCAGGGGGATTTGAGCTGGTGAGCTGCGTTGTTGTTGTTTGGCTTCGTGTTTGTGGCCGTGCGAGCTCTTCATGGTGGGTGTCAGTCTGCTTCATGTATGGATTGGAGGGGTTTAAAGTGGCTAATGATGCAGCTGCGGTCTGGCTTCTGGTCCTTGGTCGTGGCTCATTATCAATGTGGGTTTGAGTCTGCTTTCTGTGTGGATGTGTGGTGGTGACATCCTGTGTGGCTCTCGTGAGTGTGGGTCTGGTGTCATTCGTCGTGTTAGGGACTCGTTTGTCAATAAGGGCGGGTTTCCAAATGGCTGGTAGGCGGGAGGTATCGTCTCGTTTGTTCATGCTGTGTGGGCGTTTTTCTATCTCGATGGCTTCTCTGATTATTCTGTTGTTAAAGTGTTCAGTTTTGGCGATAGTTCTGGTCTTTTTAAAGTCAATATCGTGTCCTGTGGCTTTAAGGTGTTAGACCAGGGAAGAAGTTGGTTCCTCTTTTCTGACTGAGTTCTTGTGTTCTTCTATGCGTGCACTTATTCGTCTGTTGGTTTGTCCGATGTATGTGGTGGGGCAGGCGGTGCATGGGATTTCATATACTCCTTGATTTTCTAATTCAATTTTGTCTTTGGGGTTCCTTAGGATGGTGGATATTTTTCGGTTTGTGCAGAATGCTGTCTTGATGTTATGTTTGTGGAGGATTTTGCTTATTCTGTCTGTGGTGCCTTTTATGTATGGGAGGAGGGCTTTGCCGTTTTCTTGTTCTCTGTCTTGGATTTTAGTGGGGGTTTCTTTTTGGATTAGGTTGGTGATCTTATTTCTTTGGAATCCATTGGATGTTAGTACGTTAGTGAGTGTGTGTAGTTTGGTTTTATAGGTGTTGTTCGTCAGCTAAGCGTTTTGTTCTGGAAATGAGTGTCTTGGCTACAGAGTTGATCTGGGCAGGGTGGTGGTGTGAGAGTGCGTGCAGATAGCGGTTTGTGTGTGTTTTCTTCTGGTAGATAGTGTGTCCTAGGGAGCCATTGGATTTTCTGTAGACTAAGACATCCAGGAAGGGAAGTTGGTTGTTCGCTTCTGTTTCCATGGTGAACTGTATTTTGGGGTGTAGGCTGTTGAGGTGTGTGAGGAAGTTGTCCAGTTTTTCTTTCCCATGTGGCCAGATTATGAAGGTGTCGTCTACATATCTGAGCCAGAGTTTGGGTTTGTGATCAGATTTTTCTAGAGCTTGGGTTTCAAAGTATTCCATATAGAGGTTGGCAATGACAGGTGAGAGGGGTGATCCCATGGGTGCTCCTTCTATTTGTTTGTATTTCTGTCCATTATAGATGAAGTATGTGTTGGATAGGCAGTGGTTGGTCAGATCTAAGATGTGCTTGGGGGGGTTATATTTGTTTTGGATAACTGTCAGGGCTTCTTTGATTGGTACTTAGGTGAAGAGGGATATGACATCGAAGCTATCTATCTATCGATCTATCTATCTATCTATCTATCGATCTATCTATCTATCTATCTATCTTTCATCTATCTATCTATCTATCTATCTATCTATCTATCTATCTATCTATCTATCTATCTATATCTCTACCTACCTACCTATCACCTATCATCTATCACCTATCATCTATTGTCTATCATCTATCTATCATCTATCTATCTATCCATCTACCCATATCTCTATCTACCTATCCACCTATCTACCTATCGACCTATCAACCTACCTACCTACCTACCTCTATCTCTGCCTGCCTACCTGCCTGCCTACCTACCTACCTACCTATCATCTATCATCTATCATCTATCTCTGTACCTATCTATCTATCTATCTATCTATCTATCTATCTATCTATCTATCTATCTTGTTGCATCTTCATGCACACAAGAGACATATTCCTCCTAGAACAGAAGTTAGCACAGCCTATTGCATGACTCCTATTGCATAACTGGTGTAACACCTGTTCAGTCTTTCATCTGCAGACCATGATTTGTTATTTTCTTGAGACAGTTGAATGGTGCAATTTTATATTAAAAGACTCCTACTGTAACGCGTTTCCTTCTTTCTGAAGAGCTCATCAGAAATGTTCTCTCCCCCCACCCCCATGGGATCATGAGGAGGATGTATGCTAGAGAAACAGGTTGGAACTGTTAAAATAATTGGCAACCTTGAATTCTTGTGGAACTAGTTGGCTTCACATTAAATTAGAAGTTTTTAACCTTTAATTATTTATTTCTGGCTGAGCCATAAAACTGCTCCTTTATGACATGAACAGTTGCAAGCAAGCAGGAGTTTTCCTCATTAAAAAGAGGCCATGGCTCTGGAAGCCTCTGTTTATATCATTGTGGACCATGATCTTTGCCAGTAAGGTGATTAAAGTAACTGAGGATTCTTGCACAGCTATCTTCAGAGGTTGCTTCCCTGGTTACTCCAGTAATGTACAAGCAAACTTCTCTATAACCATATAGAGGGTTGTTGCTGTTTTTTTTAAAAAAACAGTTAACTACAGGCACATGAAATCTAACAAAAGGCTAGTTAGGGAGCTGGCAGTGGCACACTTTTATTGCAGGTATGCACATAGAAAAGGATCTGTGAAGTGGAAAATATAAACCTGGGGAAATGCCAAATTCCAGTACTGACTCCTTGGCTAAAAACTGCCATTTTGATTCCCTTAAAAATGATGTGTGTGTGTGTGTGTGTGTGTGTGTGTATTTGTAGAACTTGAAAAGCACAGATGTGTAACCAATACACATAATCCAGAAGGTAATCCGGAAGGATTTAATATAACCGTGTCTGCTCCACCAATGTAATCCATATTGATCAGTGACGTCTTTGTCTTTTGTGTTGTAATTTTCAGACCTCATTGATAAGCAGAGATTGTGCTTTGGAAGCCGAAGCAACTTTGCTTGAGTTAGCCCATTTGTGAGTTAACAAGGCAAGGTTAGTGCTCTTAGTGTTTTCCTCTGTTTTTCACGCAGCAGAAAGTATAATGGTAGTCTTCACATTTCAATTCTCACCATTCTCTGTTCTGCCTCATTAACAAGAAAAGAGTAATGTTCAAATTAAGGAAGCTAAGTCTGCTTCTCCTGGTCTTGTTTGTCCTCCTATTCAAAGCCACCAGATGATGGAGAATACCCTCCTATCGCTCTCCTTAATATGGGCTTGCTCTGGGCTTTGCTGCTACCAGCATACAATCTCAATCCCAATATCCCCTTCCTGGCATGAGAAGATCCTTTTTTTCCTTGATAGATTGCTGTGGAAAAAGTGATGTTTTGTGGGGGGCTAGGTTGATGCTCAGGAGCTTCACCAGCACTTGAGATGAAACTTGACCCTCTTCTGTCTTTTTCTCTTCCCCTTTCTTGGTGTGTCCTTCCTTTTTTTAGCTGGTGGTGGGTCTATAGCAGGGGGCCAGTTATAGCAGCTTTATGACCTGCGGACTTCGACTCCCAGAATTGCTGGCATGTTGGCAGCTGGATCAGGAATTCTGGGAGTTGAAGTCCACAGGTTGTAAAGTTGCCATAGTTGCCCACCCTTGGTCTATAGCAGGGGTTGGCAACCCTTAAACACTCAAAGAGCCACAAAGGTCCTAACTGGAAACCCCAATTCAATTCTGGAGCCAACCGGAAGTCCGGTTCCCACATCATAGTCTCCTCCTAGCGTGGTGTCCTTTTTCCTCTGCTGACCAGAAGTCCAGTTCCCCCACCCTAGAATCTCAGCCCAGGTAAAATATCAGAAGATTCAGCACAGTAGGATATAATACATCATACACTCCACTTTCACATGCAATGGGAGATTGTCCTATCAACAGGGTTGAAGAAATATTTGAACAGCCAGGCTCGTTGGCTTTGGGATATGGGAAAGAATGACAAGGAAATAACTTGTTCTTCAGTTCAGACAGCCATTATGCCTGATGACTGCTTAAGATCTCATAGAGCTACCATTTCTGCTTTCAAGACAATATACAATTAATAGTATCTCAATTATTACAATTCCCTAGTTAAATACAGCTTTTTTTTTTCTTTTGTGTTTTAAAATCTTGAACTCTCCTCCTAAATTTCCCATTGTTTGCAGTTTTTCACCTACCTTTTTTGGGGAGGAAAAATAAAAATAAAAATAAATCTCTCTCTGCCTCATTTTGTCACGTTGCACCAAAGATCCTGGTTTCGGTTTCGTTTCTGCAGCTTAGCTAGGGGGAAAAAAAACTGCTTCAGGAACTCTTTACACTGATTGCCTGTAGGGCGGCCCTTTGAAGCCCCGGCAAGAGTTTACACAGGTTTTTTTTTCCCTCTAGGCATCAGCTGGGGCTCAAGAGGCAGCGGGACTGAGGAGGCAGAATGAAAAATCGGGACTTTTTTGAAACGCCGCGGGATGCGGGACAAATTGCTAAAAATCGGGACTGTCCCGCCAAAAGCGGGACGTCTGGTCACCTTACGATACGTGGACAACAATAAATACAATAGCTACGATTTCAAGAAGATCCATTCCAAAACCTCTTCACTTACCTTACCTAGTACCTTTTAAAAAAATGAAAATTGCCATATTAATATAACTGTTGCTTTTTAAATAACTGGGAAGAACAAGAAAGCATATAACCACTGACCCAAATCTATAAATTGTCCTCATGTCAAAAAAATCACAGAACAATGCCTTTGCCTCTAAATTTGAGTTTTATCTACAAATGTTTACTTCTATCCAAAGTATTTTTTTTAAAAAAAATGTCCATTAAAAAACAACAACACACAATTTAGAAGAGTTCTAGCTCAAAAGCCCATCATCTGTTTCTCTGAAGCTAACTGGGAGTTGTTCTCTCTGAAGATCTACCATGTCTGCAAATTTCATTTCAACATATTAAAAGTAAAAAAGTTGCAGTTAAGTGATTTTCCCTTGACAGCCAATGGATAACATAAAACTTGCTTCAAATTCTGGATCCATACTGAGCAGTCTCCATTTTGGTCCAAATAAAATTAGGCTGTTTTCTGAATCATTGAAGTGACACCTAAACTGAATGGACACACATCTATAATATGGATCTGATGACTACAAAAATAATGGTGTGGTTTTTAGCTATAACAGTTCTATAACTGTTAAATCTTGTTATTATTTTGAAAGAAACAAATCTTTTTATATGAGAAATGGCTAAAATAGTGAGGCAATTGAAGATATAGATACACGGACATATAGATGGACAGGCAGACAGATATAGATTTATTTGCAGCAATGCCTCTGTGACTCACAATTTTTCAGCCACGTGAAGGACAGGAATGAGATTTTTGTGAGCAATAAAAAACAAGCTCACTTTTATGGACAAATGACTGCAAATGGATATTCTTTAACCACAATTCAGCTGCTGACTAGAAGATGTGTAAACCACAAATTATTTTTGAAAGATGTCATATCTTCATATGCAGGTCTCGCTCGTCTGTTTATCAAAGTACTCATGAAAAAGGGGCACTTTATAATATTTTCTCAGTGACAAGTCCAGAACCACAAGATTTCAACATTTCCATCTGTCTTTCCTCAGAACTCAGTTCCCATCCCAAATATTTTGGGATGGGAACTGCGGTCCAGTAGTAGTTTTCCCCACTTCATCATATTGAGGAAGCTGCTGAAATGGGCCAGTGGAGAAGCAACCATCATGGAAAAACAAGATGCTCCAGAATGGTTAATGCATTTCTTGACAGCAAGAAATGATAGCAAGGCTACCAGTTCAAAACACACTAGGTGTGGCAACACAGTTTGTAAGAAGAAAAATGTGCTTTCTAAAGAGTAAACGTGCCAGAAAACATAGGTGATGAAGTTTACATCCAATAAGAAAGCCATTTTACAATGGTGCCACTCCCTTCACATGAAGAGTTTGTAGGTGGAAGGAGAATTCATAGGAAGTGTTTTAGTTAACAACTAGGACAAAGCAATAAGAAGTGTAAGTTGCCAAGCGTTTTAATATTTATATGAGCCATGGTAGTGCAGTGATTAGAGTACAGTTCTGCAGGCTACTTCTGCTGACTGCCAGCTGCCTGCAATTTTGCAGTTCAAATCTCATCAGGCTCAAGGATGACTCATGCTTTCATCCTTCTGAGGTGGGTAAAATGAGAACCCAAATTGTTAGGGTCAATATGCTGACTCTGTAAACTGCTTAGAGAGGGCTGTAAAACATTGTAAAGCACTATATAAATTTAAGTCAGTGGTGACATCTAAACATTGGTGGCGGGGCTCATGTGACTGAGTGGGCATGGCCAACTCAACATCACTCACAGCCCTGCCCACTCAGTTATATGACCACCCCACCCCCCAAGCCATGTCCACAGAACCCGGTAGAATTTTTTTAATTTCTATTTTCTATTCTGCCTATTCTCCCCTGTCACGAGACACAGCCTCTTTTTTTCAGTGCGCCTCAAGGCACTTCTTGTGTTGAAAAATGCAGTGGCTGCAGGCTTCTTGTGGCAAAACTTACTGGAGCCGCGCTCCCCTTCTTAAATGCTATGGATGTATAGTTGCATTAGCTAGAATTGTATTTGCACAACAATGGAAAAGTGAAGAAATCCCAACAGATGAAAGTGTGATTTAAAAAATACTAGAATGTGCAGAAATGGATAGGCTAACACTTACAATTAAGGAAAAGAAAGAAACTGAATATTTTTTGACCTGGGATTTATTTTATCAATGGTTAGCCGACAAAAACAGGAGCTAGAAACAAGGAAATCTATGGAAAGGATCAATGATATAAGGGAGGTATGTTAAAATGATTGTTATTATTATTATTTACTTTATTCATTAAACATGAAACTCAGTCAACTGAACATTCAAAAATGCATCACAAATACTATTTTTATTATTATTATTATTATTATTATTATTATTATTATTATTATTATTATTATTATTATTATTATTATTATTATTATTATATACACAAAAATGACAGTATACACAGCAAATGACCCTGCTATATTTCGTATCACAAATCACTAGTCGAATACTTCCCAAGCATTGTTGTTGTTGTTGTTGTTGTTGTTGTTATTATTATTATTATTATTATTATTATTATTATTATTATTATTATTATCTTTATTCATTAAATATGAAACTCAGTCAACTGAACATTCCAAAATGCATCACAAATACAACTGACTGGTGCTAATGGTTGATACGAGTTGCTGCCAGCATCCTAGGTATCAACCAAGTATCTTCTTAAGATGTATGATGTTCCAAGTAGCGCAGTTGTTTGCAGTTCTGCTGGTGTTATTGCAGGAAGCTGCAATTTTCTGATGTATGTTATTATGTGATGTATATATGTTATTATATGATGTATGTATATTATTATTATTATTATTATTATTATTATTATTATTATTATTATTGTAATGACTACTGTTGTAAATATTTTGATTATCATTTCCTAAAACTATTTGTACCCAGACAACACATTGTTTAATTGAAAATGGAATTTTTATATGTTATCAAATAAAAAATTGAAGCAAAAAAAATGTATAGTTGCATTATATTTACTTCTAAAATATATGTCTACAATAGAACATGTATGCAAACTGTGTATCAAAATCACAACATATTAGGATAGAGTCTATCCTGGAAAGGCCTTTTTTTTGGAGCCGTAGCACAATTAATGCAGTCAAGGCCATTACTGATTGCAAATATTTCATAATCAGTTGTAAAAAAAATTGGCCCTGCAAAATAGTGACTAAATCTTCATAGAGTTGCATGACATAAAAAAGTCAAAGGAGGATGGTCTCAAATTCCCATTCTACCAACTCATTCTACCATTTTCTTTTCAGTTGCCCTCTGCTGAATTTGATTTTAAAATAACTGTTTGGTTTTCAAGGCTTCTTGGACAATAATAGCAATCCATCCTTCCCTCCCCACTTCCCCCATAATTGCATTAAGAATGAGCTTTTTAAAAAAATTAGAACACATGCCGGTCAGTTGCTGGAACCTAGGCAATGTTCTTCAGCATTGGGTGTAGTATGTTTGATGGCTTGTTCATGAGTTTAAGTTTAGATTAAAATACGATTATGATTTAATCACAATATATAATCCTTTATTTATGTGTCTTCCATAATTTCCTAAATGGTACAAAAAGGGCTGATGGAGAAATGAACCAAACATAGACCAATGGAACAAATACTAAAAATAGCTTACTCTTTCAATAACCCAGACATTAAATGGCTTGCAAAATCATTTATGGATCCTGTCTTTAAGACTTTCTTGGTTTGGCTCTTAAAGAGGCAGTATACAGTGGTAACCATATTCCCTTCTCTTTCCAACTCTCTCCTTACTGATTATTTCCTGTTCTCAGACATTTGCAACAGCATTTAAGGTTTGTTCCCATAGTATGTGAAGAGTTTAAAATAGCAGGAAGCACTGTTTGGTTGCACACATGTACATCTCCTGCTTTGTCCTATAAACTTGTTGCGTCCATGGGAACTGTCTCTGATTCTGTCAATGGTCCGTGTGCTCTTCTCATTACCACCAAGTCTTTCCTAAACCTCTTTCTTGTGTGATATCCAGGTGAGCTTGTTTCCAGAAAAGAACATCTGGAAAAGCTTGTTCTCTCCAGTGTTGCCTTTCTCTTCATTCCCTAGCCTAAGGCCAAAAAATTTTGACCAATGCCACCCAGCCAGAAAAACATCCAGAGAGCTCACATAAGTGTGCGTGAAAGAGAAACTCCTGCACAATCATCCACGCAGAGAGAAATAAAAACGGGTGAGAACTTGGATACTTTTCCAATGTGGTTATGTGCAGGAAAGCAACATTTGAAAAGACCAAAGTCTGCTGACTTGACTAAAGCAATGAAGTATATGGACAGAGTGTTTTGTGTTGGATTTGGAACTAGGCAATGTAGACTGAAATACAACCTCAGTTATGAACAATTTGGGTGGTCTTGGACAATGTCCTTAACTTCTGCTCAACATCTGTAAAATGGGGATAATTTGAACATCCTATTTTTGACTTGCCTGATCTTTTAGAATTTTTATGTGGCTTGTAATAACAGTTAACACTGAATTCTTTTAATTTCAAATATATAAAAACAAAGCTGACCTACAATAACCAGCAACCAAGTAGCATTAGGAAAAGCATACTTACATGACAGCAAAATACATAAAATCACAAAGCCTGTAGAACTGGCTGCAGTGCATCCCAGATGGTAATTAATTCTATTTCACTGATGTCATGGCTGATAAATCTCTTTCCATATTAGAAACAAATAAAGTTTCTTTTAACAAGTAGTACACATAGTATATTTGTTCTTTTTTCCAAATCAAAGGTAATAGTAGGAAATTAGAGGGACTGAGAGATTATCAAGAACTGTGGCGGCACAGTGGTTAGAATGCAGTATTTCAGGCTAATTCTGCTGACTGCCAGGAGTTCGAGTCTGGCTCAAGGTTGACTCAGCCTTCCATCTTTCCAAGGTCAGTAAAATTAGGATCCAGATTGTTGGGGTAATACACTGACTCTGTAAACCATTTAGAGAGGGCTGCAAAGCACTGTGAAGTGGTATATAAGTCTAAGCGCTATTGCTAAGGGAGGGGGCAATTTTCCCAGCCATAAACATTGTGCCAAAAGCAGTTTACCTTGAAGAACAAGTTGCAGTTTTTGATTTTGTCAGGACTAGGATAGAGAAACACTCTATTGCTGAAATCTCCCAGGACATCTCATTATTGGCCAGGATGACTAATATTGCTGGGAGTTATAATTATCTGAACAATATCTGAAGTGCTACATGTTCTCCACAATAGAAATATAAAGAGAGCACCCAAATCTAATTCAGGAACATAATCTAGAGCTCCAAACATGGACAGTTTCCCCCCATCAAATTAGATAAACTTCAAAGCATGCTAGCTGCAGTGATGAAGTAATTCATATATCACACCTGTTAGTGCAGAAATTATTAAAGTATATTCCTTTAAAATATGATTTTGTTGACACTGTTTGATACCTAACATAATACAATTTACAGTGTTAACAATCTTTTTGTAGGGAAAACATCATAGTTCAACTTCAGACAGATATATTGTTCATAAGGAAGACTGAATATAGGAAGCTGATAGATAACTCATTGATTCTTTTCAATAAAATCAGTAGGGAGGTCTATTCAGGCTAGTAAATACATCTCACAAAACATGATCAATCAGAAGAAGAGGCCAGGGAATCAGGAAACAGATTAAATAATAAAATTGATGATTTCATTGAGCTCTAAATATTTCTCCCTCCCTCACCCCTGATTGAGATCAGTGGATCTAATCACAAAGGTCATCTTTTATTTAGGGTCATCTCTTGATTGCTGAATCTAGTACTCACTCCACAGTTTTCTATATTTGGCACTTACTCAAAAACAAAAAGAAGCAAGTTATTTTTATTCTTACCATTAACAAACTTCTTAAGTGAACTTGTTATTAAAAAGTATTAATTATCTGGACAAGTTTCAACAACTCTTCCTTACTTATATTGGCTGTGAATAAACAAGAGCTCTTCAGATCCATGATACCATGAAAGATAATATTCTTTCACTGTTTGACACCTTCCAGATTTATTGCGATTATCAACCATGTAATTCTCAACCATCATGGCCAGGTAAGGACTGTGCTATCTGGAGAGGAGATTGAGGAGAGCTAAATCATTGTAGCCTATTGTGTGATTTTGGAGAGGATGAGCAAGGTAAGGAATTTAGAAGATGTTACCCATAGAAATGGTTCTTAAATTAGGATATTTGTTTAGGCCTTTACCAACTACACTATTTCATAGCAATCCTATAAAATGGCAGCTACTTATGACACATATAAAGATTCTGGCTCCCATTGAAGCTTTCTGGATTGTTCTACAGTGTGAATAAATGTTGGATCATCACAAGACTGCAGACAGGAGATTAAGAATAAGGCCTCCCAGTATTTATACATTTGGCCTTTTTCCTACATAAAGATATCCTGCTGTGGAGGTTTGTGTTTGCAGATCCCATCTCTAAGGCGATACGATCTGCAAACCTTCTCTTCTGAGCTTTAATCCTGGCAGCGATGAGTTTTTATAAGATGGAAAACAACAAAGCCACTCAAAGTGCAAAGCAAAAAAAAAAGAAGAAGAATAAAGAAACATTAGTCTCTCTGCTCCCACTTCCAAATGACGTCTATGTTTTAAAATACCCCCACCCAAAGCTTCTAGATCAAAGCAGATGAAAGAAAGGCTAAACGGATCGTCAAATGGTTGGCCCAACCTCTGAGACCAGCTGGAATAATCATGGCAGGAGCACCACCAAAAAAATCATAGCAACAGAAAAGAAGTGAAAAGAGGGGAAAAAAAGAGTGAAATGTGGAGTTTGGTTTATGCGGATATATTCTAAATGTCTCGATCCAGAATTAAGAACTGAGCCAGCTTTGAGGAAGTCTGTGTGGTGAAAATTGGAATAAAGCAATTGTGGACAATAAATGAATCTACTGTAGATCAAAGTTCAAATGAAAGCAATTGGAACCAGAATCAGCAGGCCCAGGGGTATTTCTGGAATTGCTGCCAGGTATTGCTGCCCCCCCCCCCTTTTTTTTTGGAAATCTAGATAATATCCTATACTGCTTAGTGTTCTTGGCTAAGCCAGAATAAATCCTAGCCTCGATTAAACTGTTAGAAAAAGGACCCATCTTTTACCACGAGTACTATTTATAGGGCAAGAAGCCAGAAAGTTTAAATTACAGACACTAATTTCTTTAGTGTTCAAAAGTAATTGGATCCAGCTTTTTCATTTCAGTTTAATAGAAAACTGTCAAATGTACAAGCCGTATTTATGAAATCTCCTGGAGAATACAGGTTGCAAATCATAAGTGGGATTTTTCACACTCACATTTCTGGATAAACTAGGGAAGGTCCACTACAACAGTTCTGGCTATGTTCTGAAGGAAATCAGAACATTGTTCTTGGGGAAAATGGAAATGACATGCTTCCCACAGGACTGGAACAACAGTTCCAGTTTCATCATTGTCTGTTTTGCAGTGATTTCTCAGTTTGTTTCTTTTTCAGATACAAATAAGATAAAATGAGATTATGTCTGTTGGCGTAATTCACTTAGTATTAGAATTGGAGTTGAATTTTCATACATATGCACGCAAGACTAGATAATTCAGATGGCAATCAAATACACTTACTGGGGTCTGAGAATAGTAAAGTGTCTTTTACACTGAGCCTGTCTCTGGAATTTAGGGGACTTGTCCATGTAATTTTCTTGCCAGCAGCATGGAAGTGGTTTGCCATTGCCTACCATACAATTTTTGAGTGATGTCACATGCAAGCATTAATGTGACCCAACTCCTGCTGAGCTTCCAGGATCATCAGGGTACCGTCACATAATAAGTATGTCTACTTAAATACAATGGGAATAGCTTCTGAGTAGGCATATATATAGGATTGTGCTTTTAAACAATGACTAAAACAAGCTTCGTGAGGGAACAATTTACTGTATGAGCAAAATTTTCCATTAGGAAAATTAAGAAGCATATCTTTCTCTTACTTTACATTTGCTCCTAGTTACAGTTATGGTTGGATGTCATGTGTTCTGGCAGCTAAAGAAAACTGGCTGACTATTTCTGATGTAAATTTATTTTAGTTCAATTCCCGAATTTAGTTTATAAGCACCAGAATTAAAGCCAAATATGTCAATGTTCTGAGAACTCATCAGTCATTCCTTCCTTAACCTCCCTAGGACTCAGATTTTTATAAGTACTCAACCATACTGGGAACCAGAAATAGATTTCCCTCAAAAAACTTTTTTTCCTATAATTATCTTTATTTGCTGAGTTTCCTGATGTTCATTCTATATCAAACATCTTCACTGTTTACTTTGCCTTTGCCCCTCCTTTTCTCTTTACACAGATGTGTGTATTTTTCCAACGGGAAAATGGGACTTTAGAGATTTTGTCAAACAAAGGTATTTCATAAAAAATGTGTCGGTAACGTTACATGCTAGTTTTCTTCCAGCTGCATGAAAATGGTTTAAGTCTTTTAAAAAGGTTCTCCAAAAACCTTTAATAAATTTTTGTTATGTTAAGAATATCAGACCAGATGCACTGGATCGTAAGATTCATTTGTTGCGATTTCCCATCTTGAATTCACCTATTTTGGAGGCTTCCAATGAAACATAGGGGAAAGATAGAAACTTGAAGATTTTCCAAGTCCAGATATGTAATTTCATAGCACCTGCCCTGTGGAACACCATTCTCCCTGAGATTCCTACAGCCTGGGCCTATTTAAATGAGCCCTTAAAATGGCAAGCTTGGGTGAGTTACTGTCTTTTAGCTCACCTCACCGGGTTGTTGGTTGAGGAGAAAATAGGAAAAATGTGTTTGGATGTGTTTGCTTCCTTGAATACATTGTAATAATAATAATAATAATAATAATAATAATAATAATAATAATAATAATAATAATAATAATAATAATAATAATAATAATAATAATAATAATGCAATAAATAAATAAATAAATATAGGTTTGACTCCTTGAGTACATTGTAAAAAATTATAAACAAACAAACAAACAAACAAACAAACAGATAGGTCCTAGATAGACCTCTTTGTTATGTTAATTTTCCTTTCTGGACTTTCTCTTTTGACAATATAATTGCTGTATTTTTAAGATGGCTTTATTACTGTACTTTGTATGCTGCCCAGGATTGTGACAAATTGAAATGACAGATAAATCTCATAAATAAAGAAATACAGTCCTTCCAAAGATCACAATTAATTTCACAATAGGACTTGTTTAAGTCTTATCAGATCAAACTATACATTCAAACATCTGCTGAGCCTGTTTGAAAATATTACTTCTAGTAAAGATAATGATCTTGACAAGATTTTGGAAGGGGTTTGCCCTGGCCTCCTCTCTAGATTGAGAGTGATTGGCTTCATGCCTAAAGTGGGACTAGAACTAATGGTCTCCCAGTTTCTAATTTGCCACCTTAACCATTACACCAAACTGATTCTTTCTAAGAATGTTGGGGGCTAGAATTGGAATGCCTCTTCTCTGCATAGAAGCAACCTGCTTGATGAATCGTCAGGTTCCATATTGGAATGTTTCTCTGGCTCTTAAAGGGTTTCTGGATGCTGACATCCACCCACACTCAACTGAATAGCCTTTGAAGATTTATTTTGTTTAAGTTGGGATTTTGCTTAATAAACTTAGCTTTCATGAATCTAGGGACAGCTGGCTGAGATATTCTGTGATTAGAAATAGATCAACAAAGATTGTCTTCACAAACCTCAGGCAAGAACTATAATATTTCAAGCCAAACAAGTTATTTGGCATATGGGGCGAAATTCCAGAAGGAATCGTTCCCATACCATATAATGACAAAGAAGTAATAATTTAATGAATCCCACAGTTATCTGCCTTAGTCTGCTTAGTTGTCTTAAATTCTGATTTCTTGGCCCAATTCCCCAATTTCCAGCTTCCATTCAGACATCTTCAAATGGCCCATTCATATTGATACTATTGTTGATATGACAATTTGTCAGTGTATAAGAAATTATAAGCTGGGATAGCCATAACAAGAAGTCAGCCAATGAGAACTGTTTGGTGACTAAGAAACAGCATCTGTTGTGAGCCATGTCAGATGGCTCGTAGCCTGGGCATGGTTTAGCTTAACTTGTCTGTATATAAGAGTTAGTTTGTCCTTGGAATATAGATTCTGTACTTCTGGATTCTTAGTTCTGGTTGTTCTAGTCCTGGCTTCTGCTGCATGGGTATTGCATACATGCATCATCCTTTATATTATTGTATATAAAGAAGTTTCTTCTATAAATGAATCCTGCTGAATTATTTACTTGTGTGATGGTTGGATTGCTGCAAGCTCTAACACAATTAAATGATTGCTAATCACTCATCTCAATTCAACAAGACTGTTTGAGAATCACCTACTGGAGATTGAACTTGCCTGAGAAATGGAGGCACAAATGCCATTTTCACCTAAAGTTGAATAATGTTACAATCTACCAATGGTGGGTTGCTACTGGTTCACCCCGGGTCAGGCAAACTGGTAGCAGAGGCAATGGGAGGCTCTGCCCACCCACCCAAATGCTTCTGTGCATATGCAGAAGCGTCACAAGCGCCCACGAGCAAACCGGTAGCGACGGATTTAGAAACCCACCCCTGCAATCTACCTTTGTTGACATGTTGACATGTTGACATGATGACAGGAAGTGGACACAGATGCACTCACACACGAGCTCTATAAAAGCAGATTTCCACATGAATGAAAATTTGTGACTTTGGTCAAAGAGCAGATAATGACTTAATTTCTTCTTCAGTTCTTCCAGTTTTGTCAAACAATTAAAAGTTTAAAATGCTGTCCTTGGCCTTCTAAAACTCTGATAGGCAAATTTTACAATCTGATTGGCAAGGTATACTGTCTGCAGATAACTTGATTAATAGCCATTCTGGAAATTTCATCAGTCATAAATTTTATTATTAACATTCATCTGGCAGCATGGATCATCTTTCATATTCCTATTTTCTGCTTTATCCACCTATGCAAAGGGAAGGAGGGCATCAATCCTACTTGGCAGTTCACTTCCAGCCTTTTTTAAAGTTTTATTTTCAAACATTTCATCCAGTGGCATTCTTTTCCCTTGCTTTAGAACTTGGGTGCTTACAGTTTCCATCTTATTTAGTGTTTATTTGGGATGAGATTGCATTCTGGCCAGAATCAAAGTGATCTGGCAGGAGTCCACCTGGCACTGAATCTTCTTACTCAACATTTCCCCCACTCCACCCTTTCAACTGAATCAGAGAAACTGGAGAGTGGAATGGAGCACAAGGTCACACAACCCATTGGGCAGGCCAGAGTGGGTTCGTTGTTCCCTGCATAAAGCTTTGGCCATTCCTGTCTAAAGTGACTCAACCTACAGGGTTTCCATCATTTCCCTTGAGGAGATTGTTCCACCGGCCTTGTGGACCTCACAGTTAGGAATATTTTCCTTTGCTTAGTTCCATCCTGTTTCAGCCCTGCATCGTCTTCAGAAACTCCCTGAGTGATTGGACATTTTGTTTTGGATGATCATTGGAGGGTTACACGGTGTTCCCTTGTCCTCCAATGAAACAATCACGGAGCCAAAATTAATACGCTTCTTTTCAAACCATGTGTTGATTTTAGGTTTATTTTCTTAAAAAGAATGAAAATAGCAAATGTCAAACCCAAATTAAAATGGGGAGGGGAGTGAGAGAAAAGAAAAACTATCCTCATTGTTGAACTGAGAAGCCCTTTTCCAGATTTAATATCTGAATTCACCTTGGCTACAACTAAGCAACAGAGCTTTGCAAGTGAGAGATTATAGTCAAACTCTTGGCAGAACAAAGTTTTCTCCAGCAAAGGAGTCAGGCCTGATCATTCCAAATGCAGGGCGATGATATAACAGTTGCTCTTAAAGGAGGTGATGAGTATGGAAGGTCAACGAGAGCATTCTGCATCTTGTAAAAGCACATTCCCAGCATCTCGCGGAAGGCCAATTCCATTTATTTTCCTCTATTTATACAGATATCTTAACCAGCAGCAGGCAGAAGTAAACTAGATGGGATACAATTCTCTTTTCTTGGGAAATTTACTCACAAAGAAGGCTTGTGAGTCATCCAAAGTCATATATTTGAGATACAGTGGATAAAAAAAGTCTACACACCCCTGTTAAAATACCATGAGATGCAAAAAAAAATAATAATCACCAAGATAAATCACTTCCATAAAGGAGAATATTTGTAGCTCAGGGTTGAAATGAGGGATCCTTGATGCTCTCTGAGCTTGCTTGTTTTCCTGCAGATGTTTCATTACCCTAACTAGGTAATATCATCAGTGCTAGTGCTAGCAGAGCACTGATGTTACCTAGTCAGAGTAATGAAACTGCTGCAAGAAAACAAGCAAGCTCAGACAGGATCCCTCATAACCCACTTCAGATTTCCCCCCCCACATATATAACATATAAGCTGTATAATTCAAATGAAAAAGCAAACTGGGCATCTCCTGTACACAGCTCTCTTCAGGTCACCACACAGATTTTCAATTGGATTCAGGTCAGGGCTCTGGTTGGTTCATTTCAAAATTTTGATCTTCTTTTGGTGAAGTCATTCTTTTGTTGATTTGGAGCAGTGGTGGGTTTCTCCCGGTTTGGCCCGGTTCTCCCGAGCTGGTAGCAGTGACGATATGTTGTCACCGAACTGGTTCTGCCTCCC